>NC_083401.1:7455600-7765169 GCF_020745735.1 Hemiscyllium ocellatum | reverse complement strand
CAACATCAAACCACACCCCAAAACCAAACCACACACCCAACACCAAACCACACCCCCTCCACCAACACACAACCCCAACACCAACCCACACCCCCAACACCAAACCACACCCCCAACATCAAACCACACCCCAACACCAAACCACACTCCCAACACCAACCCACCCCCCCAACACCAAACCACAACCCAACACCAACCCACAACCCCCAACACCAACCCACACCCCAACACCAAACCACACCCCAACAACAAACCACACCCACAACAGAAAACCACACCCCAACACCAAACCACACCCCCAACACCAAACCACACCCCAACACCAAACCTAATCCCCAACACCAAACCACACCCCCAACACCACCCCACACCCCCAACACCAAACCACACCCCAACACCAAACCACACCCCCAACACCAACCCACACCCCCAACACCAACCCACACCCCCAACACCAAACCACTCTGACCACACCAACCCACACCCCCAACACCAAACCACACCCCAAACACCAACACACACCCCCAACACCAAACCACACCCCAACACCAAACCACACCCCCAACACCAAACCACACCCACAACACCAAACCACACCCACAACACCAACCCACACCCACAACACCATACCACACCCCAACACCAAACCACACCCCCAACACCAACCCACACCCCCAACACCAACCCACACCCCCAACACCAAACCACTCTGACCAACACCAACCCACACCCCCAACACCAAACCACACCCCCAACACCAACCCACACCCCCAACACCAAACCACTCTGACCAACACCAACCCACACCCCCCAACACCAACTCACACCCCCAACACCAAACCACACCCCCAACACCAAACCACACCCCAAACACCAACACACACCCCCAACACCAAACCACACCCCCAACACCAACACACGCTCCCCAACACCAACCCACACTCCCAACACCAACCCACACACCCAACACCAACCCACACCCCCAACACCAAACCCACACTCCCCAACACCAACCCACACTCCCCAACACCAACCCACACCCCCAACACCAACCCACACCCCCCAACTCCAACCCACACCCCCAACACCAAACCACACCCCCAACACCAAACCACACCCCCAACACCAACCCACTCCCCCAACACCAACCCACGCTCCCAATACCAAACCACACCCCCAACACCAAACCACACACCCAATACCAAACCACACCCCCAACACCAAACCACACACCCCAACACCAACCCACATCCCCAAAACCAAACCACTCTGACCAACACCAACCCACACCCCCATCACCAACCCACACCCCCAACACCAACCCACACCCCCAACACCAACCCACACTCCAACACCAATCCACACCCCCAACACCAACCCACACCCCCAACACCAACCCACCCCCAACACTAACCCACACCCCCCAACACCAACCCACAACCCCCCAACACCAAACCGTACCCCCAACACCAAACCGCACCCCCAACACCAACCCACCCCCAACACTAACCCACACCTCCAACACCAACCCACAACCCCCAACACCAAACCGCACCCCCAACACCAAACTGCACCCCCAACACCAAACCGCACCCCCAACACCAAACCACACCCCCAACACCAAACCATTCTGACCAACACCAACCCACACCCCCAAGACCAACCCACATCCCCCAACACCAAACCGCACACCCAACACCAAACCACACCCCCATCACCAACCCACACCCCCAACACCAACCCACATCCCCCAACATCAAACTGCACCCCCTACACAAAACCACACCCCCAACACCAAACCACACCCCCAACACCAAACCACATCCCCAACACCAACCCACACCCCCAACACAAACACACACCCCCAACACCAAACCACACCCCCAACACCAACCCACACCCCCAACACAAACACACACCCCCAACACCAAACCACACCCCAACACCAAACCACACCCCTACACCAAACTACACCCCGCAACACCAAACTACACCCCCAACATCAAACCACACACCCAACACCAAACCACAGACCCCAACACCAAACCACAGACCCCAACACCAAACCACAGACCCCAACACCAAACCACACCCCAAACACCAACACACACCCCCAACACCAAACCACACCCGCAACACCAACACACACTCCCCAACACCAACCCACACTCCCCAACACCAACCCACACCCTCAACACCCAACCCACACTCCCCAACACCAACCCACACTCCCCAACACCAACCCACACCCCCAACACCAACCCACACCCCCCAACTCCAACCCACACCCCCAACACCAAACCACACCCCCAACACCAAACCACACCCCCAACACCAACCCACTCCCCCAACACCAACCCACACCCCCAATACAAAACCACACCCCCAACACCAAACCACACCCCCAATACCAAACCACACCCCCAACACCAAACCACACACCCCAACACCAACCCACATCCCCAAAACCAAACCACTCTGACCAACACCAACCCACACCCCCATCACCAACCCACACCCCCAACACCAACCCACACCCCCAACACCAACCCACACCCCAACACCAATCCACACCCCCAACACCAACCCACACCCCCAACACCAACCCACTCCCAACACTAACCCACACCCCCAACACCAACCCACAACCCCCAACACCAAACCGTACCCCCAACACCAAACCGCACCCCCAACACCAACCCACCCCCAACACTAACCCACACCTCCAACACCAACCCACAACCCCCAACACCAAACCGCACCCCCAACACCAAACCGCACCCCCAACACCAAACTGCACCCCAACACCAACCCACACCCCCAATACCAAACCGCACCCCCAACACAAAACCACACCCCCAACACCAAACCACTCTGACCAACACCAACCCACACCCCCAAGACCAACCCACATCCCCCAACACCAATCCGCACACCCAACACCAAACCACACCCCCATCACCAACCCACACCCCCAACACCAACCCACATCCCCCAACATCAAACTGCACCCCCAACACCAAACCACACCCCCAACACCAAACCACTCTGACCAACACCAAACCACACCCCCAAGACCAACCCACATCCCCCAACACCAAACCACACCCCCAACCCCAAACCACATCCCCAACACCAACCCACACCCCCAACACAAACACACACCCCCAACACCAAACCACACCCCCAACACCAACCCACACCCCCAACACAAACACACACCCCCAACACCAAACCACACCCCTACACCAAACTACACCCCGCAACACCAAACTACACCCCCAACATCAAACCACACACCCAACACAAAACCACACCCCCAACACCAAACCATACCCCCAACACCAAACCACACTCCCTACACCAAACCACACTCCCTACACCAAACCACACCCCCTACACCAAACGACACTCAACACCAACCCACACCCCAACTCAAACTACACCCCAACACCAACCCACACCCCCCAACACCAACCCACACCCCCCAACACCAACCCACACCCCCAACACCAACCCACACCTCCCAACACCAAACCACAACCCAACACCAAACCACACCCCCAACACCAACCCACACCCCCCAACACCAAACAACAACCCAACACCAAACCACAGACCCCAACACCAAACTACACCCCCAACATCAAACCACACCCCCAACATCAAACCACACACCCAACACCAAACCACAGACCCCAACACCAAACCACACCCCAAACACCAACACACACTCCCCAACACCAACCCACACTCCCCAACACCAACCCACACCCCCCAACACCAACCCACACCCCCAATACCAAACCCACACTCCCCAACACCAACCCACACTCCCCAACACCAACCCACTCCCCCAACACCAACCCACACCCCCAATACCAAACCACACCCCCAACACCAAACCACACCCCCAATACCAAACCACACCCCCAACACCAAACCACACACCCCAACACCAACCCACATCCCCAAAACCAAACCACTCTGACCAACACCAACCCACACCCCCATCACCAACCTACACCCCCAACACCAACCCACACCCCCAACACCAACCCACACCCCAACACCAATCCACACCCCCAACACCAACCGACACCCCCAACACCAACCCACCCCAACACTAACCCACACCCCCAACAACAACCCACAACCCCCAACACCAAACCGTACCCCCAACACCAAACCGCACCCCCAACACCAACCCACCCCCAACACTAACCCACACTCCCCAACACCAACCCACAACCCCCAACACCAAACCGCACCCCCAACACCAAACCGCACCCCCAACACCAAACCACACCCCCAACACCAAACCACTCTGACCAACACCAACCCACACCCCCAAGACCAAGCCACATCCCCCAACACCAAACGACACTCAACACCAACCCACACCCCAACTCAAACTACACCCCAACACCAACCCACACACCAACACCAAACCACACCCCCAACACAAACCACACCCCCAAAGCCAATCCACACACCCAACACCAAACCGCACCCGCAACACCAAACCACACATCCCAACACCAAACCACACCCCCAACACCAAACCACACCCCAATACCAAACCAAACCCCAAAACCATCCTCCGCCCAACACCAAACCACACCCCCAACACCAACCCACACCACCCAACACCAAACCACATCCCACAACACCAAACCACACCCCGACACCAAACCACACTCCCAACACCAACCCACACCTCCATCACCAACACACATCCCCAACACCAAACCACACCCCAACACCAAACCACACACCCCAACACCAAACCACACCCCCAACACCAACCAACACCCCCAACTCCAATCCACACACCCAACACCAACCCACACCCCCCAACACCAACCCACACCCCACAACACCAACCCAAACCCCCCAACACCAACCCACACCCCACAACACCAAACCACACTCCTCAACACCAAACCACACACCCAACACCAACCCACGCACCCCATCAAACCACACTCCAACACCAGGCCACACCCCAACAACAAATCACACCTCCGAAAACCAAACCGCACCCGCAACACCAAACCACACACCCCAACACCAAACCACATTCCCAACACCATACCACACTCCCAACACCAAACCACACGCGCAACCCCAAACCACACCCCAACACCAAACCACAACCTCCAACACCAAACCACACCCCCAACACCAAACCACACGCCCAACAACAATACACCCCAAAACCAACCCACACCCCCAACACAAACCCACACCCCCAACACCAACCCACACCCCCAACTCCAAACCACACTCCAACACCAAACCAACCCCCAACACCAAACCACACCCCCAACACCAACCCACATCCCCCAACATCAAACTGCACCCCCTACACAAAACCACACCCCCAACACCAAACCGCACACCCAACACCAAACCACACCCCCATCACCAACCCACACCCCCAACACCAACCCACATCCCCAACATCAAACCGCACCCCCTACACAAAACCACACCCCCAACACCAAACCACACCCCCAACCCCAAACCACATCCCCAACACCAACCCACACCCCCAACACAAACACACACCCCCAACACCAAACCACACCCCCAACACCAACCCACACCCCCAACACAAACACACACCCCCAACACCAAACCACACCCCTACACCAAACTACACCCCGCAACACCAAACTACACCCCCAACATCAAACCACACACCCAACACCAAACCACAGACCCCAACACCAAACCACAGACCCCAACACCAAACCACAGACCCCAACACCAAACCACACCCCAAACACCAACACACACCCCCAACACCAAACCACACCCGCAACACCAACACACACTCCCCAACACCAACCCACACTCCCCAACACCAACCCACACCCCCCAACACCAACCCACACCCCCAACACACAAACCAAACTCCCCAACACCAACCCACACTCCCCAACACCAACCCACACCCCCCAACACCAACCCACACCCCCCAACTCCAACCCACACCCCCAACACCAAACCACACCCCCAACACCAAACCACACCCCCAACACCAACCCACTCCCCCAACACCAACCCACACCCCCAATACCAAACCACACCCCCAACACCAAACCACACCCCCAATACCAAACCACACCCCCAACACCAACCCACACCCCCATCACCAACCCACACCCCCAACACCAACCCACACCCCCAACACCAACCCACACCCCAACACCAATCCACACCCCCAACACCAACCCACACCCCCAACACCAACCCACCCCCAACACTAACCCACACCCCCAACACCAACCCACAACCCCCAACACCAAACCGTACCCCCAACACCAAACCGCACCCCCAACACCAACCCACCCCCAACACTAACCCACACCTCCAACACCAACCCACAACCCCCAACACCAAACCGCACCCCCAACACCAACCCACCCCCAACACTAACCCACACCTCCAACACCAACCCACAACCCCCAACACCAAACCGCACCCCCAACACCAAACTGCACCCCCAACACCAAACTGCACCCCAACACCAACCCACACCCCCAATACCAAACCGCACCCCCAACACCAACCACACCCCCAACACCAAACCACTCTGACCAACACCAACCCACACCCCCAAGACCAACCCACATCCCCCAACACCAAACCGCACACCCAACACCAAACCACACCCCCATCACCAACCCACACCCCCAACACCAACCCACATCCCCAACATCAAACTGCACCCCCAACACCAAACCGTACCCCCAACACCAAACCGCACCCCCAACACCAACCCACCCCCAACACTAACCCACACCTCCAACACCAACCCACAACCCCCAACACCAAACCGCACCCCCAACACCAAACCGCACCCCCAACACCAACCCACCCCCAACACTAACCCACACCTCCAACACCAACCCACAACCCCCAACACCAAACCGCACCCCCAACACCAAACTGCACCCCCAACACCAAACTGCACCCCAACACCAACCCACACCCCCAATACCAAACCGCAACCCCAACACCAAACCACACCCCCAACACCAAACCACTCTGACCAACACCAACCCACACCCCAAGACCAACCCACATCCCCCAACACCAAACCGCACACCCAACACCAAACCACACCCCCATCACCAACCCACACCCCCAACACCAACCCACATCCCCCAACATCAAACTGCACCCCCTACACAAAACCACACCCCCAACACCAAACCACACCCCCAACACCAAACCACTCTGACCAACACCAAACCACACACCCCAATACCAAACCAAAACCTCCAACACCAAACCACACCCCCAACACCAAGCCACACCACACAACCACAACCCACACCCACCAATACCGAACCACACCCCCACCCCAAACCACACCCCCAACACCAATACACCCCAAAACCAACCCACACCCCCAACACCAACCCACACCCCCAACACCAACCCACACCCCCAACACCAACCCACACCCCCAACACCAACCCACACACCCAACACCAAACCACACTCAACACCAAACCACACGCCCAACACCAACCCACGCACCCCATCAAACCACACCCCAACTCCAAACCACACCTCCAACACCAAACCACACCCCAACACCAAACCACATCCCCAACAACACACCACACCCCCAACACCAAACCACACACCCAACACCAAATCACACCCCAACACCAAATCACACCCCAACACCAAATCACACCCCAACACCAAACCACACACCCCAACACCAAATCACACGCCCAACACCAATCCACACCCCAACACCAAATCACACCCCAACACCAAACCACACGCCCAACACCAAATCACACCCCCAACACCAAACCACACCCCCAACACCAAACCACACCACCCAACACCAAACCACATCCCACAACACCAAACCACACCCCAACACCAAACCACACCCCAACACCAACCCACACACCCCAACACCAAACCACACCCCCAACACAAACACACACCCCAACACCAAACCACACCCCTACACCAAACCACACCCCCAACACCAAATCACACCCCCAATACCAAACCACACCCCCAACACCAACCCACACCCCCATCACCAACCCACACCCCCAACACCAACCCACACCCCCAACACCAACCCACACCCCAACACCAATCCACACCCCCAACACCAACCCACACCCCCAACACCAACCCACCCCCAACACTAACCCACACCCCCAACACCAACCCACAACCCCCAACACCAAACCGTACCCCCAACACCAAACCGCACCCCCAACACCAACCCACCCCCAACACTAACCCACACCTCCAACACCAACCCACAACCCCAACACCAAACCGCACCCCCAACACCAACCCACCCCCAACACTAACCCACACCTCCAACACCAACCCACAACCCCCAACACCAAACCGCACCCCCAACACCAAACTGCACCCCCAACACCAAACTGCACCCCAACACCAACCCACACCCCCAATACCAAACCGCACCCCCAACACCAAACCACACCCCCAACACCAAACCACTCTGACCAACACCAACCCACACCCCCAAGACCAACCCACATCCCCCAACACCATACCGCACACCCAACACCAAACCACACCCCCATCACCAAACCACACCCCCAACACCAACCCACATCCCCCAACATCAAACTGCACCCCCTACACAAAACCACACCCCCAACACCAAACCACACCCCCAACACCAAACCACTCTGACCAACACCAAACCACACCCCCAAGACCAACCCACATCCCCCAACACCAAACCACACCCCCAACCCCAAACCACATCCCCAACACCAACCCACACCCCCAACACAAACACACACCCCCAACACCAAACCACACCCCCAACACCAACCCACACCCCCAACACAAACACACACCCCCAACACCAAACCACACCCCTACACCAAACTACACCCCGCAACACCAAACTACACCCCCAACATCAAACCACACACCCAACACAAAACCACACCCCCAACACCAAACCACACCCCCAACACCAAACCACACTCCCTACACCAAACCACACTCCCTACACCAAACCACACCCCCTACACCAAACGACACTCAACACCAACCCACACCCCAACTCAAACTACACCCCAACACCAACCCACACCCCCCAACACCAACCCACACCCCCCAACACCAACCCACACCCCCAACACCAACCCACACCTCCCAACACCAAACCACAACCCAACACCAAACCACACCCCCAACACCAACCCACACCACCCAACACCAAACAACAACCCAACACCAAACCACAGACCCCAACACCAAACTACACCCCCAACATCAAACCACACCCCCAACATCAAACCACACACCCAACACCAAACCACACCCCCCAACACCAACCCACACCCCCAACACCAAACCCACACTCCCCAACACCAACCCACACTCCCCAACACCAACCCACTCCCCCAACACCAACCCACACCCCCAATACCAAACCACACCCCCAACACCAAACCACACCCCCAATACCAAACCACACCCCCAACACCAAACCACACACCCCAACACCAACCCACATCCCCAAAACCAAACCACTCTGACCAACACCAACCCACACTCCCATCACCAACCTACACCCCCAACACCAACCCACACCCCCAACACCAACCCACACCCCAACACCAATCCACACCCCCAACACCAACCGACACCCCCAACACCAACCCACCCCAACACTAACCCACACCCCCAACAACAACCCACAACCCCCAACACCAAACCATACCCCCAACACCAAACCGCACCCCCAACACCAACCCACCCCCAACACTAACCCACACTCCCCAACACCAACCCACAACCCCCAACACCAAACCGCACCCCCAACACCAAACCGCACCCCCAACACCAAACCGCACCCCCAACACCAAACCACTCTGACCAACACCAACCCACACCCCCAAGACCAAGCCACATCCCCCAACACCAAACGACACTCAACACCAACCCACACCCCAACTCAAACTACACCCCAACACCAACCCACACACCAACACCAAACCACACCCCCAACACAAACCACACCCCCAAAGCCAATCCACACACCCAACACCAAACCGCACCCGCAACACCAAACCACACATCCCAACACCAAACCACACCCCCAAACACCAAACCACACCCCAATACCAAACCAAACCCCAAAACCATCCTCCGCCCAACACCAAACCACACCCCCAACACCAACCCACACCACCCAACACCAAACCACATCCCACAACACCAAACCACACCCCGACACCAAACCACACTCCCAACACCAACCCACACCTCCATCACCAACACACATCCCCAACACCAAACCACACCCCAACACCAACCCACACAACCCAACACCAAACCACACCCCCAACACCAACCAACACCCCCAACTCCAATCCACACACCCAACACCAACCCACACCCCCCAACACCAACCCACACCCCACAACACCAACCCACACCCCACAACACCAAACCACACTCCTCAACACCAAACCACACACCCAACACCAACCCACGCACCCCATCAAACCACACTCCAACACCAGGCCACACCCCAACAACAAATCACACCTCCGAAAACCAAATCACACCCCCAACACCAAACCACACACCCCAACACCAAATCACACACCCCAACACCAAATCACATGCCCAACACCAAACCACACACCCCAATACCAAACCAAAACCTCCAACACCAAACCACACCCCCAACACCAAGCCACACCACCCAACCACAACCCACACCCACCAATACCGAACCACACCCCCACCCCAAACCACACCCCCAACACCAAACCACACGCCCAACACCAATACACCCCAAAACCAACCCACACCCCCAACACCAACCCACACCCCCAACACCAACCCACACACCCAACACCAAACCACACTCAACACCAAACCACACGCCCAACACCAACCCACGCACCCCATCAAACCACACCCCAACTCCAAACCACACCTCCAACACCAAACCACACCCCAACACCAAACCACACCCCCAACAACACACCACACCCCCAACACCAAACCACACACCCAACACCAAATCACACCCCAACACCAAATCACACCCCAACACCAAATCACACCCCAACACCAAACCACACACCCCAACACCAAATCACACGCCCAACACCAATCCACACCCCAACACCAAATCACACCCCAACACCAAACCACACGCCCAACACCAAATCACACCCCCAACACCAAACCACACCCCCAACACCAAACCACACCACCCAACACCAAACCACATCCCACAACACCAAACCACACCCCAACACCAAACCACACCCCAACACCAACCCACACACCCCAACACCAAACCACACCCCCAACACCAACCAACACCCCCAACTCCAATCCACACACCCAACACCAACCCACACCCACAACAGCAACCCACACCCCACAACACCAAACCACACTCCTCAACACCAAACCACATCCCAACACCAAACCACACTCCAACACCAGGCCACACCCTAACACCAGGCCACACCCCAACAACAAATCACACCTCCAAAAACCAAACCGCACCCGCAACACCAAACCACTCACCCCAACACCAAACCACATTCCCAACACCATACCACACTCCCAACACCAAACCACACGCCCAACCCCAAACCACACCCCCAACACCAAACCACAACCTCCAACACCAAACCACACGCCCAACAATACACCCCAAAACCAACCCACACCCCCAACACAAAGCCACACCCCCAACACCAACCCACACCCCCAACTCCAAACCACACTCAACACCAAACCACACCCCCAACACCAACCCACGCACCCCATCAAACCACACCCCAACACCAAACCACACCCCCAACACCAAACCACACCCCAACACCAAACCACACCCCCAACAACACACCACACCAACAACACCAAACACACACCCAACACCAAATCACACCCCAACACCAAATCACACCCCCAACACCAAACCACGCACCCCAACACCAAATCACACACCCCAACACCAAATCACACGCCCAACACCAAACCACACACCCCAATACCAAACCACAACCTCCAACACCAAACCACACCCCCAACACCAAGCCACACCACCCAACCACAACCCACACCCACCAATACCGAACCACACCCCCACCCCAACCCACACCCCCAACACCAAACCACACCCCCAACAACACACCACACCCCAACACCAAATCACACACCCAACACCAAATCACACCCCAACACCAAATCACACCCCCAACACCAAACCACACACCCCAACACCAAATCACACACCCCAACACCAAATCACACGCCCAACACCAAACCACACACCCCAATACCAAACCACAACCTCCAACACCAAACCACACCCCCAACACCAAGCCACACCACCCAACCACAACCCACACCCACCAATACCGAACCACACACCCACCCCAACCCACACCCCCAACACCAACCCACACCCCCAACACCAACCCACACCCCCAACACCAAACCACACTCAACACCAAACCACACGCCCAACACCAACCCACGCACCCCATCAAACCACACCCCAACACCAAACCACACCTCCAACACCAAATCACACCCCAACACCAAACCACACACCCCAACACCAAATCACACGCCCAACACCAATCCACACACCCCAACACCAAATCACACCCCCAACACCAAACCACACGCCCAACACCAAATCACACCCCCAACAACAAACCACACCACCCAACACCAACCCACACCCCCAACACCGAATCACACCCCCAACACCAAACCACACCCCAACACCAAACCACATCCCCAACACCAAACCACATCCCCAACACCAAACCACATCCCCAACAACAAACCACACCCACACCAACCCACACCCCCCCAACACCAAACCACACACCACCACCAAACCATACCCCCAAAACCAAACCACACCCTCAACACCAACCCACACCCCCAACACTAAACCACACCGCCCAACACCAACCCACACCTCCATCACCAACACACATCCCCGAACACCAACTCGCACCCCCAACACCAAAACACACCCCCATCACCATACCACACCACCAACACCAAATCACACTCCCGCAACACCAAGACACACAGCCTAACACCAAAACATACCCCCAACACCAAACCGCACCCCCAACACAAAACCACTGCCCCAAACACCAAACCACACCCCAAACACCAAACCACACACCCATCACTAACCTACACCCCCAACACCAAAACACACCCCAACACCATACCACACCACCAACACCAAATCACACCCCCGCAACACCAAGACACACAGCCCAACACCAAAACATACCCCCAACACCAATCCACACCAACAAACCACTGTCCCAAACACCAAACCACACCCCCCAACAACAACCCACACCACCCAACACCAACCAACACCTCCCATCACCAAACCACACCCCCTACTCCAAACCACACCCCTACACCAAACTACACCCCGCAACACCAAACCACACCCCCAACACCAAACCACACCCCAACAACAAACCATACCCCAACACCAATCCACACCCACAACACCAACCCACACCCCAACACAAACCACACCACCAACACCAAATCACACCACCAACACCAAACCACACCCCCAACACCAAACCACACCCCCGACAACCCATACCCCCCAACACTTACCCACACCCCCAAGACCAAACATCACTCCCATCACAAACCCACACCCAACACCTCCCAACACTACACCACACCCTCAACAACAACCCACACCCCCCAATACCGAGCCACTCACCCAACCCCAAACCACACGCCCAACACCAAACCACACCCCAACACCAAACCAGACGCCCAACACCAAACCACACCCCCAACACCAAAACACACCCCCAACCCCAAACCACACCCCCTAACACCAAACCACACCCCCAACACCAAACCACACCCCAAAACCAACCTCCGCCCAACACCAATCCACACCCCCAACACCAACCCACACCTCCACCACCAACACACATCCCCAACACCAAACCACACACCCTACCACCAAACCACACCCCCAACACCAAACCACACCCCCAACACCAAACCACACACCCTACCACCAAACCATACACCCTAACACCAAACCACACCCCCAACACCAAACCACACACCCAACACCAACCCACACCCGCAACACCACACCACACCCACCACCACCCAACAACATCCACCAACGTCAAACCACGCCCCCAACACCAAACCACACCCCCAACACCATATCACATCCCCAACAACAAACCACCCCCCAACACCAACCCACACTCCCAACACCAACCCACACCCCAACACCAAACCACACCCCAACACCAAACCACCCCCCCAAAAACAACCCACACCCCATCACCAAACCGCCCCAACACCAATCCACACCCCCAACACCAAACCACACCCCCAACACTAAACTACACCCCCAACACCAAACCACACCCCCAACACTAAACTACACCCCCAACACCAAACCACACCACCAACACCAAACCACACCCCCAACACCAAACCCACACACCCCAAAAACAACCCACACCCCCAACACCAAACTACACACCCAACACCAAACCGCACCCCCAACACCAAACCACACCCCCACACCAAACCGCACCCCCAACACCAAACCACACACCCCAACACCAAACCACATCCCCACACCAAACCACACCCCCAACATCAACCCACTTCCCCAACACCAACCCACACCCCCAACACCAAACCACACCCCAACACCAAACCACACCCCCAACACCAAACCACACCCCCACCACCAAACCACACGACCAACACCAAACCCACACCCCCCAAAAACAACCCACACCCCCAACACCAACCCACTTCCCCCAACAACAACCCACACCCCCAACACCAAACCGCACCCCCAACACCAAACCGCACCCCCGACACCATACCGTACACCCCACACCAAACCACACCCCAACACAATCTACACCCCCAACACCAACCCACACCCCCAACACCAAACCCCACCTCCAACACCAAACCACACCCCCAACACCAACCCACGCCCAACACCAACCCACACCCCAACACAAACTACACCCCAACACCAAACCACACCTCCCGACACCAAACCACACCTCCCGACACCAAATCCCACCTCCAACACCAAACCACACTCCAACACCAAACCACACCCCAACACCAAACCACACCCCAACACCAAACCACACACCCCAAACACCAAACCACACCCCCAACACCAACCCACACACCTCCAACACCAAACCACACCCCAACACCAACCCACACACCCCAACACCAAACCACACCCTAACAGTGACCCCAGTAATTTCATTGTACAATAGTGACCCCATGATTTCATTACCCCCCTGACAGTGACCCCAGTGATTTCATTACCCCCCCGATAGTGACCCCAGTGATTTCATTACCTTCCTGACAGTGACCCCAATGATTTCACTATCTTCCTGTCAGTGACCGCCAGTAATTTCATTGTCCCCTGACAGTGACCCCAGTGATTTCATTGCCCCCCTGACAGTGACCCCAGTGATTTCATTATCCCCCTAACAGTGACCCCAATTATTTCAATATCCCCCTGACAGTGACCCCCAGTGATTTCATTGCATCCCTGACAGTGACCCCAGTGATTTCATTGTCCTCTAACAGTGACCCCAATGATTTCAATATCCCCTGACAGTGACCCCCAGTGATTTCATTGCATCCCTGACAGTGACCCCAACAATTTCACTATCCCCGCTGACAGTGACCCCCAGTGATTTAATTACCCCCGACAGTGACCCCAACAATTTCACTATCCCCCCTGACAGTGACCCAAGTGATTTCATTGCCCCCCTGACAGTGACCTCAATGATTTCATTGCCCCCCTGACAGTGACACCCAGTAACTTAATTGCCCCACTGAAAGGGACCCAATGATTTAATCGCCCCTAATAGTGACCCCAGTGATTTCATTACCCCACGATAGTGACCCCCGGTGATTTAATTGCCCCCTGACAGTGATCCCAGTGATTTCATTTCCCCCCTGACAGTTCACCTGGACCGTCTCAGACTCAAATTCACCTGGACTGTCTCAGACTCCTCCCTCCCCTTCCTAGACCTTTCCATTTCTATCTCGGGCGACCGACTCAACACAGACATCTACTATAAACCGACTGACTCCCACAGCTACCTGGACTACACCTCCTCCCACCCTGCCCCCTGTAAAAACTCCATCCCATATTCCCAATTCCTTCGTCTCCGCCGCATCTGCTCCCAGGAGGACCAGTTCCAATACCGTACAGCCCAGATGGCCTCCTTCTTCAAGGACCGCAGATTCCCCCCAGACGTGATCGACGATGCCCTCCACCGCATCTCCTCCACTTCCCGCTCCTCCGCCCTTGAGCCCCGCTCCTCCAACCGCCACCAGGACAGAACCCTACTGGTTCTCACCTACCACCCCACCAACCTCCGTATACAACGTATCATCCGCTGTCATTTCCGCCACCTCCAAACGGACCCCACCACCAGGGATATATTTCCCTCCCCTCCCCTATCAACATTCCGCAAAGACCACTCCCTCCATGAGTCCCTCGTCAGGTCCACACCCCCCACCAACCCAACCTCCACTCCCGGCACCTTCCCCTGCAACCGCAGGAAATGTAAAACTTGCGCCCACACCTCCTCCCTTACTTCTCTCCAAGGCCCCAAGGGATCATTCCATATCTGCCACAAGTTCACCTGCACCTCCACACACATCATCTATTGCATCCGCTGCACCCGATGTGGCCTCCTCTATATTGGGGAGACAGGCCACCTAATTGCGGAATGCTTCAGAGAACACCTCTGGGACGCCCAGACCAACCAACCCAACCACCCCGTGGCTCAACACTTTAACTCTCCCTCCCACTCCACCGAGGACATGCAGGTCCTTGGACTCCTCCACCGGCAGAACATAACAACACGACGGCTGGAGGAGGAGCGCCTCATCTTCCGCCTGGGAACCCTCCAACCACAAGGAATGAACTCAGAGTTCTCCAGTTTCCTCATTTCCCCTCCCCCCACCTTGTCTCAGTCGGTTCCCTCAACTCAGCACCGCCCTCCTAACCTGCAATCCTCTTCCTGACCTCTCCGCCCCCACCCCACTCCGGCCTATCACCCTCACCTTGACCTCCTTCCACCTATCCCACCTCCATCGCCCCTCCCCCTAGTCCCTCCTCCCTACCTTTTATCTTAGCCTGCTTGGCTCTCTCTCTCTTATTCCTGATGAAGGGCTTATGCTCGAAACGTCGAATTCTCTATTCCTGAGATGCTGCCTGACCTGCTGTGCTTTGACCAGCAACACATTTTCAGCTCTGATCTCCAGTATCTGCAGACCTCATTTGTTCCCCCTGACAGTGACCCCAGTGATTTAATTGCCCCCCTGACAGTGACCCAAGAGATTGAATTCTCCCCTGACAGTGACCCCTCAGTGATTTCATTACCCTCCTGACAGTGACCCCTCCAAGGATGATGCAGCCCAACAGTGATCTACCCACGCCCCCCCCCCCCGCAAAAGGTCCCCGAATCCCCAGCCGGACACCCCCGGTTCTGACCTGTCTCAGCTCCTGGTAGTTGTGGTGTTTGAAATCCAAGTCATCGGAACTTGTCACCTCCTGCTTCCAATAGAAGAAATTATCTGGACCTGGGGAGTGGTTTAAAAAACCAATCAGTGAGAGGGACATTTGTATCGGGACAGACAGAGGGAAGGTGGGAGAGACAGAGGGAAGGTGGGAGAGACAGAGGGAAGGTGGGAGAGAGACAGAGGGATGGTGGGAGAGACAGAGGGAAGGTGGGAGAGAGACAGAGGGAAGGTGGGAGAGAGACAGAGGGAAGGTGGGAGAGACAGAGGGAAGGTGGGAGAGACAGAGGGAAGGTGGGAGAGAGACAGAGGGATGGTGGGAGAGACAGAGGGAAGGTGGGAGAGAGACAGAGGGAAGGTGGGAGAGACAGAGGGAAGGTGGGAGAGACAGAGGGATGGTGGGAGAGAGAGAGGGAAGGTGGGAGAGAGACAGAGGGAAGGTGGGAGAGAGACAGAGGGAAGGTGGGAGAGACAGAGGGAAGGTGGGAGAGACAGAGGGATGGTGGGAGAGAGAGAGGGAAGGTGGGAGAGAGACAGAGGGAAGGTGGGAGAGAGACAGAGGGAAGGTGGGAGAGACAGAGGGATGGTGGGAGAGACAGAGGGATGGTGGGAGAGAGACAGAGGGAAGGTGGGAGAGAGACAGAGGGAAGGTGGGAGAGACAGAGGGAAGGTGGGAGAGACAGAGGGAAGGTGGGAGAGAGACAGAGGGATGGTGGGAGAGACAGAGGGAAGGTGGGAGAGAGACAGAGGGAAGGTGGGAGAGACAGAGGGAAGGTGGGAGAGACAGAGGGATGGTGGGAGAGAGAGAGGGAAGGTGGGAGAGAGACAGAGGGAAGGTGGGAGAGAGACAGAGGGAAGGTGGGAGAGACAGAGGGAAGGTGGGAGAGACAGAGGGATGGTGGGAGAGAGAGAGGGAAGGTGGGAGAGAGACAGAGGGAAGGTGGGAGAGAGACAGAGGGAAGGTGGGAGAGACAGAGGGATGGTGGGAGAGACAGAGGGATGGTGGGAGAGAGACAGAGGGAAGGTGGGAGAGAGACAGAGGGAAGGTGGGAGAGACAGAGGGAAGGTGGGAGAGACAGAGGGAAGGTGGGAGAGAGACAGAGGGATGGTGGGAGAGAGACAGAGGGAAGGTGGGAGAGAGACAGAGGGAAGGTGGGAGAGAGAGAGGGATGGTGGGAGAGACAGAGGGAAGGTGGGAGAGAGACAGAGGGAAGGTGGGAGAGAGACAGAAGGAAGGTGGGAGAGAGACAGAAGGAAGGAGGGAGAGAGACAGAAGGAAGGTGGGAGAGAGACAGAAGGAAGGAGGGAGAGATAGTGGGACAGGAGTAGGCCACATGCCCTTCAGTCTGCACTACCATACAATGCCATCATGGCTGACTCTGTTCTCCTGCATATCCACTGACAACACATCGGGTTCACTCAGGTCCTTCAGGGCAGGAAACTGCTGTCCTTACCTGGTAAGGCCTATACGTGACCCCTGACCCACAGCAACAAGGTGGGCCCTTACCTGCCCTCTGGGTAATTTGGGCAATAAATACCCATAGATGGCCATGTCCGATGAATGAAGTTTTTAAAGAAGACCCAGCACTGATCCCTGTGGAATCCCATTGGTTCCAGGTCCCCAAGCTGAAAACCAGCCCCCTCTCCCCCACTCGTTGTTTCCTGCCCCTGAGCCAATTGTCTCCCCATGGCAGGATACCACTATTTATGGCACGGATATTATAACTCAGCTTGTTGTGACGTACCTTGGTGAACAGCATCTGAAACATCCAAACAGTGCACATCCCCTCTGTCCTCTCTGATCAAGTTCCCTGAAAAACTCCAATAAATTAGTCAGACACAACTGCCTTTTCATAAGGCCACGCTGACTGGGTTTGATGAGGTGACGATTTCCCAAGTGCTCTGCTATTACCACCTCAATAACTGCCTCTGTTACTTTCCCAACATGAGACATCGGGCCTATCAGCCTGTGGGACCCACAACTTACCCACTTCCCTTTCTCAACCATGCCATCATATCAGCAGCTCCCAAATCTCAGGTACTTCTCAATAAATCCAAGAAGTTTCAGAAGAGAGATGGAGAGAGACAGAAACAGAAAGAAAGAGAGAAAAAGAGAAAGAGAGAAAGAGAAAGAGAGAGGTTGAGGGAAGAGGGTTGATACCTGATAGAGGACAGCCTAGGATTTCTGCTCGGAGACATATGGTCCCATTCAGAAACCAGCTCTGAGGATTAATGCGGAGATATCGAGCAACCACCGGGACTGGGAAAACTGTCCCAACTGGAGTGTCTGGATCGGAGTTTCCAGGAAAGACCTAACCAGCAGCAAAACAGAGCAAGGTGAATGGAGCTGGGAACTCACACAGACACTCTGCCCCTCTCCCTCTGCAACATGTGGCCTCACCCCTCCCCACACCCAGACCCCACCCTCACCCCCTCCCCACACCCAGACCCACCCAAACACCCCCAGACACCACCCTCAACCTCTCCCCACACCCAGACTCCACCCCCACTCCCTCCCCATCCCAGACCCCACCATCACCCCCTCCCCACACCCAGACCCACCCAAACACCCCCAGACCCCACCCTCACCCCCTCCCCACCCCCAAACCCACCCAAACACCCCCAGATCCCACCCCAGACCCCACCCTCACCCCTCCCCACCTCAGACCCACCCAAACACCCCTAGACCCCACCCTCAGCCCCTCCCTACCCCAGACCCCACCCTCACACCCTTCCCCTCCCAGACCCACACAAACACCCCAGACACCACCCTCACCCCCTCCCTCACCCCCTCCCCACCCTAGACCCCACCCTCACCCCGTACCCATCCCAGACCCACCCAAACACCCCAGACCCCACCCTCACCCCTCCCCACCCCAGACCCACCCAAACACCCCAGACCCCACCCTCACCCCTCCCCACCCCCAGACCCACCCAAACACCCCAGACCCCACCCTCACCCCTCCCCACCCCCAGACCCACCTAAACACCCCCAGACTCCACCCCAGACACCACCCTCACCCCCTCCCTCACCCCCTCCCCACCTCAGACTCACCCAAACACCCCCAGACCCCACCCTCACCCCCGAACCCCACCCCAGACCCCAACCTCACTCCCTCCTCACCTCAGACCCCACCCAAACACTCACAGACCCCACCCCCAGACCCACCCAAACACCCCCAGACCACACCCTCACCCCACCACAGACCCCACCCTCGCCCCCTCTCTCCCTGCGGGGATGTTTGTCACCTGACTATCTGCTGGGAACATACCAGACTTGACAGAATTTTAAAAAATGCATCTTCTGTCTATTCTCTCGGATCTATCTGCACCTCTGGTGGAAAATATTACCTGCAGGCTTTTTGTGCACGAAGGGAATGGATCTTTGTTGTAAACTCCACCTTCAGTTTTGCCTTTCTATAGCGACACTGTCTAATATTGTTTCACAACTCTGTGTTGCCTCTTACATCTGAGCTTTCCTTGTTTCTACTGAAGACCTTAGTTTCTGCCTGAACTACATCACTCTCACTCTTAATGTCAACTTCCATCATATTATGGTCACTATTGGCTGACATTTACTATTTTAAAAAGTTAAGAAGCAATTTTCAGAGCCCAAAATTCGATGGAAAGTAGCTCATTCCCTATGTGTCTCGTCAATGTACTGATGTAGGAAACCTTCTCTCATACATTCCAAACCTTTATTCTTCACATTTGCACAAATTAGTTTACTCAATGTAACCGTCCATGAATTTCCCCCGATTACAACATTCCCTCGGATGTACAAATCTGGAATGACTGGTTTTGTGGCGACTGAGAACAATGACTGAGTTCATTCCCAACAGGTGAAGGACTGGTTACCATCTGAGCCACAGGCTACAGTCAGAAGGATATTCCCTTTTCAACTTCAAAGGAGACACACAGTCACACACACACACACACACTCACACACACAGTCACACACACACACACACAGACACACACACACACACAGTCACTCACACAGTCACACACACACACACACAGACACACACACACACACAGTCACTCACACACACACACACACAGTCACACACACAGTCTCACACACACACACAGACACACACACACACACAGTCACTCACACACACACAGTCACACACACAGTCACACACACACACAGACACACACA
The DNA here is from genome assembly GCF_020745735.1 of Hemiscyllium ocellatum. NCBI lineage: Eukaryota > Metazoa > Chordata > Chondrichthyes > Orectolobiformes > Hemiscylliidae > Hemiscyllium > Hemiscyllium ocellatum. Next base: position 7,743,361 of record NC_083401.1, on the reverse strand, counting down.
CACACACACAGTCACTCACACACACACAGTCACTCACACACACAGTCACACACACACACACAGAGTCACACACACACACACACACACACAGTCATACACACACACACAGACACACCCACACACAGTCACTCACACACACACAGTCACACACACACACACAGTCACACACACACACACACACACACAGTCACACACACACACACACCCAGTCACACACACACACACAGTCACACACACACACACACACTCACACACACACACACACACACACAGTCACACACACACAGACACACACACACAGTCACACACACACACAGTCACACACACACACAGACACACACACACACACAGACACACACACACACACAGTCACACACACACACACACACAGTCACACACACACACACAGTCACACACACACACACACACAGACACACACACAGTCACACACACACACACACAGTCACACACACACACACACGCACAGACACACACACACACACACAGTCTCACACACACACACACGCACAGACACACACACAGTCACACACACACACACAGTCACACACACAAACAGTCACACACACACACAGTCACACACACACACACAGTCTCACACACACACAGTCACACACACACACAGAGTCACACACACACACAGTCACACACACACACACAGTCACACACACACACACCGTCACACACACACACAGTCACACACACACACACACAGTCACACACACACACACAGACACACACACACACACACAGTCACACACACACACACACAGTCACACACACACAGTCACACACACACAGTCACACTCACACACACAGTCACACACACACACAGACACACACACACACAGTCACACACACACAGACAGTCACACACACACAGTCACACACACACACACAGACACACACACACAGTCACACACACACACACAGTCACACACACAGAGTCACACACACAGTCACACACACACAGTCACACACACACACTCACACACACAGTCACATACACACAGTCACACACACACACACACAGTCACACACACAGTCACACACACACACAGTCACACACACACACACACACACAGTCACATACACACAGTCACACACACACACACAGTCACACACACAGTCTCACACACACACACAGTCTCACACATACACACACACAGTCACACACACACACAGTCACACACACACAGACACACACACACAGTCACACACACACACAGACAGTCACACACACACACAGTCACACACACACAGACACACACACACAGTCACACACACACACAGTCACACACACACACAGTCACACACACACACAGAGTCACACACACAGTCACACACACACAGTCACACACACACACACACACAGTCACACACACAGTCACACACACACAGTCACACACACACACACAGAGTCACACACACACAGTCACACACACACACTCACACACACAGTCACATACACACAGTCACACACACACAGTCACACACACACACAGTCACACACACAGTCACACACACACACACACAGTCACACACACACACAGTCACATACACACAGTCACACACACACACAGTCACACACACAGTCTCACACATACACACACACAGTCTCACACATACACACACACAGTCACACACACACACAGTCACACACAGACACACACACACACAGTCTCACACACACACACACACAGTCACACACACACACACACAGTCACACACACACACAGTCACACACACACACACAGAGTCTCACACACACACACACAGTCACACACACACAGTCACACACACACACACACAGTCACACACACACAAACAGTCACACACACACACAGTCACACACACACACACACACACAGTCACACACACACACATACACACAGTCACACACACAGTCACACACACACACACACACAGTCACACACACACACACACACAGAGTCACACACACAGAGTCACATACACACACGCAGTCACACACACACACACAGTCACACAGTCACACAGTCACACACACACACAGTCACACACACAGTCTCACACACACACACACAGTCACACACACACACAGTCACACACACACACACACAGTCACACACACAGTCACACACACACACACACACAGAGTCACACACACACACAGTCACATACACACAGTCACACACACACACACAGTCACACACACACACAGTCACACACACAGTCACACACACACACACACACAGTCACACACACACAGTCACACACACACACAGTCACACACACACACACACTCACACACACACACAGACACACACAGTCACACACACACAGACACACACACAGACACACACAGTCACACACACAGTCACACACACACACAGAGTCACACACACAGTCACATACACACAGTCACACACACACACAGTCACACACACACAGTCACACACACACACACACACACACAGTCACACACACAGTCACACACACACAGTCACACACACACACACACAGTCACACACACACAGTCACACACACACACACAGTCACACACACACACACACTCACACACACACACAGTCACACACACACACACACAGACACACACAGTCACACACACACAGACATACACACAGACACACACAGACACACACACACACAGACACATACAGTCACACACACAGTCACACACACACACACACAGTCACACACACACAGAGTCACATACACACACGCAGTCACACACACACACACACACAGTCACACACACACACACAGAGTCACATACACACACACACACAGAGTCACACACACAGTCACACACACACCGTCACACACACACACACACACACAGTCACACACACACACACACAGTCACACACACACCGTCACACACACACACACAGAGTCACATACACACACGCAGTCACACACACACACACACAGAGTCACACACACACCGTCACACACACACACACACAGAGTCACACACACACCGTCACACACACACACACACACACAGTCACACACACACACAGTCACACACACACACACACAGTCACACACACACCGTCACACACACACACACAGAGTCACATACACACACGCAGTCACACACACACACAGAGTCACACACACAGACACACACACAGAGTCACATACACACACGCAGTCACACACACACACACAGTCACACAGTCACACACAGTCACACACACACAGTCACACACACAGTCACACACACACAGTCACACACACACGCAGTCACACACACAGTCACACACAGTCACACACACACAGTCACATACACACACGCAGTCACACACAGTCTCACACACACACACACAGAGTCACACACACACGCAGTCACACACACACAGACACACACAGTCACACACACACAGTCACACACACATACACAGCCACACACACACCCACATACCCACCCACACAGACACACACACACACACACACACACACACACACAGTCACACACACACACACACACTCACAGACACACTCACACACACACTCACACACATAAAAAAAACATACTGCTCAGGTGATGTATTCTGGACAAAAGATAAAGCACCCTTATTAACCAGTGATGTGAACACAGAGGATAAATCTGACCAATGCTTCGAGTCTATTCAGTTCTTGACCATGGGAAATTGCCTGTAGTGTCAGAGAAATGTGCAGGCTAGAGTGGGTTAGCCATAGGGAATTGTCTGTAGTATTGAAGGTTAGTGCAGGATAGGGTGGGTTAGCCATGGGGAATTGTCTGTAGTGTTGGAAGTTAGTGCAGACTAGGGTGGGTTAGCCATGGGAAATTGTCTGTAATGTTGGAGGTTAGTGCAGGCTAGGGTGGGTTAGCCATGGGAAATTGTCTGTAATGTTGGAGGTTAGTGCAGGCTAGGGTGGGTTAGCCATGGGAAATTGTCTGTAGTGTCAGAGAGATGTGTTGGCTAGGATGGCAAGCATCTGTTTTCTGCTCTTTGTAGTTTTTTTATACGTGACTTGGATGAAGAGTTGGAAGGTGGGTTAGTAAGTTTGCTGATGACACAGAGGTTAGTGATGTTGTAGATAGTGTGGAGGGCTGTTGCAGGCTACAACAAGACATTGACAGGATGTAGAGCCGGGCTGAGAAGTGGCAGATGGAGCTCAACTTGGATAAATCAGAATTAGTTATTTTGGAAGGTCGAATTTGAATGCTGAATGCAGTGCTAAAGACAGGATTCTTGGTAGTGTGGAGGAACAGTGGGGTCTTGGGATCCACGTACATAGATTCCTCAGAGTTGTGACCCAAGCTGATAGGGTTGTTAATGTGGCATATGGTGTTTTACCTTTCATTTACAGAGGGGATTGAGTTTAGGAGCTGTGAGGTTCTGCTGCAGCTCCATAATGCCCTAGTTAGACCACACTGGGAATATTGTGTCCAGTTCGGGTCGCCTCATTATAGGAAGGATGTAAATGTTTTAGAGAGGGCACAGAGGAGATTTACCTGGATGCTGCCTGGTTTGGAGGGCTTGTCTGTCAGGTCACCTCTATAAGGTCACCCCTCAGCTTCCCACACTCCAGGGAAAATAGCCCCAGCCTGTTCAGCCTCTCCCTATAGCTCAAACCCTCCAACTACTTTCTAATTTAAGAGAGGCTGAGGGAGCTAGGGCTTTTCACACTGGAGAGGTGGAGGAAGGGAGGTGACTTGATAGAGGTGTACAAGGTAATGAGAGGCATAGATAGAGTAGACAGGCAGAGACTTTCCCCAGGGCAGAAGTGGCTGTAACGAGGGGTCATAATTTTAAGGTGATTGGAGGAAGGTCCAGTGGAGATGTCAGAGGTAGGTTCTTTACTCAGAGAGTGGTGGGTGTGTGGGAGGCACTGCCAGCAGTGGGAGTAGAGTCAGAGACATTAGGGACATTAAAGTGACTGCTGGACAAGCTCATGGAAGGCAGTAAACTGAGGTAGATTGATCTTCGATGAAGATAAATTCTCGGCACAACATTGTGGGCCGAAGGGCCTGTACTGTGCTGCACTGTTCTATGTTCTAATGTTAAAGGATTATAACAGGGCATTTGGATAAGTTTGATGCAATCAGGCAGAGCCAACACGGATTTGTGAAAGAGAAACCAACTTTCATTAATTAATGGGAGACCTTTGAAGAAACAATGTGTGCTGTAGGTAATGGGGAAGCAGCAGGTCTCATACAGTCATAAAGGTATCCAGGACAGAAGCAGACCCTTCAGTCCAACCCGTCCATGCCGACCAGATATATACAACAAATCTAATCCCATTTGCCAGCACTTGGCCCATATCCTTCTAAACCCTTCCTGTTCATGCACCCATCCACAAGTCTTTTAATTGTACCAGCCTCCACCACTTCCTCTGGCAGCTCATTCCATGCACGTACCACCCTCTTAATTTTTTCCCCTCTCACCCTAAACCTATACCCTCTAGTTCTGGACTCCCCCACCCCAGGGAAAAGACTTTGCCTATTTACCCTATCCATGCCCCTCATAATTTTGTAAACCTCTATAAGGTCACCCCTCAGCCTCCGACGCTCCAGGGAAAACAGCCCCAGCCTGTTCAGCCTCTCCCTGCTCCCCGATGTTTCCTTTCCATCTTATCCCTGCCACCTTTCCCCCACCAAACACTGCCAGGGTGACAAAGGGTCAGTTAGACTCGAGACGTCAGCTCTTTTCTCTCCTTACAGATGCTGCCAGCCCTGCTGAGATTTTCCAGCATTTTCTCTTTTGGTGCCAGGGTGAAATGGATTTGGTCCTTTCCAACACAGTGTCTTCATGAAACAGCACTGACTACCAATCACCACCGTCTCGGTCTCACAGCACACTTAATGCTGTGACAGAATGCGGGCCCAGCTCCCAACATTTGAACCACATTTGCCTTCACTCGCACTGCACCAGATTCCCCCACAGCAATTCCTGCCAAAAGCTCTGAAACCTCCTCAAGACAAACTCTGAACTGTCATGGTATTCCCAACTCCCTCTTCATCCTTCCTGGTTAAAATCGAACAACATCTTTCGTAGGTACTGCCTGGCGATCTCCATCAAGCACTTTCCTTTCCTCCCGCGATTATCTATCCACCTCCCTCTTTCCACCCACGTCCAGCCCTCTCGCTTCTCTGGCCCTCTCTCAGTCCCATAGTGGAAAAAGCAGCCAGAATTCCTGGCCAAAGAACTTACAACATCCTCGGTTCCATTCTTGTAAGTGAGCCAGTTATAAGTATCGTTGCTGAACCTCACTTTGTACGAGGTAACCCAGTCCCAGCTGCAGACAAAAGGGAAAAGTGTTAGAGAGAGAGGAGCCTGTAATAGCAACATGAGAGGACCTGGGGGAAGGGGGGAAGGTGCAGAGAGAGAGAGAGAGAGAGGAGAGGGGCAGAGGGAGGGAGAGAGAGAAGGGGGGAATAAAGGGGGAAAGAGAGAGAGTGAGAGAGAAGGCGGTGAGGTAGCGAGAGGGGTGGAGAAGGAGAGAGAGCATGATGGACTGGGTGGGGGGGGGGGGGAGAGAGAGAGAGAGAGAGAGAGAGAGAGAAACAGAGAGGAAATGCATGGATAGGATGAATAGCCAAGATCTTTTTCCCAGGATGGGGGAGTCCAAAAGTGGAGGGCATAGGTTTAAGGTGAAAGGGGAAAGATTTAAAAGGGACCTGAGGGGCAACTTTTTCACGCAGAGGGTGGTACATGTATGGAATGAGCTGCCAGAGGATGTGGTGGAGGCTGGTACAATTGCAACATTTAAGAGGCATTTGGATGGGTATCTGAATAGGAAGGGTTTAGCGGGATATGGGCTGGGTGCTGGAAAATGAGACTAGGTCAAATTGGGATGTCTGGCTGGCACAGATGAGTTGGACCGAAGGGTCTCTTTTAATGCTGCATGACTATGACTCTAAGAGTGGGAGGGAGGGGAGAGTGAGTGGATGGGGGAAGAGAGAGAGGAAGAGAAGGATATGGGTGGAGAGCAGAAGAGAGAGATTATAAAACAAAATGGAGCAGGAGTAGGCCATTTGACCATTGATCATGGCTGATGTGACTGTCCTCAACACCACCTTCCTGCCTTTTCTCCAACCCCCAATTCCCTTCCTGATTAACAATCTCTCTCAGCCTTGAATATACTGCATGACCCAGTCTCAACAGCCCTCTGTGGGAAAGAATTCACTCCGCTCCGAGAGAAGAAATTCCTCCTCATCTCTCTTTACTAGCTAACCCCTTGATCTGAGATGATACCGTCTGGTCCGAGACTGTTCCACAAGGTGAAACGACGCCTTTGGGAGAGAGATATCACACTTACTGCTTAAAGAGCTTTTGTTCAAACTAGTGAGCTTTGTTTTGAGACTGCTGGGAGCTGGTCGCTGCTGTTGGAACATGGAATGGCCCCAAGCAGCAGGAGGGAGGTTTTGTTCATGTGAGGGAGAAACAGAGTTCCTGGCCAGATTGGATTGAAGTCAGCTGGGATATAATTTTCAGATTTGTACTTGCACAAACCTGTCTGTTCGGCACATGAATGTTTTAAAGTTCAATCTGTTTAATTTTCAGGGAATGTTCCAAGTGCCTGGAAATGGAATCTGATATTTTTTGAATTTGGTTCCTGCTGTTTAAGACCAAGTTCCCATGTGAGTGATTTGCCTTCAGAACCAGCCTCAGATCCAGGAGTCCACCACGTGGTAAGGCAGCACCCTCTATTTACTCATGGTATGGCAGTCACTGGTTGGATCAGCATATATTGCCCATAACACATCTCCAGGAAATCCTCTTGCCCAACATTATTTTTGGCTTGGTTTGTCCAAACTGTATGTAAATTAAAATCACTCACGATATATAACACGTACAATCCCCAGAAAACCTTCCTCCACAATATTACTAACACAGGACAAAGAACATTCCAGTCCAGGAACAGGCCCTCCGGCCCTCCCAGCCTGTGCTGACCCAGATTAACACAGAGTACTCACATTTTCAGCTTGCTTTTGATAAAGTCCCCACAAAAGGCCAGTGAGAAAGATTAAAGCACAAAATGAAGAAGATAATGATTGACGAATAGACAAAAGACAGAGAGTAGGAATGAGTTGGTTGTTCTCACATTGACAGTCTCTGACAAACAGGACACCACCTGGATCAGTGGTTCAGCCTCAACAATTCATAATACTGAGCAATGGTTTGGAGGTGAGGATCAAATTTAATCTTTCCAAATTTGTGAAATGATACAAAGCTAAGTGGGAGAATGTGTGTGTGAGGAAGATGTAAAGCTGCTTCAAGAGCATTTGGACAGACTCGGTGACAGGGCCAGAACATGGCTGATGGAATATAATATGGAAACATGTGAGGTTATCCACTTTGGTCAGAGAAACAGAGGTGCAGAGTGTTTCTTTCCTGGTCAGAGGGTGGAAAATACAGTTGGATAAAGGGACCTGGGTGTCCTTATTGAAAAGTCACTCAAGGCTAACACCCAGGTGCAGAAGCCATGAGAAGGTGAATGAAGCATTAACATTGATGACAACAGGAGTTGAGTACAGCAGCAGTAAATCCCAGCGCTGGAGAGGAGCTTGGCTAGATTGCTGCTGGGGTGCTGGGTGCAGTTTTTGTCAATGACCTGTTGAGTTGACAAATCTCTAATGGATGTGCACTGTGTCAGTGCAATCCGCAGAAACCATTCCAGAGCTGCGGGAAGGTTGGAAGGTGATTATGAAAGCATCTACTCCTCAAACTGTCCCCTGTTGTCATGGCCTCCTGTTTTCAGGAAAGATCTCATTGACATGTTGGGAATGTAACAAAGGCTCACCAACAACAAAACATGCTGGAGAGACTCAGCAGGTCAGGCAGGCCTGAGGAGAGAGAAACTGAGTTAATGTTTCAGGTCCAGTAACCTTTCCTCAGAACGCCAGGATGATGAAACTTGTACCCGGAATGGCGGGACTATCCCATGAAGAGAGACTGGACAAATTGGGTCTGTATTGTCGAGTGTTTTGGAGAATGAAAGGGATCTCGTTGAAAACCCTTTCAGGGATAGGCAGGGTCAACCCTTACAGGGATAGGCAGGTTTAACCCTTTCAGGGATAGGCAGGGTCAACCCTTTCAGGGATAGGCAGGGTCAACCCTTACAGGGATAGGCAGGGTCAACTCTATGCTAAATTGTCCGTAGTGTTAGGTACGGGGTAAATGTAGGGGTATGGGCGGGTCGGTGTGGACTTGTTGGGCCGAAGAGCCTGTTTCCACACTGTAAGTAATCTAATCAAATCAGGGATAGGCAGGTTTAACCCTTTCAGGGATAGGCAGGTTCAACCCTTTCAGGGATAGGCAGGTTTAACCCTTTCAGGGATAGGCAGGTACAACCCTTTCAGGGATAGGCAGGTTTAACCCTTTCAGGGATAGGCAGGTACAACCCTTACAGGGATAGGCAGATTTAACCCTTTCAGGGATAGGCAGGTTCAACCCTTTTAGGGATAGGCAGGTTTAACCCTTTCAGGGATAGGCAGGTACAACCCTTACAGGGATAGGCAGGTTTAACCCTTTCATGGATAGGCAGGTTTAACCCTTACAGGGATAGGCAGGTTCAACCCTTACAGGGATAGGCAGGTTCCAGACTGGAGAGTCTCAAACTGGGTGCACAACGTTAAAAGCAAAGGAGTGCCACTGAAGTCAGAAATGAGGCGACTTTGTTTTTGCTCCGAGACTTGTGAACCTTTCGACACCTCAAGTCAGTGGGGGCTGTGGAGACGCAGCGTTTGAGTATGATGTGGATAGAGACTGAGCGATTTCGGGTTCCTCGGGATATACACGGGTTCCAGTGCAAGAAATACAATGAAGACTTTCACCAGCCGTGATTGGATTGAATGGCAGGGCGGTTCAATGGGCTGAATGGCCTGCTCCTGTTCCTGTTCCGAAACTGATGCTGTCTAATCTAGCCTGTGGGAAGGAGGTGGTTCAGATCCAGCCATGGGGGACTGCTGGGTGACAGGACAAGGGCAGCAGATACATGAAGGGCTTATGCTCGAAACGTCGAATTCCCTATTCCTGAGATGCTGCCTAACCTGCTGTGCTTTGACCAGCAACACATTTGCAGCTGTGATCTCCAGCATCTGCAGACCTCATTTTTTACTTACCAGCAGATACATGGGAACACCACCCCCTGCAAGTCCCCTCCGAGACACTCACTATCCTGACTTGGAAATACATCTCCGTTCCTTCACTGTCACTGGGTGACAATCCTGGAATTCCCTCCCTAAGGGTATTGTGGGTCAACCCACAGCACATGGACTGCAGCGGTTCAAGAAGGCAGCTCACCCCCACCTTCTCAAGGGGCAACTAGGGACGGGCGATAAATACTGGGCCCAGCCGGTGACACCCACATTCCATGAGAAAATAAAAAGTCTTGAATTCTCTGGAAGCCTTTTTCGCTCTGTATCCCCCTCAGTCCGAAATCCATCCAGCCACTCACTGCTGCTGAGCGTAATCACAACTCACACTGATCAGACAAAGTTAACATTACAAATAGAGAGAGAGGGGAGAATCATTTCCCACTACTTACCTCCAAAGGGAATTCCTGCCTTGTGTAACAATCCCAGTAAACCTGATCAAGCGACGGGAATCAATCTCCAGCCATTGTTCAGTGTCCTCTCTGCTAGCACACCAGGCTCCATCATACCAGTCACCCTCATTGAGACCAGCCTAAACAAACATAAGAGAGAGAGAGAGAGAGAGAGTGGGAAAGTGATCAGGGGGAGAAAGGGAAGACAGCCTGGAACTGCTGGCCCCACTGAGACAGGCCTCTGATTCTCAGCAGGGTTCTCTCGAGGACAGTTCTGAGTCCAATGGAAGAGCTACTTAAAGTGCTGCAGCAGCTCGGCAGTAAGCTGGTTTCGGACAGAGATTCACAACAATATACAGCAATGGCAATGTGTGGGGACAGTAACACTGATACTTCAGGAGAGTAACAGGCTGGCTGGTTAGTAAGAGGTCTCAGATTAGCAGAGATACAGGGAGGATGTAACAGTGAATGGTGACTGACGATTGACCACCCATCTTTCTTTGCTAAATAGTCCTGAGTGTGCAAAGATTTATGCCGACAATCAGTTTAAGATCATCATGCAGGCTCAGTGTGTGTGACTGTAAACATACATCAAAGAAGTTTCAGAAATGACAGCCAGACTACTGAGACCCCTCAGAATCCTAGTAGCACACAAACCCACCAACACTCTCAAACAAAAACCTAACTAACTTAAAAGACCCAGTACAACCCATGGACAAAACCAACGCCATCTACAAAATTCCATGCAAGGACTGCCACAAACACTACGTAGGACAAACAGGAAGAAAGTTAGCCACCAGGATACACGAACACCAGCTAGCCACAAAAAAGATACAACCCTGTCTCCCTCGTAGCCCTAAACACAGATGAAAAAAACCCATCATTTCAACTGGGACAACACATCTATCCTGGGACAGGCTAAGCAAAGACATGCCAGAGAATTCCTAGAGGCCTGGCACTCTAACCATAACGCCATAAACAAACACATCGACCTAGATGCCATCTATCAACTGCTCAGAAAACGAACAGGAAATGACATCACCACAAACCCTGGGAACCCCATCCAGGAGAAAGATATAAATAGAAAGCAGGAGACAACAGCTTCGCTTCACTTGGAGGTGGCCACTGATGATGTTACCTGGCCAGGTAATGAAACGTCTGTAAATCAAACCTACAGCTCAGCGAGCAAACCTACACCCTATACATTTAGTAATCCAGGACACACAGCAGAAATTTACCCCGAGGAAGAAAGGGAGGGCAAGGCAACCGTGGCTGATAAGGGAAGTCAGGGACAGCATAAAAGCAAAAGAAAAAGCATAACACGGTAGTAAAGATTAGGGGGAAGCCTTTAAAAACCAGCAGAGGGAACGAAAGAAGAAATAATGTGGGGAGAAGATGAAACACAAGGGGAAGCTAACCAGTAACATAAAGGAAGATTGCAAAATTCTTTTTAGACATCTAAAAGGTAAGAGAAAGAGAGAGAGACAGACAAGAGTGGACATTGGACCGGTGGAAACTGAAGCTGGAGATATAGTAATGGGGAACAAAGAACTAGCAGAGGAACTGAATACTTCACATTAGTTTTTACAATGAAAGATAACAGCAGCACACCAGAATCTCAGGAGAGTCAGGGGACAGAGGGAAGCGTAGTGGCCATCACTAAGAAGAAGGTGCTGGGGATGCTGAAGTTAATAAATCGCCCAGACCAGGCAACAACAGCCCAGAGTGGTTGCAGTTCAGGCAGCATCCAACGAGCAGCGAAATTGGCGTTTCGGGCAAAAGCCCTTCATCAGGAATAAAGGCAGTGAGCCTGAAGCGTGGAGAGATAAGCTAGAGGAGGGTGGGGGTGGGGAGAGAATAGCATAGAGTACAATGGGTGAGTGGGGGAGGGGATGAAGGCGATAGGTCAGGGAGGAGAGGGTGGAGTGGATAGGTGGGAAAGGAGCTAGGCAGGTCAGACAAGTACGGACAAGTCATGGGGAGAGTGCTGAGCTGGAAGTTTGGAACTAGGGTGAGGTGGGGGAAGGGGAAATGAGGAAGCTGTTGAAGTCCACATTGATGCACTGGGGTTGAAGTGTTTTGAGGCGGAAGATGAGGTGTTCTTCCTCCAGGCGTCTGGTGGTGAGGGAGTGGCGGTGAAGGAGGCCCAGGACCTCCATGTCTTCAGCAGAGTGGGAGGGGGAGTTGAAATGTTGGGCCACGGGGCAGTGTGGTTGATTGGTGCGGGTGTCCCAGAGATGTTCCCTAAAGCGCTCTGCTAGGAGGCGCCCAGTCTCCCCAATGTAGAGGAGACCGCATCGGGAGCAACGGATACAATAACTGACGTTAGTGGATGTGCAGGTAAAACGTTGATGGATGTGGAAGGCTCCTTTAGGGCCTTGGATAGAGTTGAGGGAGGAGGTGTGGGCACAGGTTTTACAGTTCCTGCGGTGGCAGGGGAAAGTGCCAGGATGGGAGGGTGGGTTGTAGGGAGGCGTGGACCTGACCAGGTAGTCACAGAGGGAACTGTCTTTGCGGAAGGCAGAAAGGGGTAGGAAGGGAAATATATCCCTGGTGGTGGGGTCTTTTTGGAGGTGGCGGAAATGTCGGCGGATGATTTGGTTTATGCGAAGGTTGGTAGGGTGGAGGGTGAGCACCAGGGGCGTTCTGTCCTTGTTACAGTTGGAGGGGTGGGGTCTGAGGGCGGAGCTGCGGGATGTGGACGAGATGCGTTGGAGGGCATCTTTAACCACGTGGGAAGGGAAATTGCGGTCTCAAAATGAAGGAGGTCATCTGGTGTGTTCTGTGGTGGAACTGGTCCTCCTGGGAGCAGATACAGCAGAGGCGGAGGAATTGGGAATACGGGATGGCATTTTTGCAAGAGATAGGGTGGGAAGAGGTGTAATCCAGGTAGCTGTGGGCGTCGGTGGGTTTGTAAAAAATGTCAGTGTCAAGTCAGTCGTCATTAATGGAGATGGAGAGGTCCAGGAAGGGGAGGGAGGTGTCAGAGATGATCCAGGTAAATTTAAGGTCAGGGTGGAATGTGTTGGTGAAGTTGATGAATTGCTCAACCTCCTCGCGGGAGCATGAGGTGGCACCAATGCAGTCATCAATGTAGCGGAGGAAGAGGTAGGGAATGGTGCCGGTGTAATTACGGAAGATCAACTGTTCTACGTAGCCAACAAAGAGAAAGGCATAGCTGGGGCCCATACATGTGCCCATGGCTACCCCTTTGGTCTGGAGGAAGTGGGGGGATTTGAAGGAACAACCGTAACAAGGACAGAACGCCCCTGGTGCTCACCTTCCACCTTACCAACCTTTGCATAAACCAAATCATCCACTGACATTTCCGCCACCTCCAAAAAGACCCCACCACCAGGGATATATTTCCCTCCCCACCCCTTTCCGCCTTCCACAAAGACCGTTCCCTCCGTGACTACCTGAGGTTACAGACGGTGCTGGGGTACAGTCCTGCTGCTGTTGATGGCCCACAGCGCCTCATGGTGGCCCAGTCTTGAGCTGCTGTGTCTGTTTGAATCTAGAGGGATGACACCTGTCTCTCAGGAACTCTGAATAATTCACGTCTCTTCATGTTCCCATTTCCTTTAACGTCCTTGGATGGAAACTGTCATTTATTACTATTTAGTTCCATTAATTTCCTCATCAGCATCCTCCCCAGGGCAATTCGGGGTGAGTGAGAGATGGTGCTCAGCCCTTTCCGATATTGAGCAATAACCCAGTGTGCTGATTGTCAGGAGTACGTGTGGATCTTTGACAAGACTGACCTGTATATTGAGACGGCCTCGATGTGCTCCCAATCCAATTCTCAGACTGCTCGATGCTGCCATCTGACTGTCCTCAACTCTCAGGGACTCCAGGCCCAGAGGTGGGCAATCTGAAACACAGTTTGGATCAGGAAAGGAATCTCAGATGAAGCAGAACGTACAGAGATGGTCTTTTCATTTATAAAAGCAACGTGTCTGTCCAGTGAAGTGTAATCATCAGGTAATCCTGGGTAATTAATCCAATACAATAATGATGGCAGGCTGGGTGATGTGCTGCTGCTGCAGTGTGTGGGAGCTGCTGGACCCCAATGTGATCCATCTGTGGTAAGAATTTGTAACTTCAGGAATTTCGGATCTGATGTGAGGAGCTGGTGTCTGAGCTGTCAGGGAAGGGGAAAGTTACTCCAGGGTGGGCTGGGGTCACAATCTTCACACCAGGTCATTCCATGTTAATGTGTGATCAGGAACATCACAGCGTTACTGCCAGTGAGGCAGGTGTGGGCTCTCAGATGGCTCACATTGAGGAGCCTTATCCTCTGTAACTGTCCAACATTCCCAGGTTCCTGCAAGCTGTGTGGATCAGAATGGGGACTACAGAAAGGATGATCAAACTGATCATGGCCTTTGGGACAGGGAGACAGTCACGCGGGAGGAGGAGAGAGTAGTGCGGCTGTGGTAGGGGACAGTATCATTCGCGAATGGATATACTGTTCTTTACAGCCAGGAGCAGGAGGCCTGACAGCTGTCTGGTCTGGGCTGCCTGGTGCCAGGGTTAAGGCCATCTCTTTAGGGCTGGAGGAGACCTTCGAGATAGAGGGGAGGGATCCAGTCACCATCATCCATGTTCGTACCAATGACATTGAAAGGTTTGGGGCACGGGTGATGATTGAGAGCAGTTTCCATCTCTTTACCTGAGGAAGGATGTTTTGGTGGTCCAGGGAGTGTACCGAAGGTTTACCAGATCAATTCCTGGGGTGGAAGCAATTGTGTCAGTTAAGATTGTACTCACTGGAATTGAGAATGAGGGGATTTCTTGTGGAGACTGATAAAATGCTAATGGGACTAGACAGGTTTGATGCAGGTAGGATGTTCTCAAAGATGAGAGAGTCATGAGGATAAGATTACCTACAGTGTGGAAACAGGCCCTTCGGCCCAGCAAGCCCACACCGACCCTCTGAACAGCAACCCACCCAGACCCATTCCCCTATATTTACCCCTTCATCTAACACTACAGGCAATTTAGAATGGCCAATTCACCAAACCTGCACATCTTTGGACTGTGGGAGGAAACTGGAGCACCCGGAGGAAACCCACGCAGACACGGGGAGAATGTGCAAACTCCACACAGACAGTCACCTGAGGTGGGAATTGAACCCATGTCCCTGGCGCTGTGAGGCAGCAGTGCTAACCACTGTGCCACTGTGCACCTTTTCAGACTGAGCTGGGGAGAAATGTCTTCACTCAGAGGGTGGGAAGGCTGCGGAATTCATTACCACAGGAAGTGATTGAGGTCAAAACATTTTGTTTTGGGGACATGAGTGAACCAGATGGGTTTTTAACAGCAATCGGTGATAGTCCCTGAGACTAGCTTTCAATTCCCGATTGGTGAGTGGAATTGACATTTCACTGGGTGTTCTGATGGGGTTTGAAGCTCTGCTGAAGGGCAGTGGGTAACTCTGCGAGTGAGCTGGCAAAGGTCTGGCAGATGTTAATAAATGTGAAGTCATCCATTTTGATAGGAATACCAGTAACAGGACAATTACTTGAATGGTGAGAAATTGCAGCATGCTGCTGTGCAGAGGGAGCTGGGTGTCTGGTACATGAATCACAGAAGGTTGGTCTGCAGGTACAGGAGGTGATTAAGAAGGCAAAATGGAATTTTGTCCTTGATTATAACAGGGATTTAGTATAAAAGCAGGAAGGTTATGTTACAGCTGTACAAGGTGCTGGTGAGGCCACACCTGGAGTACTGTGTACAGTTTTGGTCTCCTCACTTAAGAAAGGATGTACTGGCACTGGAGGGGGTGCAGAGCAGGTTCACTGGGTTGGTTCCAGAGTTGAGAGGGTTGGCTTATGAGGAGAGACTGAGTAGACTGGGATTATATTCACTAGAATTTTGAAGAATGAGGGGGAATCTGATGGAAACATTATGAAGGGAATAGATAAGATAGAAGCAGGGAGGTTGTTTCAACTGGGGTGGGGGTGAAACTAGAACTAGGGGGTATCGCCTCAAAACCAGGGGGAGCAGATTTCAGACTGAGTTGAGAAGGAACTTACTTCTTCAGCCAAAGGGTTGTGAATCTGTGGAATTCCCTGCCCAGGGAAGTGTTTAAAGCCTCCTCATTGAATGTTTTTAATGCGAAGATAATTTTGTGAACAGTAAATGAATTAAGAGTTCCGGTGAGAGGGTGGGTGAGTGGAGCTGAGGCCATGAAGGGATCAGCCCTGATCTTATTGAATGGTGGAGCGGGCTCGAAGGGGCCAGACGGCCTACTCCTGCTCCTGGCTCTTACATCCTTCTGTTTGTGATTCATGTTGGCCTGTGGATCATCAACAGTGGACTGTTCTTGACTGATTGTGGGAATGTGGGAAAGTCAGACAACAGCCTCCATCCTGGGTTCAGATTTCACAGGATCAACACACCTTGCTGCGGTTTCTCTCCCTCTTTATCAACATTTAGTGGCTTCTTCACCTTCTTCTTCTTCTTCACCACTCTCACTGTCTCCTTCACCTTCTCCTTTCTTTGTTTTTTGTTCCTCACGGCATCTGAAGAACATCAGAAACAATATCACAATCGCGAGAGAACCTGGCCTCAGAGAGGAAACGCAGATACTGCACTGCCATCAGAGATAGAGAGAGAATACCCACCAGGCAGACTGCCCCCATTGGCAGAGACTGCGTATCAGCAGGGATCACCACCCCTTGCACAGGACCATCCACTCAGCCAGCCCATGAGAGCACAGACCCTTCCATTGGTATCCGCCTGCACATCAGGTCCCAGTCACAGCCTGCTACCACCGCTCTCTGGTTCCTGTCACTGAGCTAATTTTGGGTCCATCTTGCCAATCCCGACTCTGGGTCCCACGTGCTTTTACCTTCTTTATCAGTTTCCCACGTGGGACGTGTCAAAGGCCTCGCTGACATCCAAATAAACGACACCGGCTGCCTTACCTTCCCCTCCACACCGGGTCACTTCCTTGGAAGATTCCAACAGATTTGTTAGGCATGAGTTCTCTCTGACAAAGCCATGCTGGCTAACTCTGATCAAACCTTGCCTCTCCGAATGGAAATCGATTCTCTGCTTCATGAGTTTCTCCAATACTTTCCCAACCTGTGATGTGAGACGCACTGATTTCTCTGCAATTCCCTGGTTTATCTCTACACCCTCCTTGTTACATGGAACCATGTGTGCTGTCCTCCAATCCTCTGGCACCTCTGGTTAATTTCCTCCATCATCTCCCAAATAAAGCCTGAGATATAATTCACTGGGGCCTGGGGATTTATCCACTTTTAAACTCACCGAAACCTCCAATATCTCCTCACCCCTGAGACCAACCTATACCCAGTGACACAGATAGCCCACTACCAACTATCAAGACTCCTACAGAGTATTCCTGAACAAATTACAACATGCTGATGACTTCACCCAAACATCCACCCGGATGCCCATTGGCAGACACTCTGCCCTAGCCAATGGCAGATGTTCACAAAGACATCTCAGTCTGATTTCTGCCCCAGCTCATACAGAAATCAAGAACTAGGACTTTGTATTTAGCCGGAAACATTATACATGACAAAGAAAGAGCACAGCTTTGGGAAACACCCAGGAACTCATACAGTCACAGAGTCACAGAGATGGACAGCATGGAAACAGACCCTTCGGTCCAACCTGTCCATGCCGACCAGATATCCCAACCCAATCTAGTCCCACCTGCCAGCACCCGGCCCATATCCCTCCAAACCCTTCCTATTCATATTCCCATCCAAATGCCTCTTAAATGTTGTAATTGTACCAGCCTCCACCACTGCTGACATAGAATTTGACCTGTCCAACTCTCACTCCATTCAAACCAGCCCATACTTACACAGAGACAAAAACAGGCAGAAAAACACGTCACTGAGATGGGTGAGCGATAAATCACTGGGCACTATCCACAGGGTTCACACTCAGGATCAGTTCACTCAGTGAATTTCTGTGCTTCAATCTCTCAACTCTCCATTTTTCTGCATTTCCCTGTAGCAGCACAGGCAATTGGAGCAAAGTTGTGGAATTACTGGGAAAATGCCAGAACTTGGAGTAACTCCTGAGGGAAAATAAACTGCCTTTTATCAGGTATTATGGCACATTTTAATCTCAAACAGAGAGAAGCCATCACCTCTTGCAGTGGTCCATGAGTCAAGTGAGGGTGGGGAGTTGGATGGGGTACAGTGTGTGTGAGGGTGGGGGGGTTGGATGGGGTACAGTGTGTGTGAGGGTGGGGAGTTGGATGGGGTACAGTGTGTGTGGGAGGGTGGGGAGTTGGATGGGGTACAGTGTGTGTGTGTGAGGGTGGGGGAGTTGGATGGGGTACAGTGTGTGTGAGGGTGGGGGAGTTGGATGGGGTACAGTGTGTGTGTGTGAGGGTGGGGGAGTTGGATGGGGTACAGTGTGTGTGTGAGGGTGGGGGGGTTGGATGGGGTACAGTGTGTGTGTGTGAGGGTGGGGGGGTTGGATGGGGTAGAGTGTGTGTGAGGGTGGGGGAGTTGGATGGGGTACAGTGTGTGTGTGAGGGTGGGGGTTGGATGGGGTACAGTGTGTGTGAGGGTGGGGGAGTTGGATGGGGTACAGTGTGTGTGTGAGGGTGGGGGAGTTGGATGGGGTACAGTGTGTGTGAGGGTGGGGAGTTAGATGGGGTACAGTGTGTGTGTGAGGGTGGGGAAGTTGGATGGGGTACAGTGTGTGTGTGAGGGTGGGGGGTTGGATGGGGTACAGTGTGTGTGTGAGGGTGGGGGTGTTGGATGAGGTGTAGAGTGTGTGTGATGGTGGGGGAGTTGGATGAGGTGTAGAGTGTGTATGAGGGTGGGGGAGTTGGATGGGTACAGTGTGTGTGTGAGAGTAGGGGTAATGGAGGAGGTACAGTGTGTGTGTGTGTGTGTGTGTGTGTGTGTATAGTTTGATTGGGTACAGTGCGTGTGTGGGTGGGGGTGTTGGACGGGGTACTGTGTGGGTGTGTGCGGACCGTTTGATGGGGTATAGCATGTGTGTGAGGGTGGGAGAGTTGGATGGGGTACTCTGTGTGTGTGTGTGTGTGTGTGTCTGTGAACAGTTTGATGGGGTACAGTGTGTGTGTGTTTGTGTGTGTGGACAGTTTGATGGGGTACAGTGTGTGTGAGGGTGTGTGTGTGAGGGTGTGTGTGTGTGTGTATGTGTGTGTGTGTGTGGACAGTTTGATGGGGTACAGTGTGTGTGAGGGTGGGGAGTTGGACATACTATGCTGCTGAGTACGTGGTGGTTCTTTGTGCCAGTCAGCGGTTGAGTATTCTGACTGGATGTGTGTTCTCCAGCGGGCGCTGTGTCAGCACAGACCCCCACGTGCAATTGAAAGCTCTCCAGCTGTTGGCATGCAGCTTAGCTGAGTCTGTGTCATTGCTGAATTGACAGTCTGAACTTGCAACAACAGTGGACGCGTTCCAAGCACTTATCACATCTGCAGTGAGGCAGCAGCTGTGAGTCTCCAACCACACTGGGACATACAGACCCTGACAGGATATTACAGTGCATTCCAAATGCTAATCTTCAATACATCAAAGACACTGCTTTGTAAATCAGTTAGCAAAACAAAACAAAAGTTTCTGAAACTTCAGCTCAAGAGCCCAGAATCATTGTCCTGAAGAATCTCAACAAATCAAGTTCACTCACTACAACAGTGATCAAAATTGTCAGGACTCATACCTCACTCCCAATATCTGGATTAATATCCAATCTCAAAATGAATTCCAGTCCCCACTTGGCAGAATGATTATGAGTCATTAACAAAAGAATTTAAACCTCAATAAAGACAGACATCGAACCTCAGGAAGTAGCATGAGTGTATGCATATCAACATTGAATTCCCCAAGTCTGAAAAACAAAGGACAAATCTTCAACTTCATGTCTATCTCACAATACTTCAGTTCAGAATAAATTCCCTATTTCCCAGGATTCTATCACCAAACATAAGATTGACACTCTAAACCCAGCATTGACATGTCCATTTCCACGCCATTAGTAAGATAGAGTCACAGAGATGTACAGCACAGAAACAGACCCTTCGGTCCAACCCATCCATGCCGACCAGATATCCTAATCTCATCTAGTCCCATCTTCCAACATCCGGCCCATATCCCTCCAAACCCTTCTTATTCATGTACACATCCAAATGCCTCTTAAATGTTGCAATTGTACCAGCCTCCACCACATCCTCTGGCAGCTCATTCCATACACGTACCACCCTCTGCATGAAAAAGTTGCCCCTTAGGTCTCTTTTATATCTTTCCCCTCTCACGCTCAACCTATGCCCTCTAGTTCTGGATTTTCCCATCCCCAGGGAAAAGACTTTATCTATTTATCCTCATAATTTTGTAAACCTCTATAAGGTCACCCCTCAGCTTCCGACGCTCCAGGGAAAACACCCCCAGCCTGTTCAGCCTCTCCCCGTAGCTCAAACCTCCAACCCTGGCAACACCCTTGTAAATCTTTTCTGAACCCTGTCAAGTTTCACAACATCCTTATTTTGGGATGAATGTCCACTTTTGCAGAATGAACAGCACATTTCCAAGGAGTTATGTCCTCTATTACCACATTCTCAGGATTAATAATCCTTTTCCTGGCAATAAAGCACCATCCAGTTGTAACTGTGGCACTGTGCGAGTTGGGTCAGACATTGAACAGATCCACCAGCTCAAGACTGGGCATCCATGAGGCACTGTGGGCCATCAACAGCAGCAGGACTGTACCCCAGCACAGTCTGTAACCTCATGGTCTGACTTATCCCACACTCAACCATTACAATCAAGCCAGGGCATCAACCCGGGTTCAATGGAGAGTGCAGGAGGGCGTACCAGGAGCAGCACCAGGCAGACCTGAAGATGACGTGTCAACCAAACAGTCTGCCCGGGATTCCTGTCTGTCCCAGGATCCCTGTCTGTCCCGGGATCAATCCCCCTGTCCCGGGATCTCTGTCTGTCCCGGGATCTCTGTCTGTCCCAGGATCCCTGTCTGTCCCGGGATCAATCCGTCTGTCCCGGGATCTCTGTCTGTCCCGGGATCTCTGTCAGTCCCGGGATCCCTGTCAGTCCCGGGATCTCTGTCTGTCCCGGGATCAATCCCCCTGTCCCGGGATCTCTGTCTGTCCCGGGATCTCTGTCAGTCCCGGGATCCCTGTCAGTCCCGGATCCCTGTCAGTCCCGGGATCTCTGTCTGTCCCGGGATCAATCCCCCTGTCCCGGGTTCTCTGTCTGTCCCGGGATCCCTGTCAGTCCTGGATCCCTGTCTGTCCCGGGATTCCTGTCTGTCCCGGGATGCCTGTCTGTCCCGGGATCTCTGTCAGTCCCAGGATCCCTGTCAGTCCCGGGATCTCTGTCTGTCCCGGGATCAATCCCCCTGTCCTGGGATCTGTCAGTCCCGGGATCCCTGTCTGTCCCGGGATCTCTGTCAGTCCCGGATCCCTGTCTGTCCCGGGATTCCTGTCAGTCCCAGGTTCTGTGTCTGTCCCGTGATCTCTGTCTCTCCTGGGATCAATCCCCCTGTCCCAATATCCCTGTCTGTCCCGGGATCCCTGTCTGTCCCGGGATCTCTCTCTGTCCCGGGATCCCTGTCTCTCCCGGGATCCCTGTCTGTCCCGGGATTCCTGTCTGTCCCGGGATCCCTGTCTCTCCCGGGATCCCTGTCTGTCCCGGGATCTCTCTCTGTCCCGGGATCCCTGTCTCTCCCGGGATTCCTGTCTGTCCCGGGATCCCTGTCTCTCCCGGGATCCCTGTCTGTCCCGGGATCTCTCTCTGTCCCGGGATTCCTGTCTGTCCCGGGATCCCTGTCTGTCCCGGGATTCCTGTCTGTCCCGGGATCCCTGTCTGTCCCGGGATCTCTCTCTGTCCCGGGATTGCTGCCTGTCCCGGGATCCCTGCCTGTCCCGGGATCCCTGTCTGTCCCGGGATCTCTCTCTGTCCCGGGATCCCTGCCTGTCCCGGGATTGCTGCCTGTCCCGGGATCCCTGCCTGTCCCGGGATTGCTGCCTGTCCCGGGATCCCTGTCTGTCCCGGGATCCCTGTCTGTCCCGGGATTGCTGCCTGTCCCGGGATCCCTGCCTGTCCCGGGATCGCTGCCTGTCCCGGGATCCCTGTCTGTCCCGGGATCCCTGTCTGTCCCGGAATCTCTCTCTGTCCCGGGATTGCTGCCTGTCCCGGGATCCCTGTCTGTCCCGGGATCCCTGTCTGTCCCGGGATCTCTCTCTGTCCCGGGATTGCTGCCTGTCCCGGGATCCCTGTCTGTCCCGGGATCCCTGTCTGTCCCGGGATCTCTCTCTGTCCCGGGATCCCTGTCTGTCCCGGGATCTCTCTCTGTCCCGGGATTGCTGCCTGTCCCGGGATCCCTGTCTGTCCCGGGATCTCTCTCTGTCCCGGGATCTCTCTCTGTCCCGGGATCCCTGTCTGTCCCGGGATTGCTGCTGTCCCGGGATTGCTGCTGTCCCGGGATTGCTGTCTGTCCCGGGATTGCTGCCTGTCCCGGGATTGCTGCTGTCCCGGGATTGCTGCCTGTCCCGGGATCCCTGTCTGTCCCGGGATCACTGTCTGTCCCGGGATCTCTCTCTGTCCCGGGATCCCTGCCTGTCCCGGGATCTCTCTCTGTCCCGGGATCCCTGCCTGTCCCGGGATACCTGCCTGTCCCGGGATCCCTGTCTGTCCCGGGATCTTTCTCTGTCCCGGGATTGCTGCCTGTCCCGGGATCCCTGCCTGTCCCGGGATTGCTGCCTGTCCCGGGATCTCTCTCTGTCCCGGGATTGCTGCCTGTCCCGGGATCCCTGCCTGTCCCGGGATCCCTGCCTGTCCCGGGATCTCTCTCTGTCCCGGGATCCCTGTCTGTCCCGGGATCTCTCTCTGTCCCGGGATTGCTGCCTGTCCCGGGATCCCTGTCTGTCCCGGGATCTCTCTCTGTCCCGGGATTGCTGCCTGTCCCGGGATCCCTGCCTGTCCCGGGATCTCTCTCTGTCCCGGGATTGCTGCCTGTCCCGGGATCCCTGCCTGTCCCGGGATCTCTCTCTGTCCCGGGATTGCTGCCTGTCCCGGGATCCCTGCCTGTCCCGGGATCTTCCTCTGTCCCGGGATCCCTGCCTGTCCCGGGATCTTCCTCCGTCCCGGGATACCTGCCTGTCCCGGGATCTTCCTCTGTCCCGGGATCCCTGCCTGTCCTGGGATCCCTGTCTGTCCCGGGATCCCTGCCTGTCCCGGGATCCCTGTCTGTCCCGGGATCCCTGCCTGTCCCGGGATCCCTGTCTGTCCCGGGATCTCTCTCTGTCCCGGGATTGCTGCCTGTCCCGGGATCCCTGCCTGTCCCGGGATCTTCCTCTGTCCCGGGATTGCTGCCTGTCCCGGGATCCCTGCCTGTCCCGGGATCTTCCTCTGTCCCGGGATTGCTGCCTGTCCCGGGATCCCTGCCTGTCCCGGGATTGCTGCCTGTCCCGGGATCCCTGCCTGTCCCGGGATCCCTGTCTGTCCCGGGATCCCTGCCTGTCCCGGGATTGCTGCCTGTCCCGGGATCCCTGCCTGTCCCGGGATCTTCCTCTGTCCCGGGATCCCTGCCTGTCCCGGGATCCCTGCCTGTCCCGGGATCTCTCTCTGTCCCGGGATCCCTGCCTGTCCCGGGATCCCTGCCTGTCCCGGGATCTTCCTCTGTCCCGGGATACCTGCCTGTCCCGGGATTGCTGCCTGTCCCGGGATACCTGCCTGTCCCGGGATTGCTGCCTGTCCCGGGATCCCTGCCTGTCCCGGGATCCCTGCCTGTCCCGGGATCCCTGCCTGTCCCGGGATTGCTGCCTGTCCCGGGATCCCTGCCTGTCCCGGGATCCCTGCCTGTCCCGGGATCCCTGCCTGTCCCGGGATTGCTGCCTGTCCCGGGATCCCTGCCTGTCCCGGGATCCCTGCCTGTCCCGGGATCCCTGCCTGTCCCGGGATTGCTGCCTGTCCCGGGATCCCTGCCTGTCCCGGGATCCCTGCCTGTCCCGGGATCCCTGCCTGTCCCGGGATTGCTGCCTGTCCCGGGATCGCTGCCTGTCCCGGGATCCCTGCCTGTCCCGGGATCCCTGCCTGTCCCGGGATCCCTGCCTGTCCCGGGATTGCTGCCTGTCCGCCGGGACCTATCTCTCGGAGTTCCTACCTGCGGTGTGCCGCTGGGGAGCTGTCTGCCCGGTGTGCGGTGTTGGCTCGGGGCTGTTCCCGGGAGTGGGGCCGCTCTGGGGGAGCTCCTGCCCGGGGTGGCTGGTGGTCTCTGTCCGGAGACTCGGAGCCCCGGAGCTCAGGGTGAGGCGGGAGAGAAGCGGGAGCAGCAACAGCAGCAAGACACAGCTCTCCAGCCGGGTTTCCATCTCGGAACTGAGCAAGTCCCAGCAAAAACCCACACAGCAGCTTCCAAACAACCAATACACAGGCCAGGCAGACCGCCAACACTGTCCCCGACAGCCAAAACTCAAACACAGACCGCACAAACTCCCCAAAAACACAGACCGCCCCAAACTCCCCAAAAACACAGACCGCACAAACTCCCCAAAAACACAGACCGCCCCAAACTCCCCAAAAACACAGACCGCACAAACTCCCACATACACAGACCGCACAAACTCCCCAAAAACACAGACCGCACAAACTCCCAAATACACAGACCGCACAAACTCCCCAAATACACAGACCGCCCCAAACTCCCCAAAAACACAGACCGCACAAACTCCCCAAAAACACAGACCGCCCCAAACTCCCCAAATACACAGACCGCCTCAACCTCCCAAATACTCAGACCACTCAAACTTCCCAAATACACAGACCGCACAAACTCCCCAAATACACAGACCACACAAACTCCCAAATACACAGACCGCCCAAACTCCCCAAAAACACAGACCAACTGCTGCAAATGTGTTGCTGGTCAAAGCACAGCAGGTTAGGCAGCATCTCAGGAATAGAGAATTCGACGTTTCGAGCATAAGCCCTTCATCAGGAATAAGAGAGAGAGAGAGCCAAGCCGGCTGAGATAAAAGGTAGGGAGGAGGGACTAGGGGGAGGGGCGATGGAGGTGGGATAGGTGGAAGGAGGTCAAGGTGAGGGTGATAGGCCGGAGTGGGGTGGGGGTTCATGTGCTCCCACGAGGAGGTTGAACAGTTCATGTGCTCCCACGAGGAGGTTGAACAGTTCATGTGCTCCCACGAGGAGGTTGAACAGTTCATCGTGCTCCCACGAGGAGGTTGAACAGTTCATCGTGCTCCCACGAGGAGGTTGAACAGTTCATCGTGCTCCCACGAGGAGGTTGAACAGTTCATCGTGCTCCCACGAGGAGGTTGAACAGTTCATCGTATCGGCGCTGCCTCGTGCTCCCACGAGGAGGTTGAACAGTTCATCGTATCGGCGCTGCCTCGTGCTCCCACGAGGAGGTTGAACAGTTCATCGTATCGGCGCTGCCTCGTGCTCCCACGAGGAGGTTGAACAGTTCATCGTATCGGCGCTGCCTCGTGCTCCCACGAGGAGGTTGAACAGTTCATCGTATCGGCGCTGCCTCGTGCTCCCACGAGGAGGTTGAACAGTTCATCGTATCGGCGCTGCCTCGTGCTCCCACGAGGAGGTTGAACAGTTCATCGTATCGGCGCTGCCTCGTGCTCCCACGAGGAGGTTGAACAGTTCATCAACTTTACTAACACCTTCCATCCCGACCTCAAATTCACCTGGACTGTCTCAGACTCCTCCCTCCCCTTCCTAGACCTTTCCATTTCTATCTCGGGCGACCGACTCAACACAGACATCTATTATAAACCGACTGACTCCCACAGCTACCTGGACTACACCTCCTCCCACCCTGCCCCCTGTAAAAACGCCATCCCATATTCCCAATTCCTTCGTCTCCGCCGCATCTGCTCCCAGGAGGACCAATTCCAACACCGCACAGCCCAGATGGCCTCCTTCTTCAAGGACCGCAGATTCCCCCCAGACGTGATCGACGATGCCCTCCACCGCATCTCCTCCACTTCCCGCTCCTCCGCCCTTGAGCCCCGCTCCTCCAACCGCCACCAAGACAGAACCCCACTGGTTCTCACCTACCACCCCACCAACCTGCGCATACAACGTATTATCCGCCGCCATTTCCGCCACCTCCAAACGGACCCCACCACCAAGGATATATTTCCCTCCCCTCCCCTATCAGCGTTCCGCAAGGACCACTCCCTTCGTGACTCCCTTGTCAGATCCACACCCCCCACCAACCCAACCTCCACCCCCGGCACCTTCCCCTGCAACCGCAGGAAATGTAAAACTTGCGCCCACACCTCCACACTC
Source organism: Hemiscyllium ocellatum (assembly GCF_020745735.1). Classification (NCBI taxonomy): domain Eukaryota; kingdom Metazoa; phylum Chordata; class Chondrichthyes; order Orectolobiformes; family Hemiscylliidae; genus Hemiscyllium; species Hemiscyllium ocellatum. The sequence continues at coordinate 7,716,503 of NC_083401.1, read as the reverse complement.
ACTTCCCTCCAAGGCCCCAAGGGATCCTTCCATATCCGCCACAAGTTCACCTGTACCTCCACACACATCATCTATTGCATCCGCTGCACCCGATGTGGCCTCCTCTATATTGGGGAGACAGGCCGCTTACTTGCGGAACGCTTCAGAGAACACCTCTGGGCCGCCCGAACCAACCAACCCAATCACCCCGTGGCTCAACACTTTAACTCCCCCTCCCACTCCACCGAGGACATGCAGGTCCTTGGACTCCTCCACCGGCAGAACACAACTACACGACGGCTGGAGGAGGAGCGCCTCATCTTCCGCCTGGGAACCCTCCAACCACAAGGTATGAATTCAGATTTCTCCAGTTTCCTCATCTCCCCTCCCCCCACCTTGTCTCAGTCGGTTCCCTCAACTCAGCACCGCCCTCCTAACCTGCAATCCTCTTCCTGACCTCTCCGCCCCCACCCCACTCCGGCCTATCACCCTCACCTTGACCTCCTTCCACCTATCCCACCTCCATCGCCCCTCCCCCTCGTCCCTCCTCCCTACCTTTTATCTCAGCCGGCTTGGCTCTCTCTCTCTTATTCCTGATGAAGGGCTTATGCTCGAAACGTCGAATTCCCTATTCCTGAGATGCTGCCTAACCTGCTGTGCTTTGACCAGCAACACATTTGCAGCTGTGATCTCCAGCATCTGCAGACCTCATTTTTTACTCAAAAACACAGACCACCCAACTTCCCAAATACACAGACCGCTCAAACTCCCCAAATACACAGACCATATTTAGAGAATCCCCTCATCACCTGACTGCCCCATCCAACCTGAACTGAGGACCCCCCCCCCGACCATGGTATCCCTCCACCCACTGAACTGTAACTCCGCCCCCAACAGACTGAACTAACCCCAGGCACACAATTGCCCCTGTGACCATAGCTGATAGTCTCTAGATTGAGCCTTTGTCTCAGTTTGATCTGATGAGTCCATTGGACCCACCTCATCCACCTTCAAACGCTTCATCTCCCACCCCACTCCACCAACTGAGCTCCGCCCCCAAATCAGCAGACATCCAATCAATCCACTCAGTACCTCATTAATTCAGGCGAGTTCCCAAAGTACTGGCCATCCTTGTCCATTCATTCACCCAACCATTCACTCTGCACTCTGCCACTGCACTGACCTTCCCGACATGAGTCCACTGGGATGAAGCTTCTCTCCCTGTCTCTGGAAAATGGTGATCAGAAATCTCCGAGCAGCTCTGACGACTAAGAAGGCTAAAGTTCAGCAGTGATCCGATGATGGTGAGTGCTTTGTGAAGAAAACATATCTTGGACTGACTGACACATTTTAAAAGAAAAATATGAAACTAAGACTGAGGAGATGTTGGACAGGCTGGGTTTGTATCCACTGGAGTACAGAGAGCAACAGGGAACATGATTGAAAGTGAGAAGATCTATGTTAAGTACGGAGGGGATAACTGAGTGGGATTATCACTGGACTTTAATCTAGAGAGCCAGGGAATGTTCTGGGACATGGGTTTGAATCCTGCCACAGCGGATGGTGGAATTCAGTAAAACCCTGGAATTAAGAATGTAAAGATGCCCATGAATCCATTGTCAATGTTTGGGGGAAAACCCATCTGGTTCACTACTGTCATTTAGGGAAGAAATCTGTCATCATTACCTGGTCTGGGCTCAAGGTAACTCCAGACACACAGCAACATGGCTGACTCTTAGTTACCCTCCAGGATGGGCAATAAATGCTGGTCTGGCCAGTCACACCCACATCCTCTGAATGAGTAAAACAATCTCTAATGGGAGAATTGAGAAGTTGAGGTCACTGTGTAAAATGGAGATGAGGAGTTTCTTTTTCACAGAGATGCAGGAGTTTTCCTCTAACGATGGGGGGAAGCATTGAGTCATTGAACATTTTTATGATTGAGGTAGATGGGTCGTGGATAAGAAAGGAGGTGAAAGGTTGTAGGGCATAGGCAAGACTGGGAGTAATCAGATCAGATATGATGCTCCTGAATGCAGAGCTGGCTTGAGGGTTTGACTGACCCATTAGTACATCCAGCACCTTGTCAAAGGCCTTCTGGAAATTCACATAGATCACATCCAGCGGGTCTCCTTTATCTAAATTATTTGTTACTACCTCAAAGACATCAGACTGATTTGTCAGGCATGGCCTCCCTTTGACAAAGCTGTGCTGACTCCGCCCTATTTTACATGCACTTCCAAATACTCCACAATCTCATCCTTAATAACGGGCTCTAAAATCTTACCAATAACTGAGATCACAGTAACCAGCTTATAGTTTCCCATCTCCCTCCTCCCTCCTTTTGTAAACAGGGGGTGTGACATTGGCCATTTTCCAGCCCTCTGGTAACGCTCCTGACTCCTGGTTTCTGAAAGATCCCCACCAATGCCTCCACATTCCCCGGAGCCATGTCCTACTGAGGTCTGGCGAGTAGTCCATCTGGTGCGAGTGATTTCTCCAGCATCAGCTTCTCCAGCACCTTCTCCTTTGTGTCGGCTCCTGCCCCTGACTGTCCTGAAGCCCCTGGTTTACTGCGAATATCTTCGACAGTGGAAACTGATGTATAGTACCATTCCGTTATGGGTGGCACAGTGGCTCAGTAATGAGCACTGCTGTCTCACCAGGCCAAGGTCCTGAGTTCAATACCAGCCTTGGGGCAATTGTGTGGAGTTTGCACATTCTCTCATGTGTCTGCATGGGTTTCCTCTCTCAGTCCAGAATGTGTATGTTAGGTGGATTAAACATGATAAGTGCAGTGAGGGAGTAGGTCTGGGTGAGATGCTCTGTGGAGGGTCAGTGCAGATTCAATGGGCCAAATAGCCTCTTTCTGCACTGTAGGAATTTGATGATTCCCTTCTTTGTTCCTCATTTTTACTTCTCCAGCCTCACTTTTTCAGTAGTCCAACGCCTCTCTCTCTTACCTTTCAGGTGTCTCAAAATAATCCTGCAGATTTCTTTTATATTACAAGCTAACTTACTCTCAAATGCTATCTTCTCCCTCCTTATTGCTTTTTGAGTTGTACTCTGCTGTTTTTGAAAGATTTCCCGATCCTTTGTTTTCCCACTAACCTTCCCCACATTGTTTCCTTCTCTTTTGGTTTTATGCCGTCCCTGACTTCCCTTGTCAGCCACGGTTACCTCATCCTCCCCTCAGGATGATCCTCCTTCCGAAGGGGTAAATTTCTGCTGTGCCTCCCGAATTAGCCCCCAGAAATTCCTTCCCACTGCTGCTCCACCAAATTTCCTGCTCAGGTCCCTTTCCAATTCCACTGGCCAGATGTTCCCTCATGCCTTTGCAGTTGTCTTTATTCAGTTGCAACACCATTACATCTGCTTCCAGCTTCTCCCTCTCAAACTCGCAACCTGTTAGAATTTTATAGGTTTCTATGAGAAACCCCTTTATTTTCCCAAACTCAGTGAATACGATCCTGACCAATTCAATCTCTCCTCATATGTTAACTCTGCCATCCCAGGAATCAATTTGGTAAATTTTTGTTGTACTCCTTCTATAGTAAGAACATCCTTCCTCACAGAAGGGACTAAAACCGCACACAATACTCTAGTTGTGGCCTCTGTATAATTGCTGATGAAGAGCCCATGCTGAAAATGTTGATTCTCCTGCTCCTGAGATGCTGCCTGAGCAGCTGGGGTTTTGCAGCACCACACGTTCTGACTCCGTATAATTGCAGTAAGACATCCCTGCTCCTGCACTTGGCATCCTCTCTCTATGAAGGCCAGAGTACAGTTTTGCCTTCTTCACCGCCTGCTGCCCCTACATGCTTAGTTCCAGTGATTGGTGTCCGGCAAAACCTAGGTCTCATTGCATATCCCTCTCTCCCAATTTACAGCCATTCAGACCATCATTTGCATGATGGAATTTTGCTGCCAATTGAATAACCTCACATTGATCCACATTTTTCTGCATCTGCCCCCTCACTCAGCCTGTCCAACTCACACTGCAGTATCACTGCAGCCTCCTCACAGTTCACTCTCCCGGCAGATTTGTCTTCTCCACAAATTTTGAGACATTACATTTAGTTCCCTCGACTAAATCATGACCATATTTTATGAGTAGCTGGAGACCACACTGCTCCCTGCAGTATCCCACTAATCATGGCCTCCCATTCAGAAAAAGACCCATTTTCTCTCACTGTTTGTTTTCTGTAAATTAATTTTCTATCTATCTCAAAGCTCGGCATCCTGTGGTAACTAACACACCTCCTGACTCCCCAAATCCTGTCCACCATCCTGTTTCGTCACCATACTAGGGAACATCATCAGTGAAGCTCCGGATGAAGCACTGGTGGTGTAGCCCTCTTTCCATTTATGTGTTTAGGTTTCCTTGGGTTGGTAATGTCATTTCCTGTAGTGATGTCATTTCCTGTTCTTTTTCTCAGGGGGTGATAGATGGAGTCTAACTTGATGTGTTTGTTGATAGAGTTCCGGTTGGAATGTCATGCTGCTTTTAGGAATTCTCGTGCGTGTCTCTGGCTTGTCCTGTGAAAGATGAGTTGATCCAGTCGAAGTGGTGTCCTTCCTTATCTGTACGTAAGGATATTAGTGAGAGAGGGTCATATCATTTTGTGGCTAGTTAGTGTTCATGTATCCTGATGGAATCATGAGTTTGTGAGGAATTATGCTGACAAGTCATTCAGACTTGAAGTTTGCTTGCAACTGTGGGTACTGAATGCATTTAATACAGAGTCCTTTTTTTTTGCAACAGAATGAACATGAATACACACTACATCAGTTTCAATTTAACAAAATAAGTGACAGCCATTCTGGTGCATGTCCAGAGACAATGCCTTCCCCAATCAGAGTCAACTTGCCTTGATTAAACTTTAAATGCAATTTGTCAGTTAACTGTCAGCATCATGATTTTCCTGAAGGGCTTTTGCCTGAAACGTCGATTTTCCTGCTCCTCGGATGCTGCCTGACCGGCTGTGCTTTTCCAGCACCACTCTGATCTAAACTCTGGTTTCCAGCATCTGCAACCCTCACTTTTGCCGAGTCATCATGATTTGCCGACCACTCTACCAATTAAAGTCCACTTGAAAACCAATCAGCACTTGCCTCTGATGCAACCTTGCGATTGTTTCCCGTTTACTTTGATATTTTTTGCGAATTTTTCTGATGAGTGAACAAGGAACAGCTTCAACATAATTTTTGTTGTAGCAGTACTCTAGTTCTATACCACTGCAGTATTATAACAGAGAGAATTATGTTAACCAGGTGTCTAAAGCATAACAACTGTTCGCATATTCATGAGAATGATCCTTTCCCCCAAGTCATAAGAGTTTCCAAAGCAGCAAGGACACTCCTTACAGAACTGCAGAAATAAGGCTTGGAGTATAACATTGATGCGCATCAGATTAATTTTACTGGTTCCACAGATTGTTCCCAGAGACAGGGCAGCACAGTAACTCAATGGGGTTGGCACGGTGGCTCAGTGGTTAGCATTGCTGCCGCAGTGCCAGGGGCCCGGATTCAATTCCACCCTCAGGCGACTGACTGTGTGGAGTTTGCACATTCTCCCCGTGTCTGCGTGGGTTTCTTCCAGGTGCTCTGGTTTCCTCCCACAGTCCAAAGATGTGCAGGTCAGGGGAATTGGCCATGCTAAATTGCCCATAGTGTTCAGGGATGTGTAGGTTAAGTGCATTAGTCAGGGGTAAATGGAGAGTGATGGGTCATGATTTTAGGTGGGATACTCTTTGGAGGGCAGTGTGGACTTAGAGTCATAGAGATGTACAGCATGGAAACAGACCCTTCGGTCCAACCCGTCCATGCTGACCAGATATCCCAACCCAATCTAGTCCCACCTGCCAGCACCTGGCCCATATCCCTCCAAACCCTTCCTATTCATATACACATCCAAATGCCTCTTAAATGTTGCAATTGTACCAGCCTCCACCACATCCTCTGGCAGCTCATTCCATACCCATACCACCCTCTGCGTGAAAAAGTTGCCTCTCCAGTATCTTTCTCCTCTCACCCTAAACCTATGCCCTCTAGTTTTGGAATCCCCCACCCAAGGGAAAAAAAGACTTTGCCTATTTATCCTATCCATGCCTCTTATTATTTTATAAACCTCTATAAGGTCACCCCTCAGCCTCTGACGCTCCAGGGAAAACATCCCCAGCCTGTTCAGCCTCTCCCTATAGCTCAAATCCTCCAACCCTGGCAACATCCTTGTAAATCTTTTCTGAACCTTTTCAAGTTTCACAACATCTTTCTGATAGGAAGGAGACCAGAATTGTACGCAATATTCCAACAGTGGCCTAACCAATGTCCCGTACAGCCGCAACATGACCTCCCAACTCATGTACTCAGTACTCTGACCAATAAAGGAAAGCATACCAAACGTCTTCTTCACTATCCTATCTACCTGTGACTCCACTTTCAAGGAGCTATGAACCTGCACTCCAAGGTCTCTTTGTTCAGCAACACTCCCTAGGACCTTACGATTGAGCGTATAAGTCCTGCTAAGATTAGCTTTCCCAAAATGCAGCACCTCGCATTTATCTGAATTAAACTCCATCTGCCACTTCTCAGCCCATTGGCCCATCTGGTCCAGATCCTGTTGTAATCTGAGGTAACCCTCTTTACTCTCCACGACACCTCCAATTTTGGTGTCATCTGCAAACTTACTAACTGTACCTCTTATGCTTGCATCCAAATCCTTTATATAAATGACAAAACGTCGAGGACCCAGCACTGATCCTTGTGGCACTCCACCGGTCACAGGCCTTCACCCTCAACCACCACCCTCTGTCTTCTACGTTTGAGCCAGTTCTGTATCCAAATGGCTAGTTCTCCCTGTATTCCATGAGATCTAACCTTCCTAGCTGAAAAATGGTTTGCTGGAAAAGCGCAGCAGGTCAGGCAGCATCCAAGGAGCAGGAGAATCGACGTTTTGGGCATAAGTCTTTCTTCAGGAATCCTAACCTTCCACCAATCTCAATGGGGAACCATGTTGAATGCCTTACTGAAGCCCGTATAGATCACATCTACCGCTCTGCCCTCATCAATCGTTTTTGTTACTTCTTCAAAAAACTCAATCAAGTTTGTGAGACATGGTTTCCCACGCACAAAGCCATGTTGACTATCCCTAATCAGTCCTTGCCTTTCCAAATACATGTACATCCTGTCCCTCAGGATTCCCTCCAACAACTTGCCCACCACCGAGGTCAGGCTCACCGGTCTATAGTTCCCTGGCTTGTCCTTACCACCCTTCTTAAACAGTGGCACCACGTTTGCTTACCTCTAGTCTTCCGGCACCTCACCTGTGACTATCGATGATACAAATATCTCAGCAAGAGGCCCAGCAATTACTTCTCTAGCTTCCCATAGAGTTCTCGGGTACACCTGATCAGGTCCTGGGGATTTATCCACGTTTATGCATTTCAAGACATCCAGCACTTCCTCCTCTGTAATCTGGACATTTTTTAAGATGTCACCATCTATTTCCCGACAGTCTATATCTTCCATATCCTTTTCACTGATGCAAAGTACTCACTTAGAATCTCTCCCATCTCCTTCAGTTCCACACAAAGGCTGCCTTGCTGATCGTTGAGGGGCCCTATTCTCTCCCTAGTTATCCTTTTGTCCATAATGTATTTGTAAAAACCCTTTGGATTATCCTTAATTCTATTTGCCAAAGCTATCTCATGTTCCCTTTTTGCCCTCCTGATTTCCCTCTTAAGTATACTCCTACTGCCTTTATACTCTTCTCAGGATTCACTCGATCTATCCTGTCTATATCTGACATATGCTTCCTTCTTTTTCTTAACCGAACCCTCAATCTGTATAGTCATCCAGCATTCCGTATACCTACCAGCCTTCCCTTTCACCCTGACAGGAATATACTTTCTCTGGATTCTCGTTATCCCATTTCTGAAGGCTTCCCATTTTCCAGCCGTCCCTTTACCTGTGAACATCTGCCCCAATCAGCGTTTTGAAAGTTCTTGCCTCATACCGTCAAAACGAGCCTTTCTCTAATTTGTTCCAGGAGCTGCATGTCCTGCACATGCTTTTTCAGCATGGCAGACAGTGGCTCCACGATTGTCTGAATCTACTCTTGGAGTTTAGCAGGTACTGCTGTCCTGCTGGATCCAAAGGGGCCATCCCGGGAGTGTGTCCTGCCTACAGTAACCCCCGGTGGAGTAGGCAAGTGCCCTGTCTGCTGTCCTCCCTTAGGCCCCTTTCCTTTACTGGTCTACATCATGGCCCGAAGGTGTCTCGGGATTTCAGCAGCTCAAGATAATCAGTAAGTTTAAATTAATACTTTTTTCTCTTTGGGGTGGTTAAAAATTGGGGGGTGTAAGGTGTAGGGTTAAAATTGTGCCGAATAAGGGAACAGGTGTTGCCTCTACAAAAGCTTGCATGATAAAACTGGGCTGCACATGTAAATACTAAACAGGAGAAGCGAAAACAGGTAGAATTATCTCTGACTAATAGGGCAGAGCGACCATGGAGCAGGGTGTACCAGTAACAGAATAGTGACCCAGTCGCAGGAGGGATGTGGCCAATGGACAGAATTTAGTTTTTGCAGGATGATCGCACAAAGACAGCAAACTATGCCAGGATAGTCACATCTGCAAATGTGTTGCTGGTCAAAGCACAGCAGGTTAGGCAGCATCTCAGGAATAGAGAATTCGACGTTTCGAGCATAAGCCCTTCATCAGGAATAAGAGAGAGAGAGCCAAGCAGGCTAAGATAAAAGGTAGGGAGGAGGGACTTGGGGGAGGGGCGATGGAGGTGGGATAGGTGGAAGGAGGTCAAGGTGAGGGTGATAGGCCGGAGTGGGGTGGGGGCGGAGAGGTCAGGAAGAGGATTGCAGGTTAGGAGGGCGGTGCTGAGTTGAGGGAACCGCCCCCACCCCACTCCGGCCTATCACCCTCACCTTGACCTCCTTCCACCTATCCCACCTCCATCGCCCCTCCCCCTAGTCCCTCCTCCCTACCTTTTATCTCAGCCGGCTTGGCTCTCTCTCTCTTATTCCTGATGAAGGGCTTATGCTCGAAACGTCGAATTCTCTATTCCTGAGATGCTGCCTAACCTGCTGTGCTTTGACCAGCAACACATTTGCAGCTGTGATCTCCAGCATCTGCAGACCTCATTTTTTACTCCAGGATAGTCACATATAAGGAACAAGATAAATAAGAGTATGGGGCGACAGGCTTAGACTAATGGGAGAAGTCAACAGAGGCGGAGTGAAAGCTAGAGTTTGTGATAGGCTACGCGCTACAGCAAAAGTAACCAATGGGGTAAAAGGGGAGGACGGAGAGACGCAGCTGAACTGCATAAATCAGAATGTAACCCTCAGATCAGGGTGCCTACGTGTTAGACACCCGTCTTGCAAGAACGTTTAATAAAATTTGCTGCTTACGAATTTGACTTGGACTGAAATTTATTGATACGTGAACTTTGTTTCTCACGGGTGTAGAGGTCCACTTTGCCCAGGGGTATGTCAGAGAGCCCAGCACAGCAGACCACTCAGACTGCCGCCATCTTCGATCCCCCAACTGTGCAGGTTTACTGTTGTACCAGTTAGCAATGTGGGTTTCTCTCTCTGTCCTCTGACCTCACCATGTGCTGCCTTTGTCTCTTCCTCTCTCTTTTAAAAGTGCTATAAAATAGAATATAAAACAGTAATTGCTGCTCCTGGAATTCTAGGAAATCACCTCAAAACACTGAAAAAAAACCTCAAAAAAGGAGCAGCGTGTTACAGCCAGAAATTTTCCCCGTCCTCCAAAGAGCCAAAAGGCCTGTTTCCACACTGGACAGATTCCATATTAAAAAAAACAGCCCCGGGGCACTGAGAGCAGCCTGATTATCTCAGTAACTGAATATGACAAATCACTGCATTGTTTGATAAATTCACAAACGCAACATCTGTTAACAATGAAGTAACAGATTCCCCTGCAGTGTGCAGGTTAGGGTGATTAACCATCACAAATGTGGAGTTGGAGGGAAAAGATGGTCAGGGGCATGTTTTTTGGAGAGTCAAAGCACGCCCAGTGCTGTCTGACCCACTCTGACCTCCAGTATTTGTTGTTTTCAGTACACTTTCCAGCTTTTGCATTAATCTGCTCTTTCCTGTTAGCCTACTGTTGCTCGGTTGGGATTCTAAGCTGTTCCTCAAAATTTGCTTTCCTCAATTTCGATGCATTGTCCCATGTATGCACTTACTCAAATTCTGCTATTTCAAATTTTCTCCTATATCAGACTTTGTCCCCTGTTGATTCCCATGCAACTGCAGACACATTTATGTCTCCATGGACTTTAGCACAGCCTTCAGAAGGTTCCGCATGGAAGATGGTTAAGTCGGGTTAGATCACAAGGAATTCAGGGAGGGCTAGCCAGTTAGATACAGAATTGTCTTGACAGTGGGAGAAGGAGAATGGTGGTAGAGAGTTGTCCCAACTGGAGGCCTGTGACCAGTGGTGTGCTGCAAGGATCGGTGCTGGGTCCACCGTTGTTCATTATTTATATAAGTTATTTGGATAAAAATACAGGAGGCATGATTGGTAAGTTTGCAGATGACAGCAAAATTGGAGTATAGTGGACAGTGAAGATATTTATCTAAGAGTACAACGGGATCTTATTCAACTGGGAAAGTGGGCTGAGGAATGGCAGATGGAATTTAATTCAGATAAATGCGAGGTATTACATTTTGGTAAGACAACCAGGGCAGGACTTACACAGTTAATGGAAGGGCTCTTGGGAGTGTTCTCAAACAGGGAAACCAAGGGGTCAAGGTACATAATTGTTTGAAAGTGGCGTCAGGGAGACAGGGTGGTGCATTTGGTATACTTGTCTTCATCGGTGAGAGCATTGAGTACAGGAGTTGGGAAGTCATGTTTGGTGAGGCCACATTTGGAATACTATTTGCAGATGACACAAAGGTTGGAGGTGTCATTGACAGTATAGAGGGCTGTTGTAGGCTGCAGCCGGACATTGACAGGATGCAGAGATGGGCTGAGAGGTGGCAGATAGAGTTCAACCTGGATAAATGCGAGGTGATGCATTTTGGAAGGTCGAATTTGAAAGCTGAGTACAGGATTAAGGATAGGATTCTTGGCAGTGTGGAGGAACAGAGGGATCTTGGTGGGCAGGTACATAATTCCTTAAAATGGCCACCCAAGTGAACAGGGTTGTTAAGAAAGCATATGGTGTTTTGTCTTTCATTAACAGGGGGATTGAGTTTAAGAGCCGTGAGATCTTGTTGCAGCTCTATAAAACTTTGGTTAGACCGCACTTGGAATACTGCGTCCAGTTCTGGTCGCCTTATTGTAGGAAAGTTGTGGATGCTTTGGAGAGGCTTCAGAGGAGGTTTACCAGGATGCTGCCTGGACTGGAGGGCTTATCTTATGAAGAGAGGTTAACTGAGCTCGGACTTTTTTCATTGAAGTGGGGGGGAGAGGGGGCTTGGTTGAGGGATACAAGATAATGAGAGGCATAGATAGAGTCGATGGCCAGAAACTGTTTCCCGGGTGGAAGTGACTGGCATGAGGGGTCATAGTTTTGGGCTGGTTGGAGGAAAGTATAGAGGGGATGTCAGAGGCGGGTTCTTTACACAGAGAGTTGTGAGAGCATGGAATGCGTTGCCAGCAGCAGTTGTGGAGGCAGGGTCATTGGGGACATTTAAGAGACTCCTGGACATGCGTATGGTCCCAGAAATGTGAGGGTGCACACATGAGGATCAATGGTCAGCACAACATCGTGGGCTGAAGGGCCTGTTCTGGGCTGTACTGTTCTATGTTTACAATTCTGGTCACCTTGCAATAGGAAGGATGTTATTAAACTGGAATGGGTGCAAAACAGATTTGCAAAGGCACTACTGAGACTGGAGTGTTTGAGTTATAAGGAGAGGCTGAATCGGCAGAGACGTAGGGGTGACATGGTCGAGGTTTATAAAATCATGAGGGGCAATAGATAAAGGGTGTATGTATATTGAACAAGCTGCTAGAGGAAGTAGTACTGGTGAGTACAATTACAACATTTAGAAGGAATTTCAACAGCTACATAGTTAGCATAGGCTTAGAGGAATATGGGCCAAATACAGGCAAATGGGACTAGTTTCTTTGTGAGTGGGAGATCATGCCTCACAGATTTGTTAGAGATCTTTGATGAAGTGACCAGCAAGGTTGTTGAGGGCAGGGCAGTGAACATAGTCGATATGAATTACAGTAAGGCCTTTGATAAGGTTCCACATGGCAGGCTGCTCTTGAAGGCTAGACTACATGGAATCCAAGGTGAGCTGGCAAGCTGGATACACAATTGGTTTGATGGTAGGACGCAGAGGGTAATAGTGGAAGGATGCTTGTCAGACTGGAGGCTTGTGAGTAGTGGAGTGCCTCAGGGGTCAGTGTTGGGCCCATTGCTGTTTGATACCTATATCAATGATTTGGATGAGAATGTCCAAGGCATTCATTAATTTGCTGTTGGCACTAAACCAGGCAGCATTGTGGACAGTGAGGAAGGTAATCAGAAATTGCAGCAAGAACTTGACCAGCTGGGGAGTTTATGGATAAGTGTGTGGTCTTGCATTTTGGAAAGTCAAATCAAGGTAGGAATTTCACGGTGAATGGTAGGGCCTTAAGGAGTGTCATGGAACAGAGGGACATTGGAGTTCAGGTTCATAGTTCTCTGAATGTGGTGTCCCAGGTAGACAGGGCAATGATGAAGGCTTTTAGCACACTGGCCCTCATCAGTCAGGTCATTGAGTATAGAAGTTGGGAAGTTATGTTGCTGTTATCCAGGATGTTGGTGAGACCACACTTGGAGTATTGCGTTCAGTTTTGGTCACCTTGTTGAAGGAAGGACGTTACTAATCTAGAAAGAATGCAGAAGAAATTTACAAGGATATTGTCTGAACTCCATGGTCTGAGTTTTAGGGAGAGGTTGAACAAGCTAGAATGTTTTTTTTAGAGCATAGGAGACTGAGGGAGGAAACTTTTAGAGGTGTATAAGATTATGAGAGGCATGGACAGGGTAAATGCACTCAGTCTTTTTCCCAGGGTTGGATAATGGAGGACAAGGGGGTATAAAAGGGAACTTGAGAGGCAACTTCCATATATGCATATGGAATGAGCTGCCAGCGGAAGTGGTGGAGGCATATACATTAATAACATTTAAAAGGCATTGAGACAAATGCATGGATAGGAGAGGATGAGAAGGATATGGGCCAAGTGCAGGGAAATGGGGTTATGGAGGGCAGACGTTTTAGTCAGCATAGACTGAATTGGGCCAAAAGACATGTCTCCGTGCTGCAGGACTCCATGACTCGAGTTCATTTTAAGAAACTTGGTCAGCATGGACAAGTTGGGCCGAAGGGTCTGTGTTATGTGACTCTATGTCTCAAGGCACACTGATGTTGCCACCCAGGAAAGTGCTGTCTCCAAAGACCATCAATGACTGCACGTTGTTCAGCACCTTTCCCGAATCCTCAGGTACTGGAGTAGTGCATGTCCAAAGACAGCAAGACCCGAGCGATAGCCCTGGATTTGTGATGACCAGTAGCATTTGTCCCACACATGTGCCAGGCCACGACCATCTTAGAACAAGAGACAATATGTTGCCCTTTAGAGTTTGATGGTTGCATCATTAAAGGGGGTGAAAGTGAAGACTGCAGATGCTGGAGATCAGAGTCAAAGGGTGTGGTGCTGGAAAAGCTGGTCAGGCAGCAGCCGGGGAGTAGGAGAATCAAGCATTAGCTGATGAAGAGCTAATACTCAACACATCAATTCTCCTGCTGCTTGGATGCTGCCTGACTGTCTGTGCTTTCTCAGCACCACCTTCTTTGACTCAGCATCATTGAAGCCCACCTCCCAATCACTATCCCGGGGTTACAATTGATCAGAAACGGAAGTGAACACTGCTGGCCATATAAGTACTGTGCCTCCAAGAGCAGACTCATGAGCATCTGCAACGAGTTTGAACTGGCCTCAGGATACAAGGTAACTCAAGGCAGCAGCAATGTCATGTTAGCACACAGGACATGGAACGGTGCAGTGCAGAGCGGGCCCTTTGGCTCACGATGTTGTGCTGAGGATTAATCCTAATATAAAATACAATAACAACCTATGCACCCCTCATTTCACTGCTATCCATGTGCATCTCCAGCAGTCGCTTAAATGTCCCGAACAAAATGTAGGGGGTGATGGATTCTCAGGGGGACGTAGCACGAACAGCCAAGTTTCTGGTATTGAGACTGGCTCTAATGCAACGAGGGATACGTCGGCTTCCAAGAGATCAATTGTGTTAGGGGATTCTGTAGTCCGAGGTACAGACAGATGTTTCTGTGGCCAGCAGAGAAAAAGCAGAATGGTGTGTTGTTTCCCTGGTGTCAGGGTCAAGGATGTCTCAGAGAGGGGGCAGAATGTTCTCACGGGGGAGAGGGGCCAGCAGGAGATCATTGTCCACATTGGAACCAACGATATACCTATCTCTCCTGGGAATATCCTCCCTCAGCACCCTGGAAAGGGTGCAGAGGAGATTTACTAGGATGTTGCCTGGTATGGAAGGAATATCTCACGAGGAAAGGCTGAGGGCCTTGAGGCTGTTCTCATTAGAGAGAAGAAGGTTGAGAGGTGACTTAATAGAGACATACAAGATAATCAGAGGGTTAGATAGGGTGGACAGGGAGAGCCTTTTTCCAAGTATGGGGACGACAAATACGAGGGGATACAACTTTAAAAAGTGAGGGGAGATAGGTATAAGACAGATGTCAGAGGTAATTTCTTTACTCAGAGTAGTAAGGGTATGGACTGCTTTGCCTGCAACGGTAGTAGATTTGCCAAGTTTAAGTGCATTTAAGTCGTCATTGGACAAGCATATGGACTTAATGTATGTGGAATAGTGCAGGTGGGATGGGCTTCAGATTAGTATAACAGGGCGGTGCAACATTGAGGGCCGAAGGGCCTGTACTGCACTGTAATGTTCTATGTTCTAATAGAACAAACAATCAAGCTGAGTGAGCTGGCCACTCATTTGGAAGTCTTCTCATGTACAGAATGAGAGTCATGTCAGATGCTGAGGCTGAAGCAGTACAACAGATATTCCTAACAAGTTCAATAATACAACACAGCAAACTATTATTGAAAAAATTGACTTCACTTCATTGTTAGAAAGCTCAGTCGACTTTGTTCCTTTTTTTAGAGATTACCATCTGGCAAAATGCAGAATTCCAGGCCATGATCCAAAATAATCGGCTTCCTGAAGTAGTTGTGATGAATTATTTACTTTGCTCGTGTAGACCATTGAATGATGATCTTGGCTCCAGGGAAAGAAACCTGTTTTTCTTCAGAAAATGTTGAGGGAGGGTACATACAACTCATTTTGTTAAAAGAGTCGAATACACTGGAAAGAGGCTATTTCGTAAGATTTGAACAGTACTATCTGCAAATCAACTTAACCAATTCTGTCACACCAGGTAAACTCTGACAACTGGAGTCAAACATTTTTCTGATATTCCAAAGCAAGTGAAGAAGTGTTCAGAATCCTTCATCCAGCGACAAACTGTGTCCATCTCAGATATACCGTTAAAACATCTACCATTCAGAATCAGACAATCCACAAACCTTCCTTGGTATGTAACAGTCACTGTTTTCAACCTGATCTGCAATTTGAAGCATATTTTGAACAATGGGACCAATACCTTTGGTTAATATAGTGACCCCACTGACCACTCCTACAGTAGTATTCAGACTGGTGCATGTCAGAAAGTTCTCTTCTGCTGGACATTCACCTCAATAGCTGCTTTCTGCAAGTATGCAGTATGATAGCATCATAGAGATGGACAGCATGGAAACAGACCCTTCCATCTAACTCGTCCACGCCAACCAGATATCTGAAAGTAATCTCGTCCCAGTTGCCAGCACCTGGCCCATATCCCTCTAAACCCTTCCTATTCATATACCCACCTACATGCCTTTTAAATGTTGTAATTGTACCAGCCTCCACCACTTCCTCTGGCAGCTCATTCCACACACGCACCACCCTCTGCGTGAAAAAGTTGCCACTTAGGACCCTGTTAAATCTTTCCCCCTCACCCTAAACATATGCCTCTTGTTCTGGATTACCCCACACAAGGTTTATTTATCCTATCCAGACAAACAGAAATTGTGTAAATAAATACCACCTCCTGACACCAGCCCTTTCACTGACAACAGACTGAATTTAAACCAGTCTCTTCATAACTTGGCTCTAATTTAATCCTGACCCTCCATTCTAGTATGGTGTATTTAGCTTCAATTCTAATTCCAGCCACTGCAGCCTTGGAATACAAATACAGGAAGTACTGAACTCCAGAGGGGAGGTTAAAGTCACTGCCCTTGACATCAAAGCCACATTGGACCAAGTACTGCATCAAGGAACCCTAACAAAATTACAGAGCAGGGAATTTTCCAGTGAGGGAATCATACTGATAACAAAGAGAACTAGTTACAGTTGTTGAAGTTCCAGGATATCAGGGTTTCAGAGTTTGAGCTGCAGCTGGCATCAGTGTGGTGCTCCGTGAGGTTCAGAGTTTCATTTATGGATTTTATTTAATTTGATTTATTATTGTCATATGTACCAAGATACAGTGAAAAGTATTGTTCTGAAGACTATCCGGACAAATCATACCTCACATAACTACATCAGGGTAATAGAACAGAATGCAGTGTTACAGTTATAGAGAAGGTACAGAGAAAGATCAACTCTAATATACGAGAGATGTGTTCATAAGTTTGATAACAGCAGGGAAAAAGCTGCTTTTAAATCTGTTGGCACGTGTTTTTACCCAATGGAAGAGGGTGGAAGAAGAGTAACTGAGGTGGGAGGTGATTTCTGATGAAGGGTTCTTGCCCAAAATGTTGATTTTCCTGTTCCTCGGATGCTGCCTAACTTGCTGTGCTTTTCCAGCAGCACTGTCTCAACTCTGATCTCCGACATCTGCAGTCCGCACTTTCTCCGGGTCTTTGATTATGTGGCTGCTTTTTCTGAGGCAGTGGGAAGTGTAGATGGAATCAATGGTTAGAAGGCTGGTTTGTGTGATGGACTGGGCAGTGTTCACAGCTCCCTGCAGTTTCTTGTGATCTTGGGCAGAGCAGTTGCTCTACTGAACCGTGATGCATCCAGCTAGGATGTTTTCTATGGTGCATCTATAAAAATTGGTAAGAGTCATTGTGGACATGCCAAATTTCCTTCGCCTCTTGAGGATGGAAGGCATCGGTGTGCAATGGTGTGGATAGACCAGAGCAGATTGTTGGTGATATTCATTGCTCAGAACTTGAAGTTCTTGAACACCTCCACCCCAGCACCATTGATACAGACACTTCACTTGCTGAGGTTGATGACCAGCTCCTTCGTTTTCCTGAAATTGAGGGAGAGATTGTTGTCCTCTCTCCATGCCACTGTTTTGTCATTGTTGAGATCCAAATTAGGGCTGAATTTAGCTACACAGTTGTAAGTGTATAAGGAGCATAGCAAGGTGCTGAGTACGCAGCCTTGAGGGGCAGCAGTGTTGAGGATTAGTGTGAAGGCATTGTGGCCTATCCTCACTGATTGCAGCCTGCAGATCAGGAAATTGAGGATCCAACTGCAGAGCCCTAGATTTGAAGATGAGTTTGTTTGGAATTATGGTGTTGAAGGTGAAGCTAAAGTCAGTAAGTAGGAGTTTGACACAGGTGTCCTTATTATCCACATGTTCTAGGGATGAGTGTAGGGCCAGAGAGATGGTGTCTGTTGTGTCACGGTAGACGAATTGTAGTGGATCAAGGTGATCTTGGAAGCTGGGTTTAATATGTGCTATTATTAACTTCTTAAAACATTTCATAATGATGGCTGTCAGAGCCACAGGGTGAGAGTCATTAGGGCACATTACCTGATGTTTCTTTAGCATCGAGATGATAGTGGTCTTGTTGAAGCAGGTGGGAACCTCAGATCCTCAGAGAGGTTAAAGATGTCTGTGAATACATATGCCACCTGGTCTGTAGAGGATCTGAATGCACGGCTGAGGACTCCCAGCCAGGCCAGTCATTTTCCTTGGGTTCACCCTCGGGAAGGCTGATCTGATGACTGTGATGGGGATTGTGGGTACAAGTGCACTCAAGGCTGTTGGGCAACTGACATCATTTCACTGACCTGTTCAAAATGAGCATAGAATACATCAAGTTCATCGGGGAGGGATGCAGCTAGTTATATATTCTAAGCCTTGCCACAGTCAATGTGTGTTTGTGCATTTAGTCTGGGACTCTAGTTTAGTTCAGTATTGTCTCTTGGCATCCCTAATGGCTTTACGAAGATCATACCTGGATTTTCTGTAGAGGTCAGAGTCACCTGACTTGAACACCTCAGGCCTGGACTTCAGTCAGGAGTGGACCTTTCAATTCATCCATGGTTTCTGGTTGGGAAACACTTGGATTAATTTCTTTGGCACACATTCCTCTACAGATTCACCGATGAAGTCTGTGACAGTACTGGCACACTCATTTATATTGGCTGCTAAGTTTGTGGATGTGAACCAGTTCACTGACTCGAAGCAGTCCCCTCGAAGCCCTCCTATTGCCTCAGGCCAGCATTGTACTACTTTCTGTACTAGATCCTCGTGCTTTAGTTCCTGACTGACTTATGGCCTGATTTACCAAAATACAGGCAGGGGATGGAGCAGCGGGCACCTTTGAGAGTTGTGCAGCAATTGACAAGGGTGTTTAAGTCTCTGGTGGGATAGAACATTTTAGATGTGGTCATCCAGTAGTTAAATGATATGTAGGAAGGGAGAGGATGGGTGACCATCAGGCAGTGAAGGACAAAAGCCAGTGGTACAGTAACCCCTTCTGTATTTGACTTGCCAATTAGAATTCCATTCAAATGCTGATGAAAGTGATTGCTTGGGGAATATCAATACACTGTTTATTCAACATCCAGATCTGCTTGATCATCAGTCTGCAGACCAACGATCCTTAGGTGACCAATCCTAACAGCTCCCAGATTAATAATCAGAGTATCAATGTGGTTAGTACGGTGCAGAGGTGAACTTAATGATTGTCAATAACCATGAGGCTATTAATAATTATTTTGTACCTATAGTCTGTCAAACAAGGCGTTGGTGAGTGAAATCTGTCTGTATGCACACAAATATGAGTGCAGAAGATTATTTTAAACAACTATGGAGAGAATAGGGCCCCTTAAAGATCAACAAGGTCATCTATGTGCCGAATCACAGAAGATGGGAGAGATAGTAAATCAATATTTTGCATCAGTATCTATTGTGGATAAAGTATGGCAGCTGGGAACTTGGGGAAATAAATAGTGACGGCTTGGAAACAGTCCAAATTAGAGAAGGGGAGGAGCTGGAGGTGTTAAGAAGCATCTAGGTAGATAAACCTCTGGGATCTAACCAGGTGCAACCCAGCACATTGTGGGAAACTAGGGAACAAACTGCAACACCTCTAAACAGGGATAATATTTGTGTCAGCTGTATCTATGGCTGAGGTGCCAAAAGGTTGGCTAGTGTTGTTGCATTATTTAAGAAAGGCTGTAAGTGGAAGCCTGGGAACAACAGGGTAATGAATCTGATGTAGTTTGTTGGAAGGGATTCTAAGCAATAGGATTTACATGCATTTGGAAAGGCAAGGACTGAATAGTGATAGTCGGCATGACTTTGTGCATGGGAAATAGTGTTTTGACTTGACTGAGTTTTTTGAGGGTGTCGTCAAGGAGATAGAAGAGGGCAGATCAGTAGTACTTTAGTAGTACTAAATCAGTAGTACTCTGACAAGGCTCCACATGGTGGACACATCTATAAAGTTAGATCATATGGGACTCAGGAAGACCTTGCCGACTGGATACAAAATTGGCCTGACAATAGGAGACAAAAGGTGGTGGTGGAGGATTATTCTTTGGACTGAAGGCCTGTGATCAGGATGTTCCACAGGGATCAATGCTGGGTCCACTGTTGTTTGTCATTTATATAAATGATTTGGATGAGAATATAGGAAGCATGGTTAGTAAGTTTGTGGGTGACACCAAATTGGTGACATAGTGGACAGTGAAAAAGGTTATCTAAGATTACAAAGAGATCTTGATCAATTGGGCCAATGGGCTGAAGAATTTAGTTTAGATAAATGAAAGATGTTGCACTTGGGTAAGACAAACTAGGGCAAGACTTACACGGTTACTGTTAGGACCATGGAGAGCAGAGAGACCTCAGAGCTCAAGTACATAGTTCCTTGAAAATGTTGTCACAGGTAGACAGAGTGGTAAAGGAGGTGTTTGGCATGCTTGTTTTCATTGATCAGACTATTGAGTGTAGGAGTTTGGACATCATGTTGCAGTTGTCCAGGATGTTTGATGAACTGTGTACCATTCTGGTCTCCTTGTTAAAGAAATGATAATATTCAATTGGACAGGGTGCATAAAAGATTTACCAGAATGTTGCCAGGATTGGATGGCTTGAGATATAAGGAGAGTTTGGATAGACTTAGACTTTTCTTATTGGAACATGGGAGTTTGAGGAAAGACCTTATAGAAGTTTATAAATTCATGAGGGGCATAGATAAGGCGAATAGCAAAGGTCTTTTCCCTGGAATGGGAAGTTCAAAACTAGACGGGTGGTACCTTTAAGGTGAGAGGAGAAAGATTTAAACAGGACCGAGGGGCGACTTTTGCCCCACCGAAGGTGGTTTGTATGTGAAATGAACTGCCAGAGGGAGGAGTAGATGAAAATACAATTACAACATTTAAACGGCGTGATTAAGAAAGATTTAGAAGGATTTGGGCCAAATGCAGCAGATGAGACTAGTTTAGTTTGGGAAACTTGGTCAGATTGGACCGAAGGGTCTGTTTCTGTGCGAAATGACTCCATCTGGTGGAACACAACAAGTGTGGAACATTGCTGGTGCTGTGGAAGACAATTAAAATTTACAATAACTCTTGTCCAAAAAGTTATTGTAAATTTTCAACTTCAATTACTGGTTGAAGTTTCACATTTAGAAACTTCAACCAGTGATTGATTACAACACATTTTTGATAAAATACAATTATCACAGAAGCAAAGTCAGCTATCAATTCCCAGAATCTGATATGTTGTAAATAAGCTAACTTCATATAGTAACTAAAACATCATACAAGAGACAATTCACAACTAACATGCACTTACTTCATTCACTGAAATATGAACATTGTAGAACTTTTTCGTAGTGAGTGGGCAAGAAAATCTTTCTTCCACCCTTTTACTAATTTATATGCCAGAACCAGCAATCAGTTAACCACAGCCTGTGAAGAATCATCATTCTAACATTTCATGTCCCAACATGAGAAACTGGGACACTCATTAATGCTTCATGTGTGAATAGACCGAAATGACTAACAACCTTATTAAAGATAGACCACAATGGGTTGACGTCACTTCCCATATTGGAATTGTTAGCAGTGTTTCAATCTGTGGATGTCAAATTTCCAAAATTGGCCAGGATTGTAAACAGTGTTGACGACAACATAAAATGACAACAGGGTATTGGTTAGGCAAATGGACAAAGCTGTGCCTGATGCATCTAAGTACAAGCAAGTGTGAGATGATTCATTTCAGACCGTAAAAAGATAGATCAGGGGTTTTTTTAGACAGCACTAAGTTAAGTACAGTGGATATAAAATGAGATTTAGGATTTAGGTGTGCAGCTGTATAAAACGCTATAAACAGGCATAAAAAAAGCTTCCACATTCTTCATGCGGTGACCAGATCTGTACGCAATACTCCAGGTGTGACCTTACCAGTGTCTTGTACAGCTGAAGCATGACCTCGTGGCTCTGAAACTCAATCCCGCTACCAATAAACGCCAAGACACCATATGCCTTCTTAACACCCCTATCAACCTGGGTGGCAACTTCAGGGATTTATGCACCTGGACACCGCGATCTCTCTGTTTATCTACACTGCCAAGAATTTTACCATTAGCCCAGTACTCTGCATTCCTGTTATTCCTTCTGAAGTGAATCACCTCCACTTCTCTGCCCTGCTCTCCATTTTATCTATGTCCCTGTGTAACCCACAACGTCCTTCGGCATCATCCAGAACTCTGCCTACCTTAGTGTCATCCGGAAATTTACTAAACAATCCTTCTATGCCCACATCCAGAACATTTATGAAAATGACAAACAGCAGTGGCCCCAAAACAGATCCTTGCAGTCCACTACTAGTAACTGAGCTCCAGGATGAACATTTCCCATCAACCACCACCCTCTGTCTTCTTTCAGCTAGCCAATTTCTGATCCAAACTGCTAAATCACCTTCAATCCTGAAACTCTGCACTTTCTGCAACAGTCTACTGTGTGAAACCTTATCAAACCCCTTACTGAAGTCCATAGACGCCACATCAACCACTTTACCCTCACCCACCTGTTTTACCACCTACTTGAAGAACTCAGTAAGGTTAGTGAGGCACGAACTTCCCTTCACAAAACCGTGTTGACTATCCCTAATCAAATTATTCTTTTCCAGATAATTATAAATCATATAATTTATAACCTTCTCCAACACCTTACCCACAACCAGAGTAAGGCTCACTGGTCGATAATTACCAGGATTGTCCCGACTCCCCTTCTTAAACAAGTGAACAATATTTGCTATCCTCTCTTCTGGCACGACTCCTGTCGACAATGGTGACATAAAGATCAAAACCAAAGGCTCTGCAATCTCCTCCCTGGATTCCCAGAGAATCCGAGGATAAATCCCATCCAGCCCAGGGGTCTTATCTATTTTCAGATTTTCTAAAATAGCTAAAATCTCCTCTTTTGTCAATCACAATCCCATCTAATCTAGTAGCTTGTATCTCTGTATTCTCACTAACATTGCTGTTTACCAATGTGAATAATGACGGAAAGTATTCATTAAGCGCATTCCCTATGTCCTCAGATCCCACACACAACTTTCCACTACTATCTTTGATTGTTCCTAAATTTATTCTAGTCACTCTTCTATTCCTGATATACCTATAGAATGCCTTCGAATTTTCCTTGATCCTATCCGCCAACAACTTCTCATTTCCCCTCCTGGCTCTTCCTAGCCCTCTCTTTAGATCTTTTCTGGCTAGCTTATAACTCTCAAGCTCCCTAACTGAGCCCTCAGGACTCATCCTCACATAAGGAGGAAGTGAGGACTGCAGATGCTGGAGATCAGAGTGGAGAGTGTGGTACTGGAAAGGCGCAGCAGGTCAGGCAGCATCTGAGGAGCAGGAGAGTCGACATTTTGGGCATAAGCCCTTCCTTTCTTCAGTTACAGGATAAAGATAGCAACCATCTAATAAATAGCCTACTGGGGTCACTTTATTCAGTACAATGCAAATCAAGGTCGACTGTAACAGTCTGAGAACTCTAGCCTCCAATTCTTATTAGGAAACCATAGAATACTGCAAAACATTTGTCATTGTCACCACCCAATCTCACTTTTGAATGGAATAATTTACTGTCACAAGTATTCAATATAAAATAGTGAAAAGTGTGTACTGTTACATAAACGCCATTAACATTAACTTAGAATTACTAAAAAACTAAAGGAGAGTCCGAGTTTTCCTTCTCCGCAGCTCCAGTCCCGCTCCGGGCCATGCCATGCCATGCCATGCCGTGCCGTGATGCCGCCAGGGGCTCACTCCACACGGAAGCGAGAGTCGCACCCCATCACGGGTCAACTGCCTCTGAAAATAGCAGTGTCACTCCACATCCCACTAAAGCCGCCTTCACACCGAATGGCACTCTTCATCAGGTAAGTTTGAGAAAAACTGGAAGGAAAAAGAAAAAAAAAGCGAACACAGTTTTGCTACTTAGCACCGGTTGACGTGGGGAAGAAAATAACTGTTGTTTGGCTTCTGCTAAATGTTTCATCCTGGATGGTGTGACAGTAACAGATTTAGCTGCTGCCCATCTGTTCAGCTGCAAGGTGGAAAAGTATCATTGGCTATAGGCACCATAGCTTTCTATTCTTATTTCATGTGAGCACCATCCGGTAGGTCAGAATGTATTGCCCATCTCCGGTTATCTTCGAGGACATAGTAGTGAGCGAACTGCCTTCTTGAACAACTGTAGTCCATCTCATTTCAGAGGGCATGAAGATACAATTGACATTTGCAAAAAAAAATTGTTGCTTTACCACTTTCTTTGGGACACTAACATTGAGCAATCGGATTGTTGCTGACAAAATTCTCAAATGTTCTATGTTTCTTGTACCTGACAGTTTACTAATGAATAAACTTCTCCATTTACACCTTAAAACAGTAAATAATCTATAAACACCAGGGCTACCCCCTGCTGGTGATTTCCAGTATATCTTCTTTTAAACCCCACGCAGAAGTACGGAGTTACATTTGTAAACACACCAGGAGGCTGAGCTTCCTTAACTGTTGAGCTTTTTTCAAACCAATCCATAATGCCTACAATAAAATATAACTTCCACCACTTGTCAAACAGTAAATATCTACTAACAATTCCTGATGAAGGGCTTATGCCCGAAACGTCGAATTTCCTGTTCCTTGGATGCTGCCTGACCTGCTGCGCTTTTCTAGCAACACATTTTCAGCTCTGATCTCCAGCATCTGCAGTCCTCACTTTCTCCTACTAACAATGGGATACACAAAATACATCAGACAGAACAAAGTCCGACAGCTGTAAAACTGCTAGAAACTGTCTGATGTTGCTCAACACTACAACACTGACTAAAAGACACAAATAATCTCTTAAATTAGCTCCGGAAACACCATATCAGAAAGTACTGAGGCATTGCAAATGGTTGAAAGGGTTACAACATGAAGTAATGCCTTCAGCTAATTATGTTAAAATATGAAAAAAAAGTTTGATAATGATTTGCAGTAATAAGCTCCAAGATTTCTTAAACTCAAAATTGGGCATGATGTTTAATAGTTTCATGGCCCATCATATCTAGTCATTTAGTAAATATGCGTATATGAACTTTAACCTGCTGAAATGGCAGGATTGGGAGGATTGGTGTGAAGTGGTTGGGCCGAAGGGCCTGTTTCCACACTGTAGGGAATCTAATAAAAAAACATTTGAACACATAATTGCAGCACAAATACAACATTGCACGGAATAAGTACAAGCAGAACTCTCTATGCATATAATATATGTGCATGTTGGCCAATACCTTTTAGTTTCTCAAGTCAGTTAGACCTCAATTTCCTGCAACAAGTTATGGTGAAATTTCCTGATTCTGGCAATATCTCGTATCAGAATGGGAAAATGACTTGCAAATCAGCACTGCTCTGAAGAAAATGCCAAATTTATACCATATTCCTTTTTCAAATCCCTATTTAGATGCTCTTATAAGTTTGAAGCCATCATCCCATCACAAGACAGCATCTTTAAATAAATGCAATTTTTTCTCTATATTTATTCATGGGATGAGGGCATCACTGCCTCGGCAGTTTTTATTGCCCATCCCTAACTGCCCACAGTGCAGTTAAGAGGCAACCAGATTGCTGTGGATTTGGAGTCCCATGCAGGTCTAAAAGACAGGAGGCAACCAGGTGGGTTTTTCTTAAAATTCTTAGACTCTTAATTTCAGACTTTTAAACACTGAACACAAACTCCACTATTAGTTGTGGTGGGATTTGAACCCAGGGTCCCCAGAACATCATCTGGGTCTCTGGATTCACAGTCTAATGATAATACCACTAGGCCATTGGTCCCCCCATTTTCATTTAATTATTCTGATTGAAAAAATATGCATAGACAAAAATTACACCACACATTTCCATGAGAAGAAATTGAAAAAAAAATTAGAATCACAGAAAAATGATTGTGCTGAGGAATTGTCACACCTCCAATTTTAGAGATAAAATGACAGCCCATTTAGAACTTGTACAATTGTGCAACACGTGTGGGACCTCTTCTACCATGGAGAGGCTATAAAAAAAATCAAAGAAATTTGCTCACAGTTTAAAATCCTCTGAATATCCTTGACCTTTATGCTCAAAACTGGCATAATCATGGACTTTTGCTGTTGCTTCAGTGCAAGCTTTGAAGAAATTTGTGGTCTTGAGTCAAATGACATTATAACATACATGCCACTCCAGTCCTTACATTTTAATATCATAAAATAGTAGAAAGCCTTGATTGCTGGTTAGAGACCAACAGATTTTAATATGATTATGAAAGACTGTGACTTGATCATCATTGAAATTCGGTGCCAATGCAGTCATCTATCTGCATTAAGTCTCAGTCACTGTGGCACAGAACATGAGAACTAAGAACAGTAGACTGATCTCATCCCGGTCTCAACTCCATTCCCTATCTGCTCTCCATAACCCTTCAATCCTTTCTTAAAAAAAACTATCTCCTCCTTAAATTTACTCAATGTCCCAGCATCGACCCTTTGAGAAGTAATTTTGCTTCACCTTGACTTTAAATCTGCTATTCTTATCTCAAAACTATGACCTCTTGTTCTAGATTGCCCTGTGAAGAAACATCCTTTCTACAGCTACTTTTAAATTCCCTTTAGCATCTTATATATTTCAATTCAATCTCCTCTCATACTTTTAAATGTCTGAGAGTATTAGTCTAAACTCCCTCAAACATCAGACCCCTCATTTCTGAAATTAACCCAGTGAAACTCCCTCAGAACTGCATTTGGCTCTAGGCACATTTTCACACCAGTAAATGTTGTGAAACTGTCAACTTAAAAAGAAATCAAGCCTGCACTGAAGGAAACCAGTTTTTAAATTAAACATTCTGCATGGTTTGACTTTTGTTCTCCCCCACCCGAGTGAGAAAATACACTGGAAAGGAATAGGACAAACATGTAAAATAATGAAAGGAGCTCGAGGCATTTTTCAGGGTGTGTTCTATTGAAAGTTCAATAGGTTTTCAAGGAGTTAGACATAGTTCTTCGGGCTAAAGGAATCAAAGGTCAAGGGGCAAAAAAGGAGAACAGAGTTGGATGATCAGTGTAGCAGGCTTGAACGGCCAAGTGGCCTATTCCTGATCCTATTTTCTATCAATTTTTCTGACTGCTCCTCTGGGCAGACAGCCCACTGTCCAAGATCACACCTTTAGCTTGGCAATCAATGTGGAATTACTTTTGTAAATCTTCTCCCCCTCCTCTGTCACCTTATTGGAAAGCAGACTTCTGACCAACTCCACCAACATCAATCACATCAGCCACCCCCCCACCCATACCAATTCTACTTCATTGGCTGCATATCCATTTTATTTATGATGCTACAACAAGGTGCTCTTAGATGGGCCCTGACTTTATTGTTGTTTTGTGGGCAGATCAGCAGCTGTCTTGCATCAGCTTCCATGATTTATTGACTGCTAACTCACCTTAAGTGACACAGTTGCTGAAATTCCTACCTACCTTACATGCGTATTGCTTAAAGCTCATGATAAAACATGAACAATTTGTCTCATTTTGATATTCTCAATGAAGCTGACCACTGCTGCAAGCAAAATTAAAGTACTTTGATTAATCAGCACATAAGTTATTCTAGGGAGTGCTAACGACCATTACCAGATAAACTCCAAGACCTTTTTGCAATCACATGAAGAGTAGGATTACCTGGGAAAGAGTGGGAACTATTAGAGCCCAAAATGGCAACCATGTATAGAGTCAGTGGATATGGGTGAGGTATGAATTAATACTTTTCTTCTGTATTCACAAAGTAGAAAGACATTGTTGCATATTTCCCTGATGAGATGTATCCCAGGCTACTATTGGAGCCAAGGGAGGAAAATTGCTAGGGCACTGGCAAAGATATTAATACTTCACGAGTATTAGATGATTGGAGGATAGCTAATGCAGTTTCTTTGTTCAAGGGCAGGTAATTACAGATTGGTTAGTCTGATGGCAGTGGTAGGGAAATTATTAGGAGAAAGTGGGGACTGCAGATGCTGGAGATCAGAGCTAAAAAATGTGTTGCTGGAAAAGCGCAGCAGGTCAGGCAACATCCAAGGAGCAGGAGAATCGATGTTTCGGGCATAAGCCCTTCTTCAGGAATGAGGAGGGTGTGCCAAGCAGGCTGAGATAAAAGGTAGGGAGGAGGGCCGCTGGGAATACAATAGGTGGTAGGAGGTTAAGGTGAGGGTGATAGGCTGGAGAGGGGGTGGGGGCGGAGAGGTTGGGAACATGATTGCAGGTCAAGAAGGCGGTGCTGAGTCCGAGGGTTGGGACTGAGAAAAGATGGGGGGAGGGGAAATGAGAAAGCTGGAGAAATCTGCATTCATCACTTGTGGTTGGAGGTTTCCTTTTGCGGAAGATGAGGTGCTCTTCCTCCAGCTGTCGTGTTGCCATGGTCTGATGATGGAGGAGGCCAAGGACCTGCATGTCCTTGGCGCAGTGGGAGGGGGAGTTAGTGTTCAGGCACGGGGCGGTTGGGTTGGTTTGTGCAGATGTCCCAGAGGTGTTCTCTGAAACTTTCCGCAAGTAGGCAGCCTGTCTCTCCAATGTACAGGAGGCCACATCGGGTGCAGCGGATGCAGTAAATGATGTGTGTGGAGGTGCAGGTGAATTTGTGACGGATATGGAAGGATCCCTTGGGGCCTTGGAGGGAAGAAAGGGAGGAGGTGTGGGCGCAAGTTTTGCATTTTTTGCGGTTGCAGGGGAAGGTGCAGGGATTGGAGGTTGGGTTGGTGGGGGGCGTGGGCCTGACGAGCGAGTCGGAGGGAGTGGTCTTTCCGGACCGCTGATAACGGAGGGGAAGGAAATATATCCTTGGTGGTGGGGTCTATTTGGAGGTGGCGGAAATGACGAAGGATGATCTGATTTATCTGGAGGTTGGTGGGGTGGTAGGTGAGGACCAGTGGGGTTCTGTCCTGGTTGCGATTGGAGGGGTGGGGTTCAAGGGCGGAGGAGCGGGAAGTGGAGGGCATCGTCGAACACGTCTGAGGGGAAATTGTGTTCTTTGAAGAAGGAGGCCATCTGAGTTGTTCCATATTGGAATCGGTCCTCCTGGGAGCAGATGCGGCGGAGACAAAGAAATTGGGAATATGGGATGGCGTTTTTACAGGGGGCAGAGTGGGAGGAGGTGTAATCTAGGTAGCTGTGGGAGTCGGTCAGTTTATAGTAAATATCTGTGTTAAGTCGGTCGCCTGAGATAGAAATGGAGAGGTCTAGGAAGGGGAGGGAGGAGTCTGAGATGGTCCAGGTAAATTTGAGGTCGGGGTGGAAGGTGTTAGTAAAGTAGATGAACTGTTCGACCTCCTCGTGGGAGCATGAGGCAGCGCCGATACAGTCATCGATGTGGCGTAGGAAAAGGTGGGGGGCGGTGCCAGTGTAGCTGCGGAAGATGGACTGTTCCACATATCCGATGATGAGGCAGGCATAGCTGGGGCCCATGCGGGTGTCCATGGATACTCCTTTGGTTTGGAGGAAGTGGGAGGATTGGAAAGAGAAGTTGTTAAGAGTGAGGACCAGTTCAGTCAGTCGAAGGAGGGTGTCAGTGGAAGGGTACTGGTTGGTTTGGCGGGAAAGGAAGAAACGGAGGGCTTTGAGGCCTTCGTGATTTTTGAGTGTGAGCAGCAGCGGAGTTAAGACGAACCCGGAAGACTGCAGCTAAGGTAAGGCAGTTTGTTTTAAAATTACTTACCGGTAGCGGACAGCGGTGTTTTCCCTTTCACAGAAGGAGCGGGAGCAGCGGGGGAAGTGACGAGGACCAGAGGGACAGCCGGGAAGGAAAGCAGTGACCATATATATCAGCAAGGCGGCTAAACCCGAGACTCTACAACTGTAATGTCTCCCACCCGCCCTCCTCCTCTAACCTAGTTAATAAGGTAAGGTTTATTCTAAACTTCCTCTATTGAATATAAGTTTGTTATTGATTTTATAGCAACTTGAACTAAGCTTTCTACTTTAGTTCGGAGTGTGTGTTCAGATAAGTGGGGTATGGATGCTAGGGCAGTTGCATGCTCCTCCTGCAGAATGTGGCAGGTGGGAGACATGGCACACATCTTCACTGGCTACATCTGTGGGAAGTGCACCCAACTCCAGCTCCTTGAAAACCATGTTAGGGAATTGGAGCTGGAGCTGGATGAACTATGGATCATTTGGGAAGCTGAGGGGGTAATTGAGAGGAGTTACCGGGAGTTGGTCACTCCTAAGGCTCAGGACAAGGATAGTTGGGTTACAGTTAGGGGGAGGAAAGGGGACAGACAGACAGTGCAGAGACCCCCTGTGGACATTCCCCTCAGCAATAAGTATACCGTTTTGTATACTGCTGGGGGGGATGACCTACCAGAGGAAAGCCATAGCAGTCAGTTCCCTGGCACTGAGCCTGACACTGTGGCAAAGAAGGGAAGGGGGCAGAATAGAAAAGTACTTGTGGTAGGGGACTCGATTGTTAGGGGAATCGACAGGAGATTTTGTGGTCAGGATCGGGATTCCTGGAAGGTATGTTGCCTCCCTGGTGCCAGGGTCCGGGACGTCTCCAATCGGGTGTATAAGGTTCTAAAAGGGGAGGGCAAACAGCCAGAAATCGTGTTACATATTGGCACGAATGATATAGCCAGGAAAAGGATTGAGGACATAAAAGGTGATTTCAGGGAGTTAGGATGGAAGCTGCAAAACAGGACGAACACAGTAGTGTTCCCTAGTTTACTACTGGTGCCACGAGATAGCGAGGCGAGGAACGGGCTCAGCTTAACACGTGGCTGCACAGCTGGTGTAGGAGGGAGGGCTTCAGATATGTAGATAATTGGGATGCCTTCTGGGGGAGGTGGGATCTGTACAAGAAGGATGGGTTTGAGCATTTAAAAAGAATAGGGAGGAGGGAAAAAGAGGAGAGGGTATCACAGCCACAGAAGCTTCCATTGTCGAGGAAGATCTGCCTACCGAGTCAGTTGGGTGGAAATTAGGAACAGCAAGGGAGCAGTCACCTCTTTAGGGGTTTACTAAATAGCAGCAGGGAGATGGAAGAAAGCATAGGTTGGCAGATTTTGGAAAAGTGTGGACGTAATAGGGTTGTTGTAATGGGTGACTTTAACTTTCCCAATATTGATTGGCACCTCCTTCGAGCAGAAGATTTGAATGGAGCTGTTTTTGTAAGGTGTGTTCAGGAGGGTTTCCTAACTCAGTACATTGACAGGCTGACGAGGGGAGAGGCCATTCTAGACTTGGAAACGAGCCGGAGCAGGTATCAGATCTTGTGGTGGGAGAGCTTGTGGTGATAGTGACTACAATTGCCTCACATTCTACATAGCTATGGAGAAGGAGAGGATTAGGCAAAAATGGGAGGGTATTTAATTGGGGAAGAGGAAACTATGATGTGATTAGACATGAGTTAGGAAGCATGGATTGGGAGCAATTGTTCCATGATAAAAGCACTATAGACATGTGGAGACTGTTTAAGGAACAGTTGTTGCGAGTGATGAATAAATATGTCCCTCTGAGACAGGCAAGAAGGGGTAAGATAAAGGAACCTTGGATGACGAGAGCGGTGGAGCGTCTCATCAAAAGGAAAAAGGTAGCTTACATAAGGTGGAGGAAGCTAGCGTCAAGCTTAGCTCTTCAGGATTACAGGTAGTTGAGGAAGGAGCTCAAAAGTGGTCTGAGGAGAGCCAGGAAGGAGCACGAGAAAGGCTTGGCAGAACGGATTAGGGAGAACACAAAGGCATTTTACACTTTTATGTGAGAAATAAGAGAATGGTCAAAGAAAGAGTAGGGCCGATCAGGGACAGCATAGGGAACTTGTGCGTGGAGTCTGAGAAGGTAGGGGAAGCCCTAAATGAGTTTTTTGCTTCTGTCTTTACGAAAGAAACAAACTTTGTCGGGAATGAAACCATTGAAGAGCAGGTGTGTATGCTGGAATGGATAGAGATAGAGGAAGCTGATGTGCTGAAAATTTTGTCAAACATTAAGATTGACAAGTCGCCAGGCCCGGACCAGATTTGTCCTCGTCTGCTTTGGGAAACGAGAAATGCAATTGCTTCGCCACTTGCGAAGATCTTTACATCCTCACTCTCCACTGGAGTCGTACCTGAGGACTGGAGAGAGGCAAATGTAATTCCTCTCTTCAAGAAAGGAAATAGGGAAATCCCCGGCAATTACAGACCAGTAAGTCTCACATCTGTCGTCTGCAAGGTTTTAGAAAGGATTCTGAGGGATAGGATTTATGACCATCTGGAAGAGCATGGCTTGATTAAATGCAGTCAACACGGCTGCATTTGTGAGGGGCAGGTCATGCCTCACAAACCTTATCGAGTTCTTTGAGGATGTGACGAGAAAAGTTGATGAGGGTTGAGCTGTGGTTGTGGTGTATATGGACTTCAGCAAGGCATTTGATAAGGTTCCCCATGGTAGGCTCATTCAGAAGGTCAGGAGGAATGGGATACAGGCAAACTTAGCTGTCTGGATACAGAATTGGCTGGCCAACAGAAGACAGCAAGTGGTAGTAGAAGGAAAATATTCTGCCTGGAAGTCTGTGGTGAGTGGTGTTCCACAGGGCTCTGTCCTTGGGCCTCTACTGTTTGTAATTTTTATTAATGACTTGGATGAGGGGATTGAAGGATGGGTCAGCAAGTTTGCAGATGACACAAATGTTGGATGTGTCGTTGACAGTATAGAGGGCTGTTGTAGGCTGCAGCAGGACATTGACAGGATGCAGAGATGGGCTGAGAGGTGGCAGATGGAGTTCAACCTGAATAAATGTGAGGTGATGCATTTTGGAAGGTCGAATTTGAAAGCTGAGTACAGGATTAAGGATAGGATTCTTGGCAGCGTGGAGGAACAGAGGGATCTTGGGGTGCAGATACATAGATCCCTTAAAATGGCCACCCAAGTGGATAGGGTTGTTAAGAAAGCATATGGTGTTTTGGCTTTCATTAACAGGGGGATTGAGTTTAAGAGTCGTGAGATCTTGTTGCAGCTCTATAAAACTTTGGTTAGACTGCACTTGGAATACTGCGTCCAGTTCTGGTCGCCCTATTATAAGAAAGATGTGGATGCTTTGGAGAGGGTTCAGAAGAGGTTTACCAGGATGCTGCCTGGACTGGAGGGCTTATCTTATGAGGAAAGGTTGACTGAGCTCGGACTTTTTTCATTGGAGAAAAGTAGAAGGAGGGGGACCTAATTGAGTTATACAAGATAATGAGAGGCATAGATAGAGTCGATAGCCAGAGACTATTTCCCAGGGCAGAAATGACCAACACAAGGGGTCATAGTTTTAAGCTGGTTGGAGGAAGGTATAGAGGGGATTTCAGAGGCAGATTCTTTACACAGAGTTGTGATAGTATGGAATGCATTGCCAGCAGCAGTTGTGGAGGCAGGGTCACTGGGAACATTTAAGAGACTCCTGGACATGCATATGGCCACAGAAACTTGAGGGTGCATACATGATGATCAGTGGTCGGCACAACATCGTGGGCTGAAGGGCCTGTTCTGTGCTGTACTGTTCTATGTGATGGGGGATGGAGATGTATAGGGACTGGATGTCCATGGTGAAGATAAAGTGTTGGGGGCCTGGGAAGCGAAATTCATGGAGGAGGTGGAAAGCGTGGGTGGTGTCCCGAACGTAGGTGAGGAGTTCTTGGGCTAAGGGGGACAGGACCGTGTCGAGGTACGTAGAGATGAGTTTGGTGGGGCAGGAGCAGGCTGAGACAATGGGTCGGCCGGGGCAGTCAGTTTTGTGGATTTTGGGCAGGAGGTAGAAACGGGCGGTGTGGGGTTGTGGCACTATGAGGTTGGAGGAGGTGGATAGTAGATCCCCTGAGGTGATGAGGTTATGGATGGTCTGGGAGATGATGGTTTGGTGGTGGGAGGTGGGGTCCCTTTCGGGAAATTATTAGGAAAGATTCTGAGGGACAGGATTGATCTGGATAGTCAACACAGACTTATTGGAGGGAGATCTTGTTTGCCTAATTGAGTTAGTTTTTTTAAAAAGGTATGATAATACAGAGGAACCTCAATTATCCGAAGGACACAGGTCGGGAGTATTTATTTCGGTTAATCAAATTCCGGATAATATAGTTTAGCCAAGCATTGGGACCTTGTGATCTTGTCAGATAATCAAATGCCAGATAATCGAGGTTCCTCTGCAGATTGATAAGGGTAGTGCAGTTGATGTGGTTTACATGGATTTTATTAAGACCTTTAGCAAGGTCCCACATGGAAGGTTGGTCCACACGGTGGCACAGTGGTTAGCACTGCTACCTCACAGCGCCACAGCGCCAATTCCCACCTCAGGCAACTGTCTGTGTGGAGTTTGCACATTCTCCCCGTGTCTGCGTGGGTTTACTCTGGGTGCTCCAGTTTCCTCCCACAGTCCAAAGATGTGCAGATTAGATGAATTGGCCATGCTAAATTGCTTGGAGTGTTAGGTGAAGGGGTAAATGTAGGGGTATGGGTGGGATGCTCTTCGGAAGGTCGGTGTGGACTTGTTGGGCCAAAGGGCCTGTTTCTACACTAAGTAATCTAATCTAATCTCAATAAGAGCCTGTGGGATCCCAGGTAAGTTGGCAAACTGGATCCAAAACTGGCTGACATATAGGAGGAATGGGTGACAGTGAAGAGCTGGTTTTGTAATTGCAAGCCTGTAAATAATAGCATACCACAACGATCAGTGCTGAGACTCTTGCTGCTTGTTACGTCCATTAATGATTTGGGTGTAAATGTAGAAGGTATAGTAAGCTTGCAGGTGAAATGAAAACCAGTGGCGTTGTTGATAGTGAAGAGGATGGTCTCAGGCTACAGTCTGAAATTGGGCAGAGCAATGGCATAAGAAATTCAATGGAGTTTTACAAATATATTAAGGACAAACGGGTAACTAGGGAGAGAATAGGGCCCCTCAAAGATAAGCAAGACGGCCTTTGTGTGGAGCCACAGAAAACGGGGGATATACTAAATGAATATTTTGCATTAGTATTTACTGTGGAAAAGGATATGGAAGATATAGACTGTCGGGAAATAGATGGTGACATCTTAAAAAATGTCCAGATTACAGAGGAGGAAGTGCTGTATGTCTTGAAACGCATAAAAGTGGATAAATCCCCAGGACCTGATCAGGTGTACTCAAGAACTCTGTGGGAAGCTAGAGAAGTGATTGCTGGGTGACTGGAGATTGGCTAACGCGGTGCCACTGTTTAAGAAGGGTGGTAGGGACAAGCCAGGGAACTATAGACCAGTGAGCCTGACCTTGGTGGTGGGCAAGTTGTTGGAAGGAATCCTGAGGGACAGGATGTACATGTATTTGGAAAGGCAAGGACTGATTTGGGATAGTCAACATGGCTTTGTGCATGGGAAATCATGTCTCACAAACTTGATTGAGTTTTTTGAGGAAGTAACAAAAAAGATTGAGGGCAGAGCAGTAGATGTGATCTATATGGACTTCAGTAAGGTGTTCGACAAGGTTCCCCACGGGAGACTGATTAGCAAGGTTAGATCTCATGGAATACAGGGAGAAATAGCCACTTGGATACAGAACTGGCTCAAAGGTAAAAGACAGAGAGTGATGGTGGAGGCCTGTGACCAGTGGAGTGCCACAAGTGCTGGGCCCTCTACTTTTTGTCAATTACATAAATGATTTGGATGCAAGCATAAGAGGTACAGTTAGTAAGTTTGCAGATGACACCAAAATTGCCGGGTAGTGGACAGCGAAGAGGGTTACCTCAGATTACAACAGGATCTGGACCAGATGGGCCAATGGGCTGAGAAGTGGCAGATGGAGTTTAATTCAGATAAATGCAAGGTGCTGCATTTTGGGAAAGCTAATCTTAGCAGGACTTATACACTTAATGGTAAGGTCCTAGGGAGTGTTGCTGAACAAAGAGACCTTGGAGTGCAGGTTCATAGCTCCTTGAAAGTGGAGTTGCAGGTAGATAGGACAGTGAAGAAGGCGTTTGGTATGCTTTCCTTTATTGGTCAGAGTATAGAGTACAGGAGTTGGGAGGTCATGTTGCGGCTGTACAGGACATTGGTTAGGCCACTGTTGGAATATTGTGTGCAATTCTAGTCTCCTTCCTATTGGAAAGATGTTGTGAAACTTGAAAGGGTTCAGAAAAGATTTACATGTTGCCATGGTTGGAGGATTTGAGCTATAGGGAGAGGCTGAACAGGCTGGGGCTGTTTTCCCTAAAGCGTCAGAGGCTGAGGGGTGACCTTATAGAGGTTTATAAAATTGTGAGGAGCACGGATAGGATAAATAGGCAAAGTCTTTTCCCTGGGGTCGGGGAGTCCAGAACTAGAGGGCATAGGTTTAGGGTGAGAGGGGAAAGATAAAGAAGAGACCTATGGGGGAATTTTTTCACGCAGAGGGTGGTACGTGTATGGAGTGAGCTGCCAGAGGATGTGGTGGAGGCTGGTACAATTGCAACATTTAAGAGGCATTTGGATGGGTATATGAATAGGAAGGGTTTGGAGGGATATGGGCCGGGTGCTGCAGGTGGAACTAGATTGGTTTGGGATATCTGGTCGGCATGGACGGGTTGGACCGAAGGGTCTGTTTCCATGTTGTACATCTCTATGACTCTAAGAGTGAGCTGATGCATTTAAACAGTCCAATCAGGGAAAGGCTTTTCACAATGTACGGTAGGTCCTGAGGGAGTACTCTGAACAGTGTCAGCACAGGTAGAGAGAGTGGTAAAGATGGCATACCAGATGCTTGCCTTCATTGGCCTAGGCATGGAATACAGAAGCAATAAGTCTTCTTCAAAACACAGATTAGGGTAAAAATTGAATGTGCTGTGCAATGCTGGCTGCCATATTATCAGAAGGGCATGACTGTATTGGAGAGAGTGTAGATTAGATTCACTGGGGTGTTGCTTGAGACGAAAAGTCTCAATGATGTGAAGAGACTAGGTAGGCTGGTTTTGTTTTTCTTGGAACAGAGGAGGTGGAGGGACGATCTGAGGCATACAAAATCATGACAGATATAACACAGGGCAGATCATGAAAATCTCTTCGCTATGGTAGATGTGTCTAACATGAGATAGCATAAATTTGAAGTGAGGAGTAAATGGTTTAGATTATTTTTTTCCCATCCAGAGTGTGGTAGAAAAATGGTTTGTAAACATTAGATGGTGGAGGCAAGTACTCTCGTAATGTTTAAGCAGCAGTTGGATGAGAGCACAGTCAGCTATGGACCAAGTGCAGGTAAATGGGGTTAGTGTAGTTTGGTGTTTGTTGGTCGGCATAAACATGGTCGGCTAAAGGGCCTGTTGCTATGCTGCAAAATTCTATAACTCTAAAGTTATAGAACTTTGCACTCAGAGCTTCATCATGAAAACTGGACACCAGGAAATCAGGAAATGCCACAACGACATCTCCAAAGGCTTTGTGAAGTAATGCAACATGCTCACGGAAATCTCTTACCCCAAAACCACCACATCATCAGCGTTGAAGTGACCTGGTAAATGAGTAACTGCTGATGTCACACATTTTTCAACAAAAGTAGGTCAAATGACTCTGGAGAGCCCAATGAATGCTTGCCCACTCACCTGCCTGTCTCCTGAGCTGAAGCCACAAAGGTACCCCATGGTTTCACACTGCAGCAGAACAAAATCAAATGTTTGGCAGACTGTAACATACTCGCCCCAAACTAGTACATCTAGTTGAAAAGAATATTACAGAGCATTTCCAGAGATCATGCAACATCCACCCACATAGCACAGTTAACAATGAGCAGTATTGAGAATTCACTGCCTGTAAACCAGGCTATGTTGAATATGTCTTGATAACTTTTGACAAAGGTTCATTTTTTATAAACTGATTGTTCCTATTGTTATAGATGAGATTCCCTACATTATGGAAACAAAGCCCTTTGGCCCAACAAGTCCACACCTACCCTCTGAAGAAAAACCCTATTCCATAAGAATAGGAACGATCAGTTTATAAAAAATGAACCTTTGTCAAAAGTTATCAAGACATATTCAACATGGCCTGGTTTAACGACATTGAATTCTCAATATTGTTCATCATTGACTGTGC
Organism: Hemiscyllium ocellatum; assembly: GCF_020745735.1. Lineage (NCBI taxonomy): Eukaryota > Metazoa > Chordata > Chondrichthyes > Orectolobiformes > Hemiscylliidae > Hemiscyllium > Hemiscyllium ocellatum. The sequence continues at coordinate 7,678,579 of NC_083401.1, read as the reverse complement.
TATGTGGGTGGACATTGCATGATCTTGATCATTGACCTTGAAGTTGTCACTCTTAAATTAAAATCAAGTAGAATAAATCTATTTTTAATATGTCATACAAAATGAAAAAACAAGCAGTGCAAATATCTGCATAGGATCAGGGCCTCAGGAGGGATTTAATATAAACCACCAAGCAGGCTCGATGGTCTTCCTATAAAACCAGTTACTCTGAGAGAAATTGGTCCAGCTATTTAGATTCTGGTATCACTGCAACCCAAAAACCTTGTTAACTTTTAGTCTGCTAAATGAAGGTTTACAACAGTGGCAATGTTAGCAGAGCCCCATCAAAACTTACACTGAGTCCTCAATGTGCTGTTCCACATACGAACAGCTATCTGACTCCTTATTGATATTTGAGTTAAATGCATTCTCTGAAGAGTGTAACTGATATTCATCTAATCATTCACCTGTGAAGAAAAGGGTAGCCAGAAAATTTAATCTTTTGAACTAAAACTTTAATAAGAAATCCATTTATTATAAGTTTGCCTTTAACAAATTCAAGATGTGATTTACTTTTAAAAAGGAGCAAAGCATGCTCTCATTAAGACTGTGATTGTGCACCAACAGAATCTTTTCAAGAGTGTTGGGAATTAAGGAACGTTCGGGCTCCTCCTGAGTCCACGTTAAAATCACGGTTTCGAAGTGTACCCGTTTTCTCAGCAGCCACTAAAACTTCTCTGGACCATTCCTGCTGTCTGCTTTCAACAGGGCCTTAAAACAGACTTTAGGCCTCTCACTTATCCAAGCAGCCCAATGCCTATTTTAATTGGCCACCAGGGCCACCTAAGAAGCCCTGAAAACAGTAGCAGTTATCCAAACACATTGGCAGAATGCTGATACATTTGTCATTGTTGTGTCTGTTTTACACACAGAAGACGTGGGCAATAAAGTTTTTTTTTCTCCAATTAATATGCAGACATGCAAAGAAGTTTAATTTGAATTACTTCATGTATTAAAAGATCCATTCACAAAATAATCCCCTAGGCACAGCCCTAAACCATTACACAGGATGTCATTAGTGAGAGCATTAATATTGCTCTGCCATTATTAAAACGATCAGGGAAGACCAGCCAGTAAATGGATGACTACCCTGCCCTTTGCCAGTACTGTCATTATATTGTTCCCACAAGTAACCAGTTTGTACAAACTGCTTATACATATTTGATATGAGGTTAGTCCTCAGCTCTTGGTACAGTGTTGCTGCCATTTCTTGATATGGTCCATTTTGAGTGGAGTAGAAATGCAAAGCCCGAACCACAAGGTAGTTCATATTAATCCAAATAGGTCCACGCCAGTAAGGTGGGTCATATTCAGTGTTGCGTTTCAAATAGAGAGGGTTAGATTTTGAAAGTGACCGTATGCCGTAAGGGGTCCAGAGTTTCTCATCATCCTTGATATCATTTAAGATATGAAGTAGTTTTGGAGAATCAGGCTGCAGAATTTGAAGCAGGAATGGGAACAGACTGACATAACCAAAAGCATTAACATACTGAAGTTTTGGTTGTTTCCGAACAGAACGGATAAGTCTGGCAGGTTGGACATGCTGTCGTGGCTGGCCAGGTGGCACATAGATTTTCTCTCTCTCTAGAATAATGGACTGAGTATGATTTCCATAATCACTGAATGCTTTCAGCTCCTCAGACCAATGCAATTCCTGGAGCAAGGAGTTATCACTCAACTTCTCGTACATGCCTTGATAGACTTGATGGGGTTCTCCTAAAATTTTTGCAATATCTGTCATGATCTTTGATGCCAAAGTCATCCAGCAACGGAGGTCCACATGCCTTTCATCTTCAGATGGATGTGATGCTCGTGGGTAATCGTCAAGTCCAGACGTCAGTGTTTTTGGATTGAGGAACAGATTTGTGTCAGTATCACGACCTCGCCAACGATAGGTTGATGGCAAGGACCCAACTTGGGTTGAATTGTACCAATCATACCAAGTCCTCAAACGGGGGAAGAGTCTCTTCAGATAAGATTTATCTTCTTTAGTCAAACGCCCATTCAAATCTTCAATTAGCTTTTGTATTGTGAGGAAAAGTGTAGGAGGATTTGCATTTTCATTTCTCTGCACAATAAATTCTGCAGGCACTTTACTACGTGCCTCATTGTCCAGAATCTGCTCCCTTGGTATCCAACCTTCAACATTCATCAGATCTAACCAATGTCCAATCACCTCTCTACTAATAGATGGATTCCACTTACTGATTAAAAGTTGATGGAACCCTTCGTCCCAAAGAAATCCTCGGGGAAAGAATGAACGGGATGGGACAGCAGTGTACAGTGGGCCCTCCAGGTAAGGCAATGGGTACTCATTGTACATAGACTGAACATATGACTGACCATAAAAATAACCCATTCCACCAATTGTATTACTGAAAACTGCTTTAGCAAATTTAATTTGTTGAGGGGAAAAGCCTTTATCTGGCAATTTGAAAATGGTATTAAATTTTTCATCAAATGCTTGTTTCCACTTCTCCAGCTCATTTGTGAAGACTTCTCCAGCAAGATGATTGGATCGATCTGTGAAACTTTCAGACTCAAACAGGACTTCAACTTCAAAAGGAACCTGCACTGTCACTTGATGAACCAAGAAGTTGTCTTGCATAGTGTCCCCGCCTTGTTTTGAAGGTGGCCTGTAGCTATCCACACCAATGTAGTACCGCCTGGGAGAAGATGCTGTGTTGTACACAAAACGGCCATTCAAGCTGTTTTTCACAATGTCTGTCATCATCTCCAGACTTGGACAGTGTGCCCGCAAATAATTGTAACTGTCAAAAATGAAACAGAACAGGAAGGTAAACAGATAAATCAAGTTTCCAAAGCTGAAAGGTGGAATGTTCTGTAGTTTTCTGTGACAGTTAGATTTACTGAAGTTCTGTGATACTGCTATGGCAATGGATACACACCAGCAATACATGAAAAATATATCTGCAATACATTCTGCAGAAAGGTTTGATTTCTCCTCACTGAAACTAAAAATGCTGCATGACTGTTGTTGTGTGCATTGATGCATTAAATTTTCCTCTTCAATGGAGAGGAGGAGAAGGACACAGGTGGAGGGAGGAAGAGGCAGGCATCAGGAGAAATTATAAGAAATAGCAACAGGACTAGTTTGTTCAGTCCTTTGAGCCTGCTCCATTATTTAACAGGATCATGGCTAGTCCAACATTTCTCATTTTCCTGCATTTCTCTGCAACCCTTGATTTTCCTACTGATCAAGAACCTATCTGAAAAATGCGCAGGGTCTCTCTCCCTACTTGGAGGCTGTGTGGCACAGAGTTCCAAAAACACTATCCTCAGAAGAAATCCTTCCCCATTATCAACTCTCATTCTTCTAAACTCCAATGAGTAGAATCCTAACTGTTTATCTTTCGCTCACAAGACAAAACTCCATATTGGGGATCATTCCAGTAAAGCTTCTTGGAGTGGATTTGAATGAAGTAATGTCTTTCCTTAAGTAAGGGGACCCAAACTGCTCAGAGTATGTCAGATGTGCTCGCACCTGCACCTTGTACAGTTGCACATCAGACTTCCTTCCTGAAATAAGAGCAAGCATCCCATTAGCCCTGCTGATGCCTACTGCACCTGTGTGCTAGCTTTCTGTACCTTGTATACTCCTACCCTCATATCCCTGTGTTGCAGTTTTCTGCAGTTTTGTTTTCTGTATTTAAACAATGTTCTGATCTTTTCTTACTTGCAAAATAACAATTTCACATTTTCCCACAATATACTACATTTGCCAACATTTTGCCCACTGCCTTAACTTGTCAAATCTCTGTAAACTGTTTGTATCTCTCTTGCAACTTGCCTTTCCACATATTTTTCTATCATCTTGAAAATTTAGCTTTGGTGCATTTACTTCCTTCTGCCACATCACTAATACATATTGTAAACAGTTGTAGTCCCAGCACTGGTCCTGTAAAACTCATGGGTTGCTATTCCCAATTGCTGTTTCTTGCAAGCTAATTCTCTGTGAAGGCTAATATACTGTTTCCAACATCGGGGTTCTGATGGCTTCACGTTTTGGGAGGTGAGGTATTTTTGTCAAGAGCCTTCTGGAAGTTCAATTACAATGCATCTACTGGCCCCTATCCACTGTAAAGCCATAGAGTCATAGAGATGTACAGCATGGAAACAGACCCTTCAATCCAATCCGTCCACGCCGACCAGATATCCCAACCCAATCCAGTCCCACCTGCCAGCAACTGACCCATCTCCCTCCAAACTCTTCCTATTCATATAGCCATCACTGTACTTGAAACTTCCTGAAAAAACTTGAATAAATTCATCAACACTGAGGAAATAATGCTGACTGTATTGGATTAGAATTGGATTTTCCAAATGTTCTATTACTTCCTTAATAGTGGATTTGAATACTTTTTCAATAATAGATGTTAGGCTAATCAACCTGTAATTACTTGGTTTTATCACCATCCCCTTTCAAATAGGTAGGTCACAGTAGCGTTTCTTCAAGTTTCTGATATTTCTCATTGTGTTTGTAGCTAACTCTTTTAGGATCATAGGCTGCAAGTCATTAGGCTAGGGAATTTAACTGCTTTTAGACCCATTAGTTTGTTTAATATGGGGAATCGATGACCAAGTCGTATTATCACTAGACTATTAATTCAGAGACCGATGTAAAGTCCTGGGAATCCAGGTTTAAATCTCACCACGGCAGATGGTCAAATATGAATTCAATAAAAATCTGGAACGGAGTCTGCTGATGACCATGAAATTGTTGCTGATTGTCAGCAAAACCCATCGGGTTCACTGGTATCCTTTTGGGATGGAATCTGCCATCCTTACCTAGTCTGGCCTACATGTGACTCCAGACCCACAGCACTGTGGTGACTTTCAACTGCCCTCTGGGCAATTAAGTATTGGCAATAAATATGGGCCTAAACAACCAGATCCATGTTCCATAAATATATTTTTAAAACTTTTTTTAAAAACTACTTCTTTCAGGATAGTGATGATACTTAATACTCATGTATTATTTAATATTAATGGAATGTTCAAACAATCTTCCATTATAAAATTATATATAAAATATCTGTTCAACTCCTCTGCCATCTCAGTGTTCCCCAAAATCATCTCACCAGCTTAATTTTCTAAGGGCCTATGTTCACTTTGACCTCTTTATTTGTTTTTATATGTTTAAAGAAGCTCTTATTGTCAGTTGTTATATTCCTTGTTAAGATTGTGATATTCATTATATTCACTGTAGTTTATTTTATTATCTTGTTAATTCTCCTTTGCTGGACTTGGTGCTACCACTGATATTTACCTCCTCCTACGCTTTTTCTTTCAACATTATTATCTTAACTTCCTCAGTTAGCCATGGTTGGTTTATCCCTCTCTTAGAATCTGTCCTCCTTATCAGGATGTAATTTTGCTGAAAATCATGAATTCCTGCTTTAACATATATCACTGTTTGTTTACTCTAATTCCTGCTAATATCTGTCTACCCAATTCACTTTAGCTAACTCTATCCTCATTTCATAGCAATTCCCTTCATTTAAATTAAATGCTGTTGATTTTACTCTCAAGTTTCTACTCTCAAACTGAATATTAAATTCTATCATGTTATGGTCAATACTTCCTAGGGAATCTTTTACTCCAAGGTCATTTATTAAACCTGCCTTGTTTACCTATTACTAGATCCAAGACAGCTTGCTCCCTAGCCTGCACTGTGACATATTATGCTAGGAAATTATTCTGAATGCACTCTGTCCTGGCTACCCTTTCTAGTTTGATTAACCAAATCAACACAACACAAAGATTAAAAACATTCAATTATTGCTGTATTCTTTTTATATGACCTGATTATTTGAGCCTTTCCCACAGAGTGGCTACTGTTTTGGGGTCTGTACACTCCTATCAATGTCTTCTTTCCCTGGCTAACATTTTTTTTACATCTGCCCAAAAGCAATCCACATCATCTGAGCCTAGATCATCAGTCACAACTGTCCTCATTTCATCTCTGGTTAACAATAAAACTACATCAACTTTTCCATTACTCCTCTCTCTCTCTCTGAAATGTCAAATATCTCTGAATGTTAAGTTCCCAGTTTTGATTTTCTTGTAACAATGTTTCTGCAATGGCTATGAGATCATATCCATAAACCACAGTGTATGTGTCTGAGAGGGAGGCAGTCAGCAGGAGACAATGTGAGCAATGCTGCGATAGGAAAGTGTGAATGAAAGAGGGAAAGCAAGAGAGGGAAAACGTGAGTGAGAGGGAGAAAGAAAGGGGGTAAAATGTTACAAGGAGGAAAAAAGAAGTGAGAAAAGGAATGAGGTGGGTGGGGTGCGTTGGGGTGGTGGTGATGTCACTGGACTAGTAATCCAGAACTTCAGGTAATGTTCTGGGGACATGGTTTTGAATCCCACCATCTCAGATGGTGAAATTTACATTCAATTTTTAAAAATCTGGACCAAAGAGCAGGCCAAATGTCAACTGTGTCACACTGTCTATTATCTGATTTGTGAATATCCTGGAGGGAAGAAAACTGTTTTCCTTACACTGTCCGTTTCCATGTGCCTTCAGACCCACAGCAATATGGTTGATTCTCAACTACCCTCTGGGTAATTAGGGTGGTGCAGTAAATTCTGGCCAAGCCAGTGATGTGACCTTCTGTGACTGAATAAAACAAAGGAAGCAAGAAAAAGTAAGAGAAAACCAAAATGAATTAAGAGGAAGAAAGTGGGAAAGGCCTCAATGACAAAGATTAGCAGTAAATCAGAGGATTGGGAAAGTTCCAGAAGTCAGCAAAACATGACCAAAGTAAGAATATATATTGTGAAGCAGATACAATAAAGTTCTACATGGATATAGATAGGTTGAGTGAATGGTCAAAACATCTAGCAAATAGAGTATAATGTGAGAAAATGTGAAGTTGTTTGGCTTTACAGGAAGAATTAAAAGAAAGTGTATTACTTCAGCAGAAAAAAACTGCAGAATTCAAGATATAAATTGGATAAAATTTAAACCCAGCAGAGATCCCTGCAGGTCACTGTTCCATCCTCCCAATCAGACAAAGACCTATGTATCTAGTCCAATGAAAGTTTTTCTGAAATTAAGGAATTTTGGAAAATTAATAACTGTTTGGTAGTGCAGAACATAAATACTGCTAAAAGTTGATAAAATTATAAAGCTTTTCAACCTGCATTCACCACAACAGGATACCTATGATGCATTTAGGAAGGGAGCTCCATAAATTTAACTCATTGACATTAGAAGAATGGCAATAAATTTCTAAGTCAGGATGGTGTGCAGTTTATTGTGGTGTTCTCATCCCCTGCCCTTGTCTTTCTGGATGGTCCTGATCATAGGTTTGGAATGTAGTCAAACAGATGAAAGACTCAACAGACAATCATTTTTTCAATGTATAATTTCAGTTACATCACACTGTAAATTTTTGCTATAAATTCTGTGTGTTAGGATTGAGCCCTCCACTACCACCTGATGAAGGAGTGACGCTCCGAAAGCTAGTGTGCTTCCAATTAAACCTGTTGGACTATAACCTGGTGTTGTATGATTTTTAACTTCATAGGTTTGGAAGGTATTAATTAATGAGCTTTGATGAATTTCATCAGTGCATCTTGTAAACAGTACATACTGCTGTAACTGAGTGTTGACAGTAGTGGTGGACAGAGAGAATGGATGTGGTGTCAATCAAGTGGGGTATTGTGGCTGAATGGTGTCAAATTGTTTTTTTAAATTCACTCGTGGGATGTGGTGTCACTGGCTGGCCAACATTTATTGCCTATCCCTAGTTGCCTTCGAACTGAGTGGCTTGTTAGGCCATTTCAGAGGTCAGCTGAGACTCAACCGCAATGCTGTGGGTCTGGAGTCACATCCGGGACAGACCAGATAAAGATGGCAGATTTCCTTTTCTGAAGGATGTTAGAGAACCAGATGGGTTTTTCTGACAATTGACAATAGTTTCATGGTCATCAGTCGATTCTTAATTCTAGATTATTAGTGAATTCAAATTCTACCATCTTCCATGGTTGGGATTTGAATCCAGCTCCTGAGAACATTAGCTCAATTTCTACATTAATATCTAGCAATAATACCACTAGGCCATTGCCTCCCCATGCTCCCTTCATCTGTGTGATTGTTGTAAGTTAGAACAAGAGCAGACTCCTGAAGGACCACAATTGTCACCTCTTCCTGCGCTGTACCTATTCCAAGATTCTGAGTAGTATGCAGTGTACAGCAAGCAGAGAGAATGAAGCAATGAAAAAGGTCCTCCAAAATCAAATTATGAAATACAAAAGCTTTTCATGTCTGCTAGATTCTGCCTATATAAATAAATGAACTGAAAAGACAATGAATGCAAATGCATATTTTAATTTAGGCCTCAGTGTCTCCCAAAAACCTTATTCATTTGCCTTACAGCTATTACTCCAAAGCTGAACAAAGAACATGGGAGTTTTCAATATGAACAATTTCTCCACAGTTACTCCTTCTGCATAACTCTTTTGTACAATTGTAAGATATCTAGCCAACATGTCCAAGGTTACTCCTCAACACACCAAGATATAAACAGACCATAAATCTAAATTGTAAAACAAAAGCTGCCTCAGCCTCTGATGTTTACACATCCTCACATGGCAATACAATCATGTTGCAGATTCTGTGTAGTCAGTATCTCTAAGGATTTCATAAATGATCAGGAAGGTACAAGTTTCTTGTTATATACCTGCACTGAAACACATATAACCATAAATAAAGGATAATACCCCTACACACACTGTAGCTCTGAATGTATGTGAACAGATCCCTTCATATACTCCAGTTCTCTAATGCCTATATCATAAGATCATAACGATACAAAAGGAGACCACTTGACCAATCATGCCTACACCAGCTCTATTATCTGATGCTAACCTCCTGCCTTTTCCTCATGCTCCTACACATCATGACGATCAAGACAAATCTAATGCCCTCCATGTATAGTGCAAATATAGAGATCAAGCTAAAGGATATGTGAAAAAAAACTTCTATATGCACACTAACTCTGTAGATTTTACTGTGACAATATACACTATGTGTAAAATAATTCTAGTGAATGTACCAGTCTATAACAGAACTGTGTGTGAATGTCCATCTATATGTACAATATAGAATGCGCAAACATAGACCTATATATAAAATATCTCTGCAATTAAGCATGACTTCAAACTTGTTTTTAAAACATAAATTTCCAGTTTGTTTGAGACAAAGAGCTAATCTTACCTGGCATACTTATAATTCCTAGATTTTAATGTAGTTGGTGCCAGGAAGGTAATTGTGAATTTGCCCAGTTCCTCTGACGAACCAGACACTGCCAGGAGTTTGCTTTTCTCCTCAATGTGTGGCTGAAGTATTCCTTCTCCATCACCAGCAACGTAAAACAGTAATGATATCACTGGGTTCTCTGGGATAGAACTCTATAATCAAAAACAGGTTGCCCATGAAAAACTATCTTTACCAAGGATAAATAATAGTTTGCTTGCAGAAGTAGAGAGTCCTGCCTCCTTAGAACATTTTCAAAAAGTTTTTAGAGAATGAGCAATATTGGCTAGGTCATCATTTTTTTGCTCATCTATAACTTTTCTTCATTACAATAACAGTGAGCTGCCTTCTTAAACCACTGCAGTCCATGTGGACTAAGTACACAAGTAAGTATAGGAGGTGGGACATCATATTGTGGTTGTACATGACATTGGCAAGGCCACGTTGGGAGTTCTGGTTGCCCTGCTATAGGAAGGATGTTATTAAACTAGAAAGGGTGCAGAAAACATTCACAAGGATGTTGCCAGGCTGGAGAGCTTGAATTATAAGGAGAGGCTGGATAGGCAATGAGCTTCTTCCCTGGAGTGTAGGAGGCTGACAGCTGACCTGACAGACGTTTACAAAATCATGACAGGCATGGATAAAGTAAATAACTAATGTCTTTTTCCCAGGGTACAGAAGTCCAAATACTAGAAGGCACAGGTTTAAGATAAGTGGGGAAATAATTAAAAGGGACTTGAGGGGCATCTTTTTTTACACAGAGCATGGTGCACATGTGGAACGAACTGCCAGAGGAAGTGGTAGAGGTGGGCACAATTACAACATTTAAAAGACATTTAGACAGGCACGTGAATAGGGAAAGCTAAGAGGGATGTTGGTCAAAGCAAGCAGATGGGACTTTTTTTAAGATTAGATTCCCTACAGCATGGAAACAGGCCCTTAGGCCCAACAAGACCACACTGACCCTCCGAAGAGTAACCCACCCAGACCCATTTCCCTCTGACTAATGCACCTAACACTATGGGCAATTTAGCATGGCCAATTCACCCTGACCTGCACATTCTTTGTGACTGTGGGAGGAAACCAGAGCACCTGGAGGAAACCCACGCAGACTCCACACAGACGGTTGGCAGAGGCTGGAATTGAACCAGAGGTTGGGACCCGGGTGCTGTGAGGCAGCAGTGCTAACCACTGAGCCACCGTGCCGTTCCAAATTTTCATTTAGGAAACATGGTTGGCATGGACAAGTTGGACTGTAGGGTCTGTTTCTGTGCTGTTGTCTCTATAATGCTGCTAGGAAGGGAGTTCCAGCATTTCAATCCAGTGACACTGAAAAAAAGGCAATACGAAAACCTCAATGAGTTAATCCCAGGATATCCATCTCCAAATTTATGTTAAATGAAGTTTCAAGAGTGTTGAGGAGACTCCTATGTAACTCAATTTGTTTACAAACACACTGTCAAGCAGTGCAAAATGAAAACAGTTAAACAATAAATTTACAAAAAAAATCACTAATTTGTTCATAAACCTGTTTGCCAAACTTTTCCAATATCTTGTGTTCCATAACGGTTAAGTCACTTGATGCTGAATTCTGCAACTTTTTTTTGCAAAGCACAAAAATACCCATTTACCATTACCTTCTGTTCCTTATCACACATTCAATTTTGCAATTAATTTTGCTCCTAATCCTTTTTTTACCATGACCTATAACTTTTGCACTGTATCAAATGCCTTACGGAAATTAATTTATAACACGTCAATGTTACCCTCATCATTCCTTTCTGTTATCTCTTCAGGGGACAGGAGCAAGCTAGTTAAACACCGTTTCCCCTTTCGAAATTTAGGCCGAGTCTTTCTCACCTACCCATCTGCCAAATAAAATCCAGGAACACTTACACTTCCAGTATCCCTGTCAAGAGTTTGGCAAGTCTCTGATTCTAATTGCGCTGTACTGCTGGCATTTCTCTCATTTCCTTGCAGACTTGTTCCTCTAGGTCCTTTCTGTTAGCTGGTGGTCTGTGGACCACTCGGAATATTGCAGTCGCTGTGGCCAAATTGACTCCATCCTTGAATCCTCCGTACCGCTCTCAAAACAAAACTTTTCACTGTACTTAGGTATATGTAACTTCAATAACCAAAATCAAAATTATGTAGCAACCTCACAGGTTCATGCATATATAATGAAGCATCAAATTTCAGTCCAAATAATAGGGCCTGATTATCATATAACCATTGGAAACATATTTTCAAAAAATAATATTGACATACCTGTGGTTTAGCAGTAATTCGCCACGTCCAATCTCCACCATGCTCTCCACCAAGACGTTTCACAAACTCAGTTGTTAAAATGAAATCATTGTCTTTAATTTCCTGTACGCCAAAGTTGATTCCATCATGCATGAGCCAGCCATAGCCAGGTAACCGATCACCTTGCTCACATGTATGCCGCAAATTCACTTCAGCTTTGAACTGCTGGAGCCACATCAAGCCTAAATTTTAGAATAAATTCAAAATAAATCGATTGATCAATAATGCTGCAACAAAATATGAAATTGAGCGTTATGTTAATCATGTCCAGAAAACATCAGAATATAACAAAGCCATTCATTATCAGACAGCGAAGGGGAGAAGTAGAACTCAACTTTCCACACTTCCAGCAAGTTTTTAAATCATATAGATACACATTCTCAATGTGCACCTCCTGTTTTGATCCTAGTTGTGAGAATAAGCCAGATACCGGTCAGGATTTGATTTACAAAGACCACGATCGCTTGAAGGATATGATATGGAGTCACTGAATCATACAGCATGGAAATGAATCCTTCGGTCCAGCCAGTCCATGCTGACCATGTTACCAAATTGATTTGGTCCCATCTGTCTGCACCTGGCCTACATCCCTCCAAATCTTCCTATTCATGTACTTACCCAAATGTTTTTTTAAAAGCAACCACCACTTAATCTGTATGCTCTGAACCACTGTATAAAACAAGTTGCCCTTCAGGCCTTAGGAGGCAGTGACCATAACGTGATAGCATTCACTCTGCAACTTGACAGGGAGACGCTGGAATCAGATGAAACTGTATTATAATTGAGTAAAAGTAACTACAGAGGCATGAGAAAGAAGCTGGCCAGAACTGACAGGGAGAGAAACCAAGCAGGAAAGACAGTGGAACAGCAATGGCAGGAGTTTCTGGGAATACAGAGGAACCTGGATTATCTGAAATTTGGATTATCCAGCAAGATCGCAAGGTCCCAATGCTTGGCCAAACTGTGTTATCTGGCGTTCAATTATCCAAACAAAATACTCCCCACCCATGAGGTTCCTCTATAATTCAGAAGACACAGCAGAAATTCATCTGCAGGAAAAAGAAGCATACTAAAGGAAGGGTGAGGCAAACATGGCTGACAAACTGAAGGCAGGGACAGCATAAAAGCGACAGAGAAAGTAGATGAAGTAAAAGGCAGTGAAACACCAGGGAACTGGGAAGCCTACAAAGACCAAAGGACAACTAAAAACAAAAAAGGAGGGAAGATTAAATCTGAGGGTAAGCAAGTCAGTAACATTAAAGAAGATTGCAAAAGTTTGTTTACATATATAAAAGGGTGAAAGAGAGGCAAAAGAGGACATTGGGCTACTGAAAAATTACACTGGAGTAGTAATAGGGAACAAGGAAATGGTGGAGGAACTGAACAAGTACTTTGCACCAATCTTCACGGTAGACATGAGTAACAACCCAAAAATTCAAGGGTCAGGGAGCAGAAGTGAGTGCAGTGGTCATCACCAAGAAGGTGCTAGAAACACTGAAGGGTCAAAGGTGGATAAATGAACTGAAACAGATGGATTATATCCCAGAGTTCTGAAGGAGATAGCTGAAGAGATAGTGGAGGCGTTAGTGGTGATGTTTCAGGAATCATACGAGTCAGGGAGGGTCCCGGGGACTGGAAAATCGCTAATGAAACCCCCCTCATTTTAGGAAGGGAATGAGAAAAAGATGGCAAATTACAGGTCAATAAGCTGTCCTCGGTCATTGGTAAGATGTTTGCAAGGTTTGTAGCTCAGGTTGAGGTATAGGGTGTAGGTTTGCTCGCTGAGCTGTAGGTTTGATATCCAGACGTTTCATGACCTGGCTCGGGAACATCATCAGTGGCCACCTCCAAATGAAGCGAAGCTGTTGTCTCCTGCTTTCTATTTATATGTTTGTCCTGGATGGGGTTCCTGGGGTTTGTGGTGATGTCATTTCCTGTTCGTTTTCTGAGCGGTTGATAGATGGCATCTAGATCTATGTGTTTGTTTATGGCGTTATGGTTAGAGTGCCAGGCCTCTAGGAATTCTCTGGCATGTCTTTGCTTAGCCTGTCCCAGGATAGATGTGTTGTCCCAGTCGACTTGGTGATTTTTTTCATCCGTGTGTAGGGCTACAAGGGAGAGAGGGTTGTATCTTTTTGTGGCTAGCTGGTGTTTGTGTATCCTGGTGGCTAACTTTCTTCCAATTTGTCCTACGTAGTGTTTATGGCAGTCCTTGCATGGAATTTTGTAGATGACGTTGGTTTTGTCCATGGGTTGTACTGGGTCTTTTAAGTTTGTTAGTTTTTGTTTGAGAGTGTTGGTGGGTTTGTGTGCTACTAGGATTCTGAGGGGTCTCAGTAGTCTGGCTGTCACTTCTGAAACTTCTTTGATGTATAGTAAGGTGGTTAAGGTTTCTGGCTGTGTTTGGTCTGCTTGTCGTGGTTTGTTCTTGAGGAATCTGCGGAACATTTAACATCATCAACAACACCCTCACAGGTATAAAGTAGACCAAGGAGGAGGAAACCGACAACAAACTCGCATTCTTGGACGTCACAGTCGAAAGAAAGGACAACGGAGAACTACTGTGTAAACAGAAAACCAACAAACACTGACCAAATACTTAACTACACTAGCAACCATCCCAACAGACAAACGAAGCTGTATGAGAACACTATTCCAAGAGCCACCACACACTGCAACACAGACGAACTTCGGAAACAGAGGAGAACCACCTATACAACGTAGCTGAAAATGCCTGATGAAGGGCTTGTGCCCGAAATGTCGAATTTCCTATTCCTTGGATGCTGCCTAACCTGCTGTGCTTTAACCAGCAACACATTTTCAGCTGTGATCTCCAGCATCTGCAGACCTCATTTTTTACACCTATACAACGTATTCAAGAAGAACGGATACTCAAAAATACAATCTGCAAATTCCTCAAGAACAAACCATGACAAGCAGACCAAACACAGCCAGAAACTCTAACCACCTTACCATACAAAGAAGTTTCAGAAATGACAGCCGGACTACTGAGACCCCTCAGAATCCTAGTAGTACACAAAGTCAGCAACACTCTCAAACAAAAACTAACTTAAAAGACCCAGTACAACCCATGGACAAAACCAACGCCATCTACAAAATTCCATGCAAGGACTGCCACAAACATTACGTAGGACGAACAGGAAGAAAGTTAGCCACCAGGATATACGAACACCAGCTAGCCACAAAAAAGATACAACCCTGTCTCCCTCGTAGCCCTAAACATGGATGAAAAAAAACACCATTTCAACTGGGACAACACATCTATCCTGAGAGAGGCTAAGCAAAGACATGCCAAAGAATTCCTAGAGGCCTGGCACTCTAACCATAACGCCATAAACAAGCACATAGATCTAGATACCATCTATCAACCACTCAGAAAACAAACAGGAAATGACATCACCATAAACCCCAGGAACCCCATCCAGGACAAACATATAAATAGAAAGCAGGAGACAACAGCTTCGCTTCACTTGGAAGTTGCCACTGATGATGTTCCCTAGCCAGGTCATGAAACGTCTGGATATCAAACCTACAGCTCAGCGAGCAAACCTACACCCTAAGATTCTGGAGTCCATTGTGAATGATGAGATTTCTGAATACTTAATGTGCATGGCAAAATAGGGCAAAGTCAGCAATGGTTTCAACAGAGGGAGATCATGCCTGACAAATCTTTTAGAATTCTTTGAGGAGGTAATGAGCAGGTTAGACCAAGGAGATCCAATGGATCTCTTATCACACAGGGGCCGCTAAGTAAGATAAGGGCCTATGCTGTTAGAGGCAAGGTATTAGCATGGATACGTAAGGTGGAGGTAGCAAGGATCTAGCACAGCTTTAGAGGATTACAGGTTTGCTAGAAAGGAGCTCAGAAATGGACTGAGGAGAGCCAGGAGGGGGCATGAAAAAGGCTTGGCAGGAAGGATTAGGGAGAACCCAAAGGCATTTTACTCATACGTGAGGAATAAGAGAATGATCAGGGAGAAGATAGGGCTGATCAGGAATAGCGTAGGGAACTTGTGCATGGAGTCTGAGCAGATAGGGGAAGTCCGAAATGAGTTTTTTGTTTCGGCTTTCACTGAGGAAAGGGACCTTGTTGTAAATGAAAACTTTGAGGAACTGGGATACTGTCTTGACCAGATCAAGATTGATGAAGTTGGTGTGCTGGAAATTCTCATGAGATGCTGCCTAACCTGCTGTGCTTTGACCAGCAACACATTTGCAGCTGTGATCTCCAGCATCTGCAGACCTCATTTTTTACTGCTGGAAATTCTGGAAAACATTAAGATTGATAAGTCCCCAGGACCAGACCAGATTTATCCCAGGCTGCTCCGGGAAGCAAGAAAGGAGGTTGCTAAGCCGCTGGAGAGGATATTTGCCTCCTCACTCTCCACGGGAGACGTACCGGAGGATTGGAAGGAGACAAATTGAAGAAGGGTAATAGGGAAATCCCTGGCAATTACAGACCAGTCAGTCTCATGTCTGTGGTCAGCAAAGTTTTGGAAAGAATTCTGAGGGATAGGATTTGTGACTATTTGGCAAAGCATAGTGTGATTAAAGGCAGTCAGCACGGCTTTGTGAGGGGCAGGTCATGTCTCACAAATCTTATTGAGTTCTCTGAGGTGTCAAGACAGGTCAATGATGGTCGAGCAGTGGATGTGGTGTATTTGGACTTCAGCACAGCATTTGGTAGGGTTCCTCATGGTAGGCTCATTCATAAAGTCAGGAGGTATGGGATACAGGGAGATTTGGCTATCTGGATTCAGAACTGGATGGCTGACAGAAGGTAGAGAGTGGTTGGAGATGGAAAGTATTCTGCCTGGAGGACAGTGTTGAGTGGGATGGAGTAGGGCTCTGTTCCTGGGCGACTGATCTTTGTAGTTTTTATCAATGACTTGGATGAGGAGGTTGAGGGGTGGGTTAGTAAATTTGCAGATGATACAAAGGTTGGAGGTGTTGTCAATAGTATAGAGGGCCACGGCAGGCTGCAACGCGACACAGACAGGATGCAGAGCTGGGCTGAGAAATGGTGGATGGAGTTCAACCTGGATAAATGCGAAGTGATGCATTTTGGAAGGTCGAACTCGAATGCTGAATATAGGATTAAAGACAGGATTCTTGGCAAAGTGGAGGAACAGAGGGATCTGGGTGTGCAAGTACATAGATCCCTCAAAGTTGCCACCCAAGTGGATAGGATTGTTAAGAAAGCATATGTTGTTTTGGCTTTCACTAACATGGGGATCAAGTTTAAGAGCCACGAGGTTTTGCTGCAGCTCTACAAGTGCCTGGTGAGACCACACTTGGAATACTGTGTCCAGTTCTGGTCGCCCTACTATAGGAAAGGTACAGAGGCTTTGGCGAGGGTGCAAAGAAGGTTTACCAAGATGCTGCCTGGACTGGAGGGCTTGCCTTATGAAGAAAGGTTGAATAAGCTCAGACTTTTCTCTCTGGAAAGAAGGAGGAAGAGAGGAGACCTGATCGAGGTGTACAAAATAATGAGAGGAATAGATAGAGTCAATAGCCAGAGACTTTTCCCCAGGGCAGGATTGACTGGTTCGAGGGGTCATCGTTTGAACATATTATGAGAAAGGTATAAAGGAGACGTCAGAGGTAGGTTCTTTACGCAGAGAGTTATGAATGAGTGGAATGCGTTGCCAGCTGAGATGGTGGAAGCAGGGTCATTGGGAACATTTAAGCAACTGCTGGTCATGCACATGGAGAGCAGTGAGTTGAGGGGGGCGTATGTTAAGTTATTATATTTTACATTAGGATTAAATCTCGGCACAACATCGTAGGCCAAAGGACCTGTTTTGTGCTGTACTTTTCTATGTTCTACGGATAGAAGCGTGGCTGTCTGTCAGACAGCAGAGAGTAGGGATAAAAGGGTCCTTCACAGGATGGCACCTGCTAACTCGTGGAGTTCCACAAGGATTAGTGTTGGGACCACAACTTTTCACTTTATATATTAATCATCTGGATGAAAGAATGGAGGGCATTTTGGTTAAGTTTGGAGATGCTACATAGATAGGCAAAGGGACAGGTAGTCTTGAGGAGGCAGGGAGGCTGCAGAAGAACTTGGACAGGTTAGGAGAGTGAATAAAGAATTGGCAGACGGAGTACAATGTGGAAAAGTGTGAGGTCATACGCTTGAGTAGTGAGAAGAAAACTATTTTTTAAATAGGGAGAAAATTCAGAAATCTAAAAGTGCAAAGATATGTCCCATCGTCCACAAACCAGGCACTCCCGCCTTCAGACCCATAGTTTCACTCCCAGGAACACTGACATATGGATTAGCTAAACTACTGCATCAAAGACTAAAACAGCTAGTGCTCCATCCAAGAATTCCTCAATATCATCAATGACACTAAAATAATCAAGGATGAGATTTTAGCCTCATTCGATGTGACAGCTCTGTTCACCTTCATGGAGATCCTCTAGCCAAGGAAACACTAGCCTCACTATTCAAAGGACCATGAATGCAGGCAACTTACAACACCAACACCATTAGCCAAGAAAGCACCCTCAAACTGCTAGATCTGTGCCTTATGATCCACTTCATCTTCAATGGCCAGGTATGCAGATATATCAGGTATGCAGATATTTGTGGGCGGCACGGTGGCACAGTGATTAACACTGCTGCCTCACAGCGCCAGAGACCCGGGTTCAATTCCCACCTCAGGTGACTGACTGTGTGGAGTTTGCACGTTCTCCCCGTGTCTGTGTGGGTTTCCTCCGGGTGCTCCGGTTTCCTCCCACAGTCCAAAAATGTGCAGGTCAGGTGAATTGGCCAAGCTAAATTGCCCGTAGTGTTTGGTAAGGGGTAAATATAGGGGAATGGGTGGGTTGCGCTTTGGCGGGTCGGTGTGGACTTGTTGGGCCAAAGTAATTACACTGTAAGTAATCTAATCTAATGAAACAGCCACAAGATCACCGATATCGAGACTAAAAGCAGAAGCGGTCAGGCAAAGCCTAGAACAGGGGAAGAAATGTATACAGAATACAGAAAGGTCTGGATAGAGTGGATTAGTACCTGACAGCACAGCCTTAGAGTGGTGAATTTATGGAATTCATTGCCACAGAAGGCTATGGAGGCGAGGTGGAGTACAGTTTAGATACATTCTTGATTGTTAAGGGGATCAAAGGTTGCAGGGAGAAGGCAGGAGAATGGGGTTGAGAAACTCATCAGCCATGATTAAATGGTGGAGCAGACTTGATGGGCTGCATGGCCTAATTTCTATTCCTACATCTTATGGACTTAAATCTTTGTCCTCTCACCTTAAAAATACATCCCCTAGATTTTAACTCCCCTCACCCTAGGGTAATGACCCTTTGCTATTCACCTTTTCTATGTCTCTCACGATTTCATGAGTCTCTAAAAAGTCCCCCCTCAATCTTTTACATTCCAGTGAAAACATTCTCAGTCTATTTTAAGAACTCAAAAGCACCATTCACAGCAACATCTTGGTATATCTTTTCTGAACCCTCTCCAATTAAATAATATCCTTCCCATAACAGGGCAACCAGAACTCCACACCCTTTCAGAAGAGGCCTCAACAACGTCCTGTACATGACATCCCAAATGCTATACTCAAAGATCTGAGCAATGAAGGCACATCTCCTGAATGCCTTCTTAACCTGTCTATCTGTGACCCAAAGTTCAAAGTAGAATGTACCTGAACCCTGAAGTCTCCGTTCTATAACACTAGCCAGGGCTCTACATTTAATTGTATAGTGCTGCCCTTATTTGTTTTACCAAAATGCAATACCTCACATTTATCCAAATTAAACAACATCTGCCACTACTCGGCCCATTGATCTAGTTAATTAAGATCTCTTTGTAATCTTAGATAACCTTCTTCACTTGCCACAATTCCAATAATTTTGGTGTAATCTATAAACTAACTGACCATGCCTCCTAAATTCTCAACCAAATCATTGACATTAAGTGACTCAACTAAAGCTGGCCCAGTACCAATCCCTGTGGAATACTGCTAGTCTCCGGTCTCTAGTCTGAAACACAGCCCTCCACTTTCACCCTCTAACTCTTGCCCTTAAGTCAATTATCTATCCAATTGGCAAGGTCTCCCCGAATCCTGTGTGATCTAACTTTACTAAGTAGCATACCAAGTAGAATTTTGTCAAAGGCTTTATACTGAAGAACAAAGTGTACTGTCATTTAATGTCATTTAAATTTGGATTTTTAAATCTTACATTAAGTGCACATGGATTTGAAGAAAAACATTGTTTTCAGTTCTGGGTAGATCAACAGGAGCCTTTGGATGAAGGTAGATAGAAAAGCAGTGGCTTCTGAGAAAGTGAGAAGATAGTAAAAATAGATTAACAGCTGCAAATGTGTTGCTGGTCAAAGCACAGCAGGCCAGGCAGCATCTCAGGAATAGAGAATTCGACGTTTCGAGCATAAGCCCTTCATAAAAAATGAGGTCTGCAGATGCTGGAGATCACAGCTGCAAATGTGTTGCTGGTCAAAGCACAGCAGGCCAGGCAGCATCTCAGGAATAGAGAATTCGACGTTTCGAGCATAAGCCCTTCATAAAAAATGAGGTCTGCAGATGCTGGAGATCACAGCTGCAAATGTGTTGCTGGTCAAAGCACAGCAGGCCAGGCAGCATCTCAGGAATAGAGAATTCGACGTTTCGAGCATAAGCCCTTCATAAAAAATGAGGTCTGCAGATGCTGGAGATCACAGCTGCAAATGTGTTGCTGGTCAAAGCACAGCAGGCCAGGCAGCATCTCAGGAATAGAGAATTCGACGTTTCGAGCATAAGCCCTTCATAAAAAATGAGGTCTGCAGATGCTGGAGATCACAGCTGCAAATGTGTTGCTGGTCAAAGCACAGCAGGCCAGGCAGCATCTCAGGAATAGAGAATTCGACGTTTCGAGCATAAGCCCTTCATAAAAAATGAGGTCTGCAGATGCTGGAGATCACAGCTGCAAATGTGTTGCTGGTCAAAGCACAGCAGGCCAGGCAGCATCTCAGGAATAGAGAATTCGACGTTTCGAGCATAAGCCCTTCATAAAAAATGAGGTCTGCAGATGCTGGAGATCACAGCTGCAAATGTGTTGCTGGTCAAAGCACAGCAGGCCAGGCAGCATCTCAGGAATAGAGAATTCGACGTTTCGAGCATAAGCCCTTCATAAAAAATGAGGTCTGCAGATGCTGGAGATCACAGCTGCAAATGTGTTGCTGGTCAAAGCACAGCAGGCCAGGCAGCATCTCAGGAATAGAGAATTCGACGTTTCGAGCATAAGCCCTTCATAAAAAATGAGGTCTGCAGATGCTGGAGATCACAGCTGCAAATGTGTTGCCTTGGAGTAAGTAGTCTAGCAATAGTTTTAGACTACTACTGTGCTTTTAAAGTTTTAAAAGGAGTATTATGTGTAAATACGTCAGTCTTCTAACTAATCTTCATTTCTTCTACTTAATAACATTAATTTAAGATCAAATCAAGTATTCGTATTTACATAGACAGTGATGATCCTGTAGATTTCTCTGTCACAGATAACAGATGAGGCCAAAATATTGAATGTTTTCAAGCAGTTAGATATAGTTCTTAGGGCTAAACAGATCAAGGGTACAAGGAAAAAAAGAGGGAACAGGATACTGAATTGGGAGATCAGCTCAGATTATATTGAATGGCAGAGTATATCAAAGAGTAGAATGACCTCCTCCTGTATTCCTGTATCTGTTTCGATCTCCAAGATAGTGTTCCTGCCACTAAGCCAGGAGGCCCAGGCTGAAGTCCCACCCTGGCCTAGAACACTACCCTGCAGAGATATCCTGGAGCTGATATCACTGACATCCAACAACTACAACAACCTTCCTAAGTGTCAGGCATGAAGCAAGGCTGTAATGAGGTCAGGAGCTGAGTGGCCCTGGACGAACTGAAAACAGGTTATTGCCTGAGCAGGCCCTGCTTGACAGCACTGTTGATGACTCTAGTGATGGATGGTGTCAAAGATTCACACAGCATGTAAACGGATTCATTGGTCCAACTTGTCTGTATCAACCAGGCATTCCAATCTGCCTCATCCCATTTGCCAGCCTTTGACCCATACCTCCCTAAACCTTTCCTATTCATATAACTGTTCAGATGCCTTTTAAATCTTGCAATTATACTCAGCTCCCTTTCTTTGTCTGGCAACTCATCCCATACACACACCACCCTCTGCATAAAAGTTTACTCCTCTGGTTCTTTTTAAATGTTTCCCCTCTCTCCTTAAATCAATGCCCTTTGGTTTTACTAATGATAGAACAGTGTTGGCCTGGTTGGATTTGTTGGATGATTTTTGGGCAATACCTGGGAAATTATTCCCATTGTTGGATAAACGTCAATGTTGTAGCTGACTGGAATGGCATGGCGAGAGGCATAGCAAGTCTGGAGCATAAAACTTCAGTACTATTGCCAGAATGTTGTCAGAGCCTATAGCCTTTGCAGTATCCAGTGCCTGCAACAGTTTCTTGATATCAAGTGGAGTGAATCAAACTGGCTGAAGTTTGGTATCTGTGATGTTGGGGACCACTGGAGGAGGCCAGGATGGATCATCCACTTGACTGACACTCCTGGATGAAGATTGCTGCAAATGCTTCAAAGGAATTCTGTACGTTCTAATGAAATCACCTCTTACTCTTCTAAATTCCAGTTAGTAGAATCCCAATCTGTTTGCATTTCATTACAAAGCAATCCCTCCAGACTGGGGATCATCCTAATCAACCTTTTCTGAGCTGCCTCTACCGAAATGATATCTTTCCCAAAATGTTACTCTAGATATGGTCTCACCATATCTAGTTGCAGTAAGACTTCCCCCTACTTATGGGAGACAGTGAGGTCTGCAGATACTGGAGATCAGAGTTGAGTGTGTGTTGCTGGAAAAGCACACCAGGTCAGGCAGCATCCAAGGAGCAGGAAAATCAACGTTTCGGGCTGGAGCCCTTCATCAGGGCTCCTACTCCTCAGATGCTACTTGACCTGGTGTGCTCTTCCAGCAACACACTGTCAACTTCCCCCTACTTAGACCCCATCCCCTTTGAAATAAGTGCCAACGTTCCATTCCATTTGCCTTCCTAATAACCTTCTGCATCTGGCTGTTAACTTTCTGTGTTTCATGCACAAGACCCCAAGTCCCTTTGGGTTGCAGCTTCCTGCAGATTTTCCTCCATTTAAAACAAACATACAAGTTAGAAAAATCAGATTAACTGTTGTAGTCTGAATGAGGAGTTCACTGAATGCTTTCAAGATATTCTAAGTGCAGAACATTCTGGAAGTCACCACAGAGCAGGTCATACTCGACTTGGTGTTGTGTGACATGAGAAGATGAATTAATAACATCTTAGTTAAGACATATCCAGGTGTCAATGAGCGCAATATGACTTGATTAAACGTCTACTTTGAAAGGGAGAAGAGTGGGTCTAAGACTAGTAATTAAAATCTAAATGAGGCGAGCTGAAGGGGAAGAGACAGAATACAGGAAGTTATAAGCCAGTTAGCTTGATGTCTATTGTGCGGAAAATGTCAGAATTGAACATTAAAAGATATTATAGTAACATGTCTAGAAAACCTTAAGGTAATTGGGAACAGTGAGCATGGGTTTTGTCCGGGAAAAACTGAATTATGGTTTATCTAACTTATTGGAGTTCTTTAAAGTAGTAACATGCACGGTGGATAAAGGTAAGCCTGCAGAAATAAGATAGAAGAAAATTACAACAGGCCCTTTGGTTTTCCAAGCCTGCGCCTTCCAGATTCTCTATCTAACCTGTCGTCTGTTTTCTCAGGATGTGTATCCCTTTGCTCCCTATCCATTCATGTATCTGTTGAGATACATCTTAAATGACACTATCGTACCCACCTCTACCACCTCCGCTGGCAATGGGTTCCAGGCACCCACCACCCTCTGCGTAAAGAACTTTTCCCCTCTCTCCTTAAGCTCGTGACCCCGAGTAATTGAGTCACCAACTCTGAGAAAAAGCTGTTTTTTTATCCACCCTGTCTATACCTCTCACGATTTTGTAGACTTCCATCAGCACCCTCCTCAACCTCCTTTTATCTCATCTACTCAACCTCTATTCGCAGCTAATGCCCTCCATACCAGGCAACATCCTGGTGAACCAACTCTGCATCCTCTCCAAAGCGTCCACATCCTTTTGGTAATGTGTCACAGTTTTCCAAATATGGCCAAACCAAAGTCTTATAAAATTGTAACATGACCTGCCAACCCTTGTATTCAATATCCCATCTGATGAAAGAAAGCATGCCATATGCCTTCTTGACCCCTCGATTGACCTGCGTTGCCACCTTCAGGGAACAATGGACCCGAACTTCCAGATCTCTCTGTACATCAATTTTCCCCAGGACTTTTCCATTTACTGTATAGTTCGCTCTGGAATTCGGTTTACCAAAATGCTTCACCTCGCATTCGCCCGGAGTGAACTCCATCTGCCATTTCTCTGCCCAACTCTCCAATCTATCTCTCTATATCCTGCTGCATTCTCTGACAATCCTCTTCACCATCTGCTACTCCACCGATCTTAGGGTCATCTGCAAATTTGTTAACCAGACTACCGTTACCTTCCTCCAGATCATTTATGTATATCATAAACAACAGTGATCCCAGCGCAGATCCCTCTGGAATACCACTGGTCACAGGTCTCCATTTTGAGAAACTCCATTCCATTACTACTCTCTGTCTTGTGTTGCCCAGCCAGGTCTCTATCCATCTAGCTAGAACACCCTGGGCCCCATGCGGCTTCACTTTCTCCAACAGCCTACCATGGGGAACCTTCTCAAACGTCTTACTGAAGTCCATGTATATGACATCTACAGCCCTTCTTTCAATCAACTTTGTCACCTCCTCAAAGAACTCTATTAAGTTGGTAAGACGTGACCTTCCCTGTACAAAAAAAATGTTACCTATCAAGGATTAAGCCTATTTTCTTCCAAATATAAATTGATCCTATTTGTGAGTATCTTCTCTAGCAGCTTCCCTAGCACTGATGTCAGACTCATAGGTTATCCTTACTACTGTTCTTAGACACAGATCATACATTCCAGAGGATGGGATATGGTGCCATACACAAAGGCTGATGCAGAAATTGTGGCGTTGAGGAGGGGGGGGGGGGGGAAGAGAGAGAGAGAGAGACACACACAGACAGACAGACACACACACAGACAGGGAGAGACGGCACTGGGTGAGAGGGAGAAAAACAAAGGCAGAGAAAGACAGAGACAGAAACAGAGAGAGAGACACACATAGATAGAGAGAGACACACACACAGAGATTGAGGGAGAGTGAGAGACATGCAAATAGAGAGAGAGACACACACATGCAGATAGAAAGACACAGAGAGAGAGAGACACACACACACGCACAGAGAGACATACACAGAGAGACACACACACAGTTAGAGACAGAGACATACACACAGATAGAGAGAGACACACACAGATAGATAGAGAGACACAAACACACAGTTAGAGAGAGAGAGGGGGCGAGACAGACACACACACACAGAGACACACGCAGATACAGAGAGAGACACACATACAGAGAGAGAGACACACACAAAGACAGAGAGAGAGAGAGAGACACACACACACAAGCACAGAATGAGGGAGGGAGAGACACACACACAAAGACAGAGAGAGAGAGAGAGACAGACAGACACACACACATAGATAGAAAGAGACACAAATGCGACTTCACTCCAACAGCCTAAACGCCTTACTGAAGTCCATGTATACGACATCTACAGCTCTTCTCTCAATCAACTTTGTCACCTCCTCAAGGAATTCTATTAAATTGGAAAGAGGAGACCTTTCCTGTACAAAAAAGCATGTTACCTATCAAGGATTAAGCCGATTTTCTTCCAAATATAAATTGATCCTATTTGTGAGTATCTTCTCTAGCAGCTTCCCTAGCACTGATGTCAGACTCATGGGTTATCCTTATTACATACCAGAGGATGGGATATGGTGCCATACACAAAGGCTGATGGAGAAATTGTTGGATTTTGGGGGGGGGGGGGGGGGAGGGAGACGCAGACAGAGAGATGGGGGGGGAAGAGAGAGAGCGAGGGAGAGAGATAGAGAGGAAGAGAGAGGCACAAGCACAGAGATAGGGAGGGACACACACACACGACAAAGATGGAAAGACGGCACTGGGTGAGAGGTGGGGAGACAGAGGCAGCGGGACGGACAAAAGACGGAGACAGAGAGAGAGAGAGAGACAGGGTCATACACACACAGGCAGCGACACAGAGAGCGCGGAGGAGAGAGAGCGTGCGGGGGAGAGGGTGAGCGCGGGGGAGAGAGGGGCGAGCGCGGGGGAGAGAGGGCGAGCGCGGGGGAGAGGGTGAGCGCGGGGAAGAGAGGGCGAACGCGGGGGAGAGAGGGCGAGCGCGGGGGAGAGAGGGCGAGCGCGGGGGAGAGAGGGCGAGCGCGGGGGAGAGAGGGCAGGCGCGGGGGAGAGGGGGCGGGCGCGGGGGGAGAGGGGGGGGCGCGGGGGAGAGGGGGCGGGCGCGGGGGAGAGGGGGCGGGCGCGGGGGAGAGGGGGCGGGCGCGGGGGAGAGGGGGCGGGCGCGGGGGAGAGGGGGCGGGCGCGGGGGAGAGGGGGCGGGCGCGGGGGAGAGGGGGCGGGCGCGGGGGAAGAGGGGGCGGGCACGGGGGAGAGGGGGCGGGCACGGGGGAGAGGGGGCGGGCACGGGGGAGAGGGGGCGGGCACGGGGGAGAGGGGGCGGGCACGGGGGAGAGGGGGCGGGCACGGGGGAGAGGGGGCGGGCACGGGGGAGGGGGGGGGGCGGGGGGAGAGGGGACGGGCGCGGGGGAGAGGGGACGGGCGCGGGGGAGGGGGGCGGGCGCGGGGGAGAGGGGACGGGCGCGGGGGAGAGGGGACGGGCACGGGGGAGAGGGGGCGGGCGCGGGGGAGAGGGGGCGAGCGCGGGGGAGAGAGGGCGAGCGAGCGGGGGGTAGAGAGAGAGAGAGCGGGTGGGAGAGAGGGCGAGCGGGGGGAGAGAGGGCGAGCGAGCGGGGGGTAGAGAGAGAGAGAGCGGGTGGGAGAGAGGGCGAGCGCGGGGGAGAGAGGGCGAGCGAGCGGGGGGTAGAGAGAGAGAGAGCGGGTGGGAGAGAGGGCGAGCGCGGGGGAGAGGGGCGAGCGCGGGGGAGAGGGGCGAGCGCGGGGGAGAGAGGGGGCGAGCGCGAGGGAGAGAGGGTGAGCGCGAGGGAGAGAGGGTGAGCGCGAGGGGGCGAGTGCGAGGGAGAGGGGGCAAGTGCGGGGGAGAGAGAGCGAGCGGGGGGGTAGAGAGAGAGCGAGCAGGGGGTAGAGAGAGAGAGAGAGCACAGAGGAGAGAGCGTGCGGGGGGGAGAGAGGGCGAGCGGGGGGGGTAGAGAGAGAGCGAGCAGGGGGTAGAGAGAGAGAGAGCGAGCGGGGGGGGTAGAGTGAGCGAACAGGGGGTAGAGAGAGAGAGCGTGCGGAGGTGAGAGAGGGCGAGCGGGGTGGAGAGGGGGCGAGCGGGGTGGAGAGGGGGCGAGCGGGGTGGAGAGGGGGCGAGCGGGGTGGAGAGGGGGCGAGCGGGGTGGAGAGGGGGGCGGGCGGGGGGAGAGGGGGCGGGCGCGGGGGAGAGGGGGCGGGCGCGGGGGAGAGGGGGCGGGCGCGGGGGGAGAGAGGGGGCGGGCACGGGGGAGAGGGGGCGGGCACGGGGGAGAGGGGGCGGGCACGGGGGAGGGGGACGGGCGCGGGGGAGAGGGGGCGGGCGCGGGGGAGAGGGGGCGGGCGCCGTGGAGAGGGGGCGGGCGCGGGGGAGAGGGGGCGGGCGCGGGGGAGAGGGGGCGGGCGCGGGGGAGAGGGGGCGGGCGCGGGGGAGAGGGGTCGAGCGGGGGGGAGAGGGGACGAGCGGGGGGGGAGAGGGGACGAGCGGGGGGGGAGAGGGGACGAGCGGGGGGGAGAGGGGACGAGCGGGGGGTAGAGGGGGCGAGCGGGGGGTAGAGGGGGCGAGCGGGGGGGTGGGGGTAGAGAGAGAGCGAGCGGGGGGTAGAGAGAGAGAGAGCGCGGGGGGAGAGAGAGGGCGAGCGTGGGGGGGGGAGAGAGAGGGCGAGCGCGGGGGGGGAGAGAGAGGGCGAGCGCGGGGGGGGGAGAGAGAGAGCGAGCGCGGGGGGGAGAGAGGGCGAGCGCGGGGGAGAGAGAGAGAGAGAGAGCAAGCGTGGAGAGCGTGGGGGAGAGAGACAGAGTGCGAGCGAGAGAGGGAGCGAGAGAGGGAGCGAGAGAGGGAGCGAGAGTGAGACAGGGAGCGAGAGATTTAGCGAGAGCGAGAACGAGAGAGAGTGCACGAGACAGAGCGAAAGAGAGCGAGAGGCAGCGCGAGAGAGACAGCAAGACAGACAGCGAGAGCGAGGTCACGAGAACGAGAGCGAGCACGAGAGCGAGAGACAGTGAGAGCGTGACAGATGGCGAGAGCGCGACAGACAGCGAGAGCGAGAACGCGACAGACAGCGAGAACGCGACAGACTGCGAGAGCGAGAGAGCGACAGACAGCGAGAGCGAGAACGCGACAGACAGCGAGAACGCGACAGACAGCGAGAACGCGACAGACTGCGAGAGCGAGAGCGCGACAGACTGCGAGAGCGAGAGCGCGACAGACAGCGAGAGCAAGAGACAGAGAGAGAGAGACGGCGAGAGACAAACGGAGGGAGAGACAGTGCGCACGAGGGAGAGAGAGACAGCGCGGGAGAGAGAGAGAGACAGCGCGGGAGAGAGAGTGACACAGCGCGAGAGAGAGAGTGACACAGCGCGAGAGAGGGACAGCGAGAGCGAGAGAGAGCGCAAGTCAGCAACACACAGAGAAAGAGACAGAGAGAGAAAGGGAGATACACAGACACACACACACACACACACAGAGTCACAGACACAGACAGAGAGACACTGAGAGTGAGAGAGAGACACACACACAGAAACACAGAGAGAGAGAGAGAGAGAGACAGAGAGCGATTGTACAGTGTAGTGTACATGAGGATAACCTCAACTGGGAGGTTGGGTTCATGTCACACTACAAGTGACTGGACTACTCTATGCACTCTCACAAACAAGCAAATACACTCATGCAGACCCTATCTCACAGACACCTGTCCTTCCCTCCCATTCATCACCTCAACAGACATAAGTTGGTGAGGCATACCCTCCCCACAGAAACCCATGTTAACTATCACTAACTAGTCCATTTGCTTCCGAATGTGAATAAATCTGTTTCTCAGTATTCTCGCCAGAGTCCCAACCATTGACGCCATGCTCACTGGCCTGTAATGACCTGGATTATCTATATTTCCCATCTTAAACAAAGCAGCAACACTGGCCATTCTCCAGTCCTGAGGCCAGAGAGGATTTGAAGATACCTATTGACGCCCAGGCTATTTCCTCCTTTGCCTCCCACAGTATCTTGGAATATATTCTGTCTAGCCCTGGGGACTTGACTACTTTAATACATTTCAAGACACCCAGCACTTCCTCCTTCATCACACTGATCTGCCCAAAGTATTCACACACCTTTCCTAACCTCAACATCTCTCATGTACCTCTCTTTGGTAAATACCGATACAAAGTACTCATCAAGGGTTGCACCCATTTCCTCTGGCTCCTCTGATAACCTCCCTCCTTAATGCTTGAGTGGGCCTATTATTTCCCTAGCTCCTAATAGGCATATAAAAGCCTTGGGATTCTACTTAACCCTGCTGACCAAGGATATTTCACAGCCCCTTTTAGCCCTCCCAACTTCTCCATTGATCTACTTTCCCGATATTCTTCAAAGGCTTTGACTGTTTTTAGTTGCCTAGCCTTTAGGTATGCTTTCTTTTTTTTTGACTAAGCTAATAAATTCCTGTCATCCAAGGGTCCTGAATTCTGCCATTCCTGTCTGTCACTTTCACAGAAACATGCCTGCACTCTTGCCCTGAAAAAGACTCCCACATGTCAGATGTGGATTTACCCTCAAATAGCAGCTTCCAATCCACATTCTCCAGTTTTTTTTTCTTTTATTCATTCACAGGATGAGCGTATCACTGGCTAGGCCAGCATTTATTGTTCATGCCTAATTGCCCAGACAGCAGTTAAGAGTCAACCACATTGCTATGGGTCTGGAGTCATATGTAGGCGAGAACAGGTAAGGACAGTAGTTTCTATTCCTAAGGGAAATTAGTGAACCAGATGGGTTTTTCCAACAATTGATAATGATTTCATGGTTACTATTAGTTCCAGATTCAGAGTCACAGAGATGTACAGCATGAAAATAGATCCTTCCGTCCAACTTGTCCATGCCGCCCAGATATCCTAAAGAAATCTAATCCTATTTGCCAGCACTTGGTCCATATCCCTCTAAACCCTTCCTCTTCACGTACCCATCCAGATGTATTTTAAATGTTGTAATTATACCAGCCTCCATCACATCCTCTGGCTGCTCCTTTCAGACATGCATCATACTCTGTTGAAAAACGTTGCCCCTTAAATTCCTTCTAAATCTTTTCCCCTCTCACCTTAAACCTATGCTTTCTAGTTTGGACTCTTCTACCTTAGGGAAAAGACCTTGGCTATTTTCCCTATCCGTGCCCCTCAAAATTTTATAAATCTCTATCAGGTCCCCCTCAACCTCCAATGCTTCAGGAAAAATAGCCTCTCCCTATAGCTCAACCACTCCAACCCTGGCAACATCCTCCCATCTTTTGTAAACCCTTTCAAGTTTAACAACACCCTTCCCAGAACTGGGAGATGAGAACTGTATGCAGTATTCCAAAAGTGGCCTAACCAATGTCCTGTACAGACACAACATGACTTCCCAACTCTTATATTCAATTCACTGACCAATAAAGGAAAGCATATCAAACGCCTTCTTCTCTATCCTGTCTAACTGCAACTCCACTTTCAAGGAACTATGAACCTGTACTCCAAGGTTTTTTTCTTCAGCAACACTCCCCAGGACCTTACCACTATGTGTACGAGTGCTGCTCTGATTTGCCTTTTCAAAATTCAGCACCTCGCATTTATCTAAATTAAACTCCATCTGCCACTCCTCGGCCCATCAGATCAAGATCCAGTTGTACTGAGATGACCTTCTTCGCTGTCCACCACACCTCCAATTTATGCAAACTTACTAAACATACCATGTTCACATTCAAATCATTTATATAAAATGACAAAAAGCAGTGGACCCAGCACCAACCCTTGTGGTACATCACTGGTCACAGGCCTCTTGTCAGTAAAGTTCCACCATCAAAGTCTGCCTTTTACCTTAAAGCCACTTCTATATCGCCAGTTTCCTCTGTATTCCACGTGATCTAACCTTGCTAACCTGTGTTTCAGAAGGAAACTTGATGAATGCCTTACTGAAGGCCATATAGATCACGTCCACTGCTATGCCTTTATCCATCCTCTGAATTTTTTGAAAAATAAATCAAGTTTGTGAGACATGATTTCCCACACACAAAGCCATGTTAACCATCCCAAATCAGACGTTGCCTTTCAAATACATGTAAATCCTGTCCCTCAGGATTCTCTCCAATAACTTGCCCACCACGGATGTTAGGCTCACTGATGTTAGGTCTATTGTTCCCTGGCTTTTCCTTGCTGCCTTTCTTATATAGTGACATCAGGTTCGCCATCCCTCAGTCTTCAGGTACCTGGCCTGTGGCCATACAAATATCTCAGCAAGGAGGCTAGCAATCATTTTCCTTGATTCCCAGAGTTCTAGTATACACTTAATCTATTCCTGATGAAGGGCTTATGCTCGAAACTTCGAATTCTCTATTCCTGAGATGCTGCCTGGCCTGCTGTGCTTTGACCAGCAACACATTTGCAGACTTAATCGTGTCACCAGGATTCGTCCACCTTTATGTGTGTTATGATGTCCATTACCTCCCCCTCTGTAATATGGACATTTTTCAAGATGCCGTTATTAATTTCCCCACATTCACTACATTACATATCCTTCTCTACAGTAAACACTGATGCAAAAAAAATCTCGTTTAGTATCTCACATCTCCTACGATTCTACACTGGCAGCCTTGCTGATTTGTGTGGGGTCCTATTCTCTCCCTATTCTTTCCCCTTTTGTCCTTAATGTAATGTAGAATCTCTTCGGATTCTTCTTAATGCTATTTGCAAAAGCCCTCCAGATTTCCCTCGCACATACTCCTATTGCCTTATCCTCTTCTTGGGATTTACTTGATCCCTGCTGTCTATACCTGACATACGCTTCCTTATTATTCTTGACCAAAAACTAATTTCTCAGTCATCCAGCATTCCTTATACCTACCAACCTTTCCTTTCACCCTGACAGGAATATAGTTTCCCTGGACTCTTGTTATCTCACTGCTGAAGGCTTCCCATTTCCAGCTGTCCCTTTACCTGCGAACATCTGTCCCCAATCAGCTTTTGAAAGTTCTTGCCTTTTACTGTCAAAATTGGCCTTTCTCCAATTGAGAACGTCCTTCTCCATCACTATTTTAAATCTAATAGAATTATGGTCGCTGGCCCCAAAGTGCCCTCCCCCACTGACACCTCAGTCACCTGCCCTGCCTTATTTCCCCAAGAGTAGGTCAAGTTTTGCAGCTTCTCGAGTGAGTACATCCACATACTGAATCAAAACATTTTCTTGTACACAAAACTCAAGTCCTTAACAATATGGCATTCCCAATATGTTTGGAAAGTTAAAATTCCATACCATAACACCCTTTTATTCTTATAGATAACTGAAATCTCCTTACAAACTTATTTCTTAATTTCCTGCTGATAACTGGGGCATCTATAGTACAATCCCAACAAGGTGATAATCCTTTTCTTATTTCTCAGTTCCACCCAAATGATTTCCTGGAAACATTCCCAGGAATATTCGTCCAAAGTACAGCTGTAATATTATCCCTAATCAGAATCACCATTCCCCCTCCTCTTGCCCTGTTTTATCCTTCCTCGAGCATTTATACACTGGAACATGAAACTGCCAGTCCTGCCCATCCCTGAGCCAGATCTGTGCAATTGCTATGATATCGCAGTCCCATGTTCTCAACCATGTTGTGAGTTCATCTGCCTGACCTGATTGGCCTCTTGCATTGAAATAAATTCAGTTTATCAGTTCTATCTCATTCTCTGCTTTGATCCCTCCTGCCCGGATTGTTTGACTTGCTTCTTTTCCCGACTGTACCAGTCTTAAATTGATCTCTTTCCTCACTATTTCCCTGGATCCCCTCCCACCCCTGAGTTTTCAGGGTGCATTGCCAATGCAGTGGATGTTTTTGGTGCTGGTGGTGGGGGCAAGGAAGAGTGAGAAGATTAAGAGTGAAATCAAATCACAATCCAGTACAAGAGAGTCTACAAATACAGGACAAGTTGTTCTCTATGGGCACCAGTCAGTCAACAACATCTCAGGATACAAATAAATGTGAAATCATGCGTTTTGGTAGGGGTAATAATAAAAAGGATTATTACTTAAATGGTAAAAGGTTGCAGCATGCTGATTTACAGAGGGACCTGGGTGTCCTTCTACATGAAATGCAGAAGGTTGTCTGCAAGTACAACAAGTAATTAGGAAGGCAAATGGAATTCTGTCCTTCATAGCTGAAGGGATTGAGTTTAAAAGCATGGAGGTAATGCTTTAGCTGTACAAGATGTTGGTGAGGCCACACCTGGAGTACTGTCGGCACATTTGGTCTCCTTACTTAAGAAAGGATGTACTGGCACTGGAGGGGGTGCAAAGGAGGTTCACTAGGTTGGTTCCAGAGTTGAGGGGTTTGGCTTATGCGTAGAGATTGAGTAGATTGGGATTATATTCACTGGATGTCAGATGACTGAGTAGGGGATCTTATAGAAATATATAAAATAATGAAAGGCATCAATAAAATAGAAATAGAAAGTGAGAAATAGTCTCACTAGTATCTTTCCGGTATCTGGATAACTGGGGTTCTTTCTGGGGAAGGTGGGACCTCTATAAACAGGATGGTCTACACCTGAACCTGAGGGGCACAGTATCCTTGGGGGGAGGTTTGCTAGTGCTCTTTGGGGGGGTGGTTAAACTAACTCTGCAGGGGCATGGGAACCTGGACTGTAGCTTTAGGGTACAGGACCTTGAGTGTAGGGAGGTTAGGAACATGGCATTAATCTCGAAGGAGGGTGCCTGTAAACAGGAAGTGTGTATACTTCAATGCGAGAAGTATACGAAATAAGGGAGGTGAACTTGCAGCGTTGGTTGGTACCTGGGATTTTGAAGTTGTGGCTATTACGGAGACGTGGGTAGAACAGGGACAGGATTGGCTGTTGCAGGTTCCAGGGTTTAAATGTTTTAGTAGGGTCAGAGGTGGGGGTAAAAGAGGGGAAGGTGTGGCATTGCTTGTCAAGGATAGTATTACAGCAGTGGAAAGGACGATGGATGAAGACTCGCCATCTGAGGTAGTTTGGGCTGAGCTTAGAAATAGGAAAGGTGAGGTCACCCTGTTATGAGTTTTCTACAGGCCTCCTAATAGTCCTGGAGATGTAGAAGAAATAATTGCGAGGATGATTCAGGAGAAGAGTGAAAGTAATAGGGTGGTTGTTATGGGGGACTTTAACTTTCCAGATATTGACTGGGAAAGCTATAGCTCGAGTACATTTGATGGGTCGGTGTTTGTCCAATGTGTGCAGGAGGGTTTCCTGACACAATATGTAGACAGGCCAACAAGAGGTGAGGCCATACTGGATTTGGTTCTGGGTAACGAACCAGGCCAGGGGTTAGAATTGGAGGTAGGTGAGCACTTTGGGGACAGTGACCACAATTCAGTGACTTTTACTCTAGTGATGGAGAGGGATAAGTGTGCACTGCAGGGCAAGAGTTATAGCTGGGGGCAGGGAAATTATGATGCGGTGAGGCATGACTTAGGATGTGTGGCTTGGAAAAGTAGGCTTCAAGGGAAGGGCACAATCGATATGTGGAGCTCGTTCAAGGAGCAACTATTGAGTGTCCTTGATAACTATGTACCTGTCAGGCAGGGAGGAAGGGGTCGTGTGAGGGAGCCGTGGTTTAATAAGGAATTGGAATCCCTTGTTAAAGGGAAGAGGGCGGCCTGTGCAAAGATGAGGCGTGAAGGTTCAATTGGGGCGATTGAGAGTTATAAGGAAGCCAGGAAGGATCTAAAGAGAGAGCTAAGAGTAGCAAGGAGGGGACATGAAAAGTCCTTGGTTGGTAGGATTAGGGAAAACCCAAAGGCTTTCTATAGGTATGTCAGGAATAAAAGAATGACTAGGGTAGGAATAGGTCCAGTCAAGGATAGTAGTGGGAAGTTGCGTGTGGAGGCTGAAGAGATTGGGGAGACACTGAATGAATACTTTTCGTCAGTATTCACTCAGGAACAGGACATTGTTGCCAATGTGAATATTGAGTCACAATTAATTAGAATGGATGGCTTTGAGGTATGTAGGGAAGAGGTGTTGGAAATTCTGGAAAGGGTGAAAATAGAGAAGTCCTCTGGGCCTGATGGCATTTATCCCAGGATTCTCTGGGAAGCAAGGGAGGAGATTGCAGAGCCATTGGCCTTGATTTTTATGTCCTCATTGTCTACAGGAATAGTGCCAGATGACTGGAGGATAGCAAATGTGGTTCCCTTGTTCAAGAAGGGGAGTAGGGATAACCCTAGTAACTAGAGGCCGGTGAGTCCCACTTCTGTTGTGGCCAAAGTCTTAGACAGAATTGTAAGGGATAGGATTTATGAACGTCTGGATAGGAATAATGTGATCAAGGATAGTCAGCATGGTTTTGTGAAGGGCAGGTCGTGCCTCACAAACCTTATTGAATTCTTTGAGAAGGTGACCAAGGAGGTGGACGAGGGTAAAGCAGTAGATGTGGTGTATCTGGATTTTAGTAAGGCATTTGATAAGGTTCCCCATGGTAGGCTACTGCAAAACATACGGAGGTATGGCATTGAGGGGGAGTTGGAGGTTTGGATTAGGAATTGGCTGGCTGGAAGAAGACAGAGGGTAGTAGTTGATGGTAAAGGTTCATCTTGGAGTGCAGTTACCAGCGGTGTTCCGCAAGGATCTGTTTTGGGACCATTGCTGTTTGTCATTTTTATAAATGACCTGGAGGAGGGGCTAGAAGGTTGGGTGAGCAAGTTTGTGGATGATACGAAAGTCGGTGGAGTTGTTGACAGTGAAGAAGGATGTGGTAGGTTACAACGGGATATAGATAAGCTGCAGAGCTGAGCAGAAAGGTGGCAAATGGAGTTCAATGTAGCTAAGTGTGAAGTGATTCACTTTGGTAAGAGTAACAAGAAGATGGAGTACTGGGCTTATGGTCAGATACTTGGTAGTGTGGATGAGCAGAGGGATCTTGGTGTCCATGTACACAGATCTCTGAAAGTTGCCACCCAGGTAAATAGTGCTGTGAAGAAGGCATATGGTGTACTGGCTTTTATTGGTAGAGGAATTGAGTTCCGGAGTCCTGAGGTCATGTTGCAGTTGTATAAGACTCTGGTGCGGCCACATCTGGAGTATTGTGTGCAATTTTAGTCGCCATACTATAGGAAGGATGTGGAGGCATTGGAACTGGTGCAGAGGAGGTTTACCAGGATGTTGCCTGGCATGGTAGGAAGATCGTATGAGGAAAGGCTGAGGCACTTGGGGCTGTTTTCATTGGAGAAAAGAAGGTTTAGGGGTGACTTGATAGAGGTGTACAAGATGATTAGGGGTTTAGATAGGGTTGACCATGAGAACCTTTTTCCACGTATGAAGTCAGCTATTACGAGGGGGCATAGCTTTAAATTAAGAGGTGGTAGGTATAGGACAGGTGTTAGGGGTAGATTCTTTACTCAGCGAGTCGTGAGTTCATGGAATGCCCTGCCAGTAACAGGTGGTGGACTCTCCCTCTTTATGGGCATTTAAACAGGCATTGGATAGACATATGGAGGATAGTGGGCTAGTGTAGGTTAGGTGGGCTTGGATCGACGCAACATCGAGGGCCAAAGGGCCTGTACTGCGCTGTATTTTTCTATGTACTATGTTCTAAGAGGGCATGTCCTCAAGATTAGAGGAAGCAGGTTTAGAATGAACTGAGAAGGGACTTCTTCACCCAGAGGGTTGTTAATTGATGGAATTCCTTGCCCAGGAAAGTAGTCGATGCTACTTCAGTAATCGCTTTTAAAGCTAAGGTAGATACTTGTTTTGAAAAAAATAAAGGAATTAAGGGATATAGTGAAAACGTGGGGAAGGGGCGCTGAGTCCATGAAAGGTTTTGCCATGATTGTGTTGAATGGCTGAGCAGGCTCGAAGGGCCGGATGGCCTACCCTTGCTCCTACTTCTTATGGTCTAATACTCAGGCACAAACTCATTTCCTCCTTCATAGACACTTGTACCTTCCATCTGCCAACCTGGCATGACCATCCCAGCACTTAGACCATAAGACAAAGGAGCAGAGATGAGGTCATTCAGCCCATCACGTCTGCTCTGCCATTCAATCATGGTTGATAGGTTTCTCAAGTAAAAATTGAGGTCTGCAGATGCTGGAGATCAGAGCTGAAAATGTGTTGCTGGTTAAAGCACAGCAGGTCAGGCAGCATCCAAGGAATAGGGAATTCAACGTTTCGGGCATAAGCCCTTCACCCTTCCTGAAGAAGGGCTTATGCCCAAAATGTTGAATTTCCTATTCCTCGGATGCTGCCTGACCTGCTGTGCTTTAACCAGCAACACATTTTCAGCTCTGATAGGTTTCTCAATCCAATTTTTCCGACTTCTCCCCAAAACATTTGATCCCCTCGGCAATCAAGAGATTATCTATCTCTTTTAAATATACTCAGTTGAGAATGTGTATGGGGTATGAACAGGTAGGGAAAGAATGGTGGGCATTTGGAACGCGTTGCCAGCAGAGGTGGTAGAGGCAGGCACGGTAGATTCATTTAAGATGCGTCTGGACAGATGCATGAGTAGGTGGGGAGCAGAGGGATACAAATACTTAGGAATTGACCAATAGGTTTAGACAGTACATTTGGATCGGCTCAGGCTTGGAGGGCTGAAGGGCCTGTTCCTGGGCTGTAAATTTTCTTTGTTCTTTATTCTTAGGATTTTGTGAAACAAGATCAGCTGAGCATGACTCATATCAGATAAGAACTTGCAGTTAACAATGGGGTGCTGCAGGCTAGGGTAATGAGTTAACAAGGTAGAAAAACATTCATTATGTCGAGCCATTTAACAATATTGGAAGCATTCAGTATGCAAGGTCAAATAACAAGGGGAAAAGTATCCATTATGGGAAGCCAGTTAACAAGATTCAGAACATTCATTGTACAACAGCAGAAGGCTTAATCTCTGCTATTGACACCCGCTGATTGTAATAATCACCCAATTAATATGCATGTTGCCTCATCTGGATGCTCCTCCCTGTAAAATGACCATATAGTTCATTGAGAAACTGTTGTTCAAGATAAGACTGAAAACTCATGTCCCTGTGTACATGGGCAATTGTTCTCTCTCCCTCCAGGGCCCAAAATAAAGATGGAGGTAAAACTACACTGTGTCTCTGAACGTTTTGCTTTGACTTGGGGTGGAGTGGGGAGGAGGACAGGACGACACAGTGACCTGCCTTCCATAGCCTTCTGTGGCAAATAATTCCACAGATTCACCACTCTCTGGCAAAAGAAATTTCTCCATATCTCCATACTAAAGGGAAGGCCTGCAGAACGACCTGTACAATCTGTCCTTCTTATACAAGTCATTTCTACTCAAGTTATCTCAAATGATCCAAAGAAGTGAATCCTTCTCCCTTGCACCAGCTCCTCAGCCACACGTTCACCTGCTCTCTCCTCCTATTCCTACCCTCTTGTGGCACTGGGGGTAATCCAGATATTACTACCCTTGAAGACCTTTTTAAATTCCTGCCGAACCTCCTATAGCGTCTCCTCAGAATCTCATCCTTTTCTCTTCCTCTACTGTTAGCTCCAATATGTCTGACAACCTCCTGCTAATTCATCTCCCTTTGAGATATTTCGCACCCTCTCAGATTACAACAGGATCTGGACCAGATGGGCCAATGGGATGAGAGGTGGCAGTTGGAGTTTAATTCAGATAAATATGAGGTGCTGTATTTGGGGAAAGCAAATCTTAGCAGGACTTAATGGTAAGGTCCTAGGGAGTGTTGCTGAACAAAGAGACCTTGGAGTGCAGGTTAATAGCTCCTTGAAAGTGGAATCACAGGTAGGTAGGAGAGTGAAGGCGGTGTTTGGTATGCTTTCCTTTATTGGTCAGAGTACTGAAT
This sequence comes from Hemiscyllium ocellatum, assembly GCF_020745735.1. NCBI lineage: Eukaryota > Metazoa > Chordata > Chondrichthyes > Orectolobiformes > Hemiscylliidae > Hemiscyllium > Hemiscyllium ocellatum. Next base: position 7,639,669 of record NC_083401.1, on the reverse strand, counting down.
ACAGGAGTTGGGAGGTCATGTTGCGGCTCTACAGGACATTGGTTAGGCCACTGTTGGAATATTACGTGCAATTCTGGTCTCCTTCCTATCGGAAAGATGTTGTGAAACATAGATCTTAGTATATCACAGAACAGGCCCTTCAGCCCACCATGTTGTGCCGACCACTGATCCTCATGTATGCACCCTCACATTTCTGGGACCATACGCATGTCCAGGAGTCTCTTAAATGTCCCCAATGACCCTGCCTCCACAACTGCTGCTGGCAATGCATTCCATGCTCTCACAACTCTCTGTGTAAAGAACCCACCTCTGACATCCCCTCTATATTTTCCTCCAACCAGCTTGTTCACCTCAGGTGACCCCTCGTATTAGTCATTTCTGCCCTGGGAAATAGTCTCTGGCTATCGACTCTATCTACGCCTCTCATTATCTTGTATCCCTCAATTAGCTCCCCTCTTCTCCAATGAAAAAAGTCCGAGCTCAGTCACCCTCTCTTCATAAGATAAGTCCTCCAGTCCAGGCAGCATCCTGGTAAACCTCCTTTGAACCCTCTCCAAAGCATCCACATCTTTCCTATAATAGGGCGACCAGAAATGGACACAGCATTCCAAGTGCGGTCTAACCAAAGTTTTATAGAGCTGCAACAAGATCTCACAATTCTTAAACTCAATCCTCCTGTTAATGAAAGCCAAAACACCATATGCTTTCTTAACAACCCTGTTCACTTGGGTGGCCATTTTAAGGGATCCATGTACCTGCACACCAAGATCCCTGTGTTCCTCCACACTGCCAAGAATCCTATCCTTAATCTTGTACTCAGCTTTCAAATTCAACCTTCCAAAATTGCATTTATCCAGGTTGAATTCCATCTGCCACCTCTCAGCCCATCTCTGCATCCTGTCAATGTCCCGCTGCAGCCTACAACAGCCCTCTATACTGTCAATGACACCTCCAACCTTTGTGTCATCTGCAAACTTGCTGACCCATCCTTCAATCCCCTCATCCAAGTCATTAATAAAAATTACAAACAGTAGAGGCCCAAGGACAGAGCCCTGTGGAACACCACTCACCACAGACTTCCAGGCAGCATATTTTCCTTCTACTACCACTCGCGCTGTCTTCTGTTGGCCAGCCAATTCTGTATCCAGACAGCTAAGTTCCCCTGCATCCCATTCCTCCTGACCTTCTGAATGAGCCTACCATGGGGAACCTTATCAAATGCCTTGCTGAAGTCCGTATACACCACATCCACAGCTCGACCCTCACCAACCTTTCTAGTCACATCCTCAAAGAACTCGATAAGGTTTGTGAGGCATGACCTGCCCCTCATAAAGCCGTGTTGACTGCATTTAATCAAGCCATGCTTTTCCAGATGGTCATAAATCCTATCCCTCAGAATCCTTTCTAACACCTTGCAGACGACAGACGTGAGACTTACTGGTCTGTAATTGCCGGGATTTCCCTATTTCCTTTCTTGAGGAATTACATTTGCCTCTCTTCAGTCCTCAGGTACGACTCCAGTGGAGAGCGAGGATAAAAAGATCTTCACAAGTGGTGAAGCAATTGCATTTCTCGTTTCCCAAAACAGACGAGGACAAATCTGGTCCGGGCCTGGCGACTTGTCAATCTTAATGTTTGACAAATTTTTTCAGCACATCAGCCTCCTCTATCTCTATCCATTCCAGCATGCACACCTGCTCTTCAAAGGTTTCATTCACTACAAAGTTTGTTTCTTTCGTAAAGACAGAAGCAAAAAACTCATTTAGGGCTTCCCCTACCCCTCAGACTCCACACACAAGTTCCCTATGCTATCCCTGATCGGCCCTACTCTTTCTTTGACCATTCTCTTATTCCTCACGTAAGTGTAAAATGCCCTTGTGTTCTCCCTAATCCGTTCTGCCAAGCCTTTCTCGTGCCCCCTCCTGGCTCTCCTCAGACCATTTTTGAGCTCCTTCCTCACCTGCCTGTAATCCTCTAGAGCTGAGCTTGACCCTAGCTTCCTCCACCTTATGTAAGCTACCTTCTTCCTTTTGACGAGATGCTCCACCGCTCTCATCATCCAAGGTTCCTTTACCTTACCACTTCTTGCCTGTCTCAGAGGGACATATTTATTCATCACTTTCAACAACTGTTCCTTAAACAGTCTCTACATGTCTATAGTGCCTTTACCATGGAACAATTGCTCCCAATCCATGCTTCCCAACTCATGTCTAATCACATCATAATTTCCTCTTCCCCAATTAAATATCCTCCCATTTTGCCTAATCCTCTCCTTCTCCATAGCTATGTAGAATGTGAGGCAATTGTAGTCACTATCACCACAAGCTCTCCCACCACAAGATCTGATACCTGCCCTGGCTCATTTCCGAGCACCAAGTCTAGAATGGCCTCTTCCCTCATTGGCCTGTCAACCTACTGAGTTAGGAAAACCTCCTGAACACACTTTACAAAAACAGCTCCATTCAAATCTTCTGCTCGAAGGAGGTTCCAATCAATATTGGTAAAGTTAAAGTCACCCATTACAACAACCCTACTACGTCCACACTTTAGTAAACCCCTAAAGAGGTGACTGCTCCCTTGCTGTTCCTAATTTCCACCCAACTGACTCGGTAGGCAGATCTTCCTTGACAATGGAAGCTTCTGTAGCTGTGATACCCTCTCTGATTAGTAGTGCTACATCCCCTCCTCTTTTTCCCTCCTCCCTATTCTTTTTAAATCCTCCAAACCCTGGAACATCCAGCAACGATTCCTGCCCCTGAGAAACCCATGTCTCTGTTATGGCCACAACATCATAGCACCAGGTACTGATCCATGCTCTAAGTTCATCACTTTTATTCCTGATACTCCTTGCGTTAAAGCAAACACACTATAACTGATCCCTTGGTTCCTTCTCAGGAAAATCCTTCCCACTAGCTGGTCCACCTCTTGCTATTGCCTCATCTGCATCAACTCTCACCTCCGGTATACAGCTCAGGTTCCTACCCCCTGCCACACTAGTTTAAACCCTCTCGAACTAATCAAGCAAACCTTCCACCCAAGACATCGGTCCCCTTACAGTTCAGATGCAACCCGTCCTTCTTGTACAGATCCCGCCTTGCCCAGAAGGCATCCCAATTATCTACATATCTGAAGCCCTCCCTCCTACACCAGCTGCACAGCCTTGTGTTAAACTGTGCCCGCTCCCTGTTCCTCGCCTTGATATCTCGTGGCACCAGTAGCAAACTAGGGAACACTACTATGCTCGTTCTGTTTTGCAGCTTCCATCCTAACTCCCTGAAATCACTTTTTATGTCCTCGATCCTTTTCCTGGCTATATCATTAGTGCCAATATGTAACATGATTTCTGGCTGTTCGCCCTCCCCTTTTAGTTTCCTGAAGAAGTGATCATGCCCGAAACGTCGATTCTCCTGCTCCTTGGATGCTGCCTGACCTGCTGCGCTTTTCCAGCAACATATTTTCAGCTCTGATTCCCCTATCAAGCCCCCTACCACAAGTACTTTTCTATTCTGCCCTATTCCCTTCTTTGCCACAGTGTCAGGCTCAGTGCCAGGGAACTGACTGCTATGGCTTTCCTCTGGTAGGTCATCCCCCCAGCAGTATCCAAAACGGTATACTTATTGCCGAGGGGAATGTCCACAGGGGATCTCTGCACTGTCTGTCTGTCCCCTTTCCTCCCCCTAACTATAACCCAACTATCCTTGTCCTGAGCCTTAGGAGTGACCAACTCCCGGTAACTCCTCTCAATTACCCCCTCAGCTTCCCGAATGATCCATAGTTCATCCAGCTCCAGCTACAATTCCCTAACATGGTTTTCAAGGAGCTGGAGTTGGGTGCACTTCCCACAGATGTAGCCAGCGAAGATGTGTGCCATGTCTCCCACCTGCCACATTCTGCAGGAGGAGCATGCAACTGCCCTAGCATCCATACCCCACTTATCTGAACACACACTCCGAACTAAAGTAGAAAGCTTAGTTGAAGTTGCTATAAAATCAATAACAAACTTATACTCAATAGAGGAAGTTTAGAATGAACCTTACCTTATTAACTAGGATAGAGGAGAAGGGCTGGTAGGAGACACTTGAAAGGGTTCAGAAAAGATTTACAAGGATGCTGCCAGGGTTGGAGGATCTGAGCTACTGGGAGAGGATGAACAGGCTGGGGCTATTTTCCTTGGAGTGTCTGAGGCTGAGGGGTGACCTTATAGTGGTTTACAAAATTATGAGGGGCATGGATAGGATAAATAGTTAAAGTCTTTTCCCTGGGATCGGGGAGTCCAGAACTAGAGGGCATAGGTTTAGGGTGAGAGGGGAAAGATATAAAAGAGGCCTATGGGGCAACCTTTTCATGCAGAGGGTGGTACGTGTATGGAATGAGCTGCCAGAGGAAGTGGTGGAGGCTGGTACAATTGCAACATTTAGCAGGCATTTGGATGGGTCTGTGAATAGGAAGGGTTTGGAGGGATATGGACCAGGTGCTGGCAGGTGGGTCTGGATTGGGTTGGGATATCTGGTCGGCATGGAAGGGTAGGACCGAAGGGTCTGTTTCCATGCTGTACATCTCTATGACTCTTATGAGATATCCTTGATCCTCGCGCTCAGCAGGCAACACAACATTCCGATATCTTGTTGTTGGCCGCAAAAACATCAGCCAGTGCCTTTGACTAGATAGTATCCTATCAAAATAGATCGTTTAGAATGTAACATACCCTTTGTTACATTAGAGCTAGTCTCAGTACCACAAACCTGGTTGTCAGTGTTACATTTCCCGAGAGACAGTCTTTCACCCCGTACATTTTTTCATAAATTTCTTTATTGAATTCAAATTCAACCATCTGCTATGGGAGGATTCAAATCCAGGTCTTCAAATAGTTACCTGTGCCTTTGGATTAACAGTTGAGAGATAACACCCCTATGCCATTGCCTGGCCTTCCCTAATTGGTTGTACTTGACCTTCCCCCAACTTAATACCTTCATCCCAGGTCCACGCTTGTCCTTTTGGATAAGTATCCAAAAACACACACAATTTAGATCACTACTCCCAAAATGCTCCCCTACCGAAACATTGATCACCTCTGGCTGTGGTCATTTCCCAGTACAAGTATGGTCTGTCCCTCATTGAAATGTCCATGTACTGCTTCAAAAAACCCTTCTGGACAGACCTAATAAATTGCTCCCCATCCAAACCATTGGCACTAAGGGGGTATATAGGTTATACAATTTCTCTTAAAAGTTAATTGGTGCAAGGTGGGCATCTCTGGCTAGAGCAGTTTATTTATTGGCCATCGAGAGTCAACCACATTGCTGTTAGTCAAAAATCACATCGGCAAGACCAGGTCAAGGACAATGAATCAGATGAGATTTTTCATGACATATTGTCACCATTGGCGTAGCTCAGCATTGACTCTGGACCCAATGATGTCATATAGTATCAGGTCAACTTAGGCTGCTGATGATCACCTATTGCTACCCTACCCCTCAGCTGATTTAGTCACTTTTCCTCCTATGTAAATGCTTCCATTATTGAATTTTGTTTTTGAGGGCTTGCGCTTCAATGACTGAGGCATGAACTTAAAATGGAAGAACAAACACTGTAAATCAGTTACAAAAATAAATTGCTGGAAAAACTCAGCAGGTCTAGGAGCATCCATGAAGAGGAATCAGTGTTAATGATTCAAGCTGAGTAACCTTCCTCAGAACTCTCACGTGTGAACTTTTTTTATTATTATGATGGTCACTTTGTTTAAAGGGGCTTACTGAAAGTCACACATCTTAAGCTAACTATTTGGATTTGTTGAACTTATTGGAAGTCTCATGTTTGAGCTTATGGTTACCAGGAGTTGTGGCAGTTTGATATTGATTGGTGTTCAGTTAGTATGCATAGCCAGTTGAAGGAGACCACTAAATCATCCTTTTGCCACCTGATTAAGAAAATCTTTTGAAAACTCAGTGTAACAGACAGAAAAGAAACCCTGCTAATTCACCTTCTGGAGAACCTTCCTACACTACCTCATGAATTGTAGCCCAATAACAAATGCAAGTGTCTAGTGACTGTCCCCATTGACCAAGATCGCAGTCCAAAAGCCACCTGGAACATTTTATGTCTTATCTTATTCCTCAGGAGTTAAGTTTATTTGGCCAAAGTATTTTGTTGAAAATGTGTTGCTGGTTAAAGCACAGCAGGTCAGGCAGCATCCAAGGAATAGGAAATTCGACGTTTCGGGCATAAGGGCTTATGCCCGAAACGTCGAATTTCCTATTCCTTGGATGCTGCCTGACCTGCTGTGCTTTAACCAGCAACACATTTTCAACTGTGATCTCCAGCATCTTCAGACCTCATTTTTTTACCCAAAGTATTTTGTTGTAAAGTTTATTTTGTCAGACAAGGCTTCTTTCATTAACATGTATGTGTGCGTGCCTGTGTGCATAAGTGTGTCATTTCAAAAGGCATATATTCATACTCTCAAAGGCAAAGTACAAAGGCGAGGTAATGACCAAGCAGTATTATCACAATTTTTAACTCAAAGACCCAGGTAATGTTCTGTGGAGCAGGGTCGAATCCCACAACGGCAGAAGATGGAATTTGAATTCAAATAAAAATCAGAAATTAATAATTTAACAAAGACCATGAAATCAATATCAATTGTCTGGCTGACTAATGCCCATATGGAAAGAAATCTGCTGACCTTATTTGGTCAAGCCTATATGTTGACTCAGACCAACAGTGATGCAGTTACTGAGGGACATGATGAATGGGCTTTGGTGATACCACATCCTAATAATGAATAAAAGTGCTGTTAATGTTGAGCCCACTGTGACTCTTCTTCAAGACTATATTAAAATTATATCTTTATTGAATGCATCGTTTTATAATATCATTCAGCGGTTAGTTGAAGTGACCTAGCTGCTTGGCTTCAGCAAGGTAAAAACAATGACTGCAGATGCTGGAAACCAGATTCTGGATTACTTATGCTGGAAGAGCACAGCAGTTCAGGCAGCATCCAAAGTGCAGCAAAATCGATGTTTCGGGCAAAAACCTTTCATCAGGAATAAAGGCAGTGAGCCTGAAGCGTGGAGAGATAAGCTAGAGGAAGGTGGGGGTGGAGAGAAAGTAGCATAGAGTACAATGGGTGAGTGGGGGAGGGGATGAAGGAGATAGGTCAGGGAGGAGGGTGAAGTGGACAGGTGGAAAGGAAGATAGGCAGGTAGGACAAGTCATGGGGACAGTGCTGAGCTGGAAGGTTAGAACTGGGGTGAGGTAGGGGAAGGGGAAATGAGGAAACTGGTGAAATCCACATTGATGCCCTGGGGCATCATCTTCCACCTTGGAACACTTCAACCCCAGGGCATCAATGTGGACTTCAACAGTTTCCTCATTTCCCCTTCCCCCATCTCACCCTAGTTCCAAACTTCCAGCTCAGCACTGTCCCCATGACTTGTCCGGACTTGTCCTACCTGTTTATCTTCTTTTCCACCTATCCACTCCACCCTCAGCCCCTCCCCCACTCACCCATTGTACTCTATGCTACTTTCTCCCCACCCCCACCCTCCTCTAGCTTATCTCTCCACGCTTCAGGCTCACTGCCTTTATTCCTGATGAAGGGCTTTTGCCCGAAACATCGATTTTGCTGCACTTTGGATGCTGCCTGAACTGCTGTGCTCTTCCAGCACCACTAATCCAGATAGATGATTGGCTTCAGCATACCAATCAACAGATGAACAATTTTTTTGAAATAGCCAATTACATATGTCGTGACCAGTGGAACCACAGAGTGCACTTCACCAGCTTTGGTTGCAACATCAAAGTGGGACTCTCATGAGATTTGAAATCCATAGACAAATGAAAGGTCTGGGACTTGCTGAGGATAACCCTGGTTACAATTTTCACTGTTAATTCACCATACAAATTGAAAACCAACTGGCTTTGACAATTGCTATGACTTTTCTGGACACTGAAGATTAATCCCTAATAAAAGAAAACAAATGCTGCAAAAAGCTGAACTCAGCTCTAGCAGCATCCGTGAAAAGAGGGAAAGTTAAAATTGGAGTACAGTGTGACTTGAAGATCTGCTGAGTATCTTCAGCACTTTGTTTTTATTTCAGAACTCCAGCACCTACTTTATTTTTAGAGTCATTGAGGTGCACAGCACAGAAACAGATGCTCTGATCCAACTTGTCCATGTCACCCAGATATCCTAAATTAATTTAGTCCCATTTGCCAGCACTTGGCCCATATCCCTCGAAACCCTTCCTATTCATATACGCATCCAAATGCCTTTTAAATGCTGTAGTTGTACCAGCCTCCACCACTTCCTCTGACAGCTCATTCCAGACACACACCACTTGGTTCATGAGAAAAGTTGCCCCTTAGGTCTGTTTTTAATCTTTCCCCTCTCACCCTAAACCTATGCCCTCTTTTTCTGATCTCTCCCACCCCAGGGAAATGACATTGTCTATTTACCATATCCATGCCCCTCCTCATGATTTTATAAGCCTGTGAAAGGTCAGTCTCTGATGCGCCAGGGAAAACAGCCCCAGCCTATTCAGCTTCTCCTTATTGCTCAAATCCTCCAACCCTGGCAACCTTCTAGTCAATCTTTTCTGAACCCTTTCAAGTTTCACAACATCCTTCCAATAGAAAGGAGACCAGAATTGCACGCAATATTCCAAAAGTGGCCTAACGAATGTCTGTACAATATGACCTCCCAACTCCTATACTCAATGCTCTGACCAATAAAGGACAGCATACTAAACATCGTCTTATTCTGAGAGAATGTTTCCCCTCATGAGATGGTCCAGAGGCATAGTCTCAAAACAAAGAAGCCAATTTATGACTGAGATGGGGGAAGGGATTTCTTCAGATGTGTATTTGTAACTCCTTTCCACAGAATCGTGAGGGTAGAGTTTGAGTAAATTTAAGGGTGAGAGATTCTTAATCAGTAGGGTTTAGGGAAAGGGCAGGAAAGTGGATGTGAAGAACCATTTCCCTCTGAATGGAGGAACAGGCTAGAGAGACCAAATGGATGACTTCTTATCTTATTTCTTGTATGGGAGGGCCAGCAAGTGATGGCCAGGGAAGCAGGTGGCAGAAGGAAGGGGTGAGTGTGGCAGGAATGAGGAAGAGAGAAAAAGAAAGAACTAATATTAGGTAAGGTTATGGGGATCACAGCAAGTGAGAAACTGCAGCAGAGTGAGATGAAAGCCAACTGACTTCTAGACTACTGTTGAAAATTTGGTTCAAAGCAGAACATTGTTGTAAAGGAAGATGCAGGTGCTTTAACTAGGGACTACTATGAAGTAAAATCTCTAGAGTGAGACGTGGGAGAGGAGAAAAGATGTGGATCAAGAGTCAACTTTACTGAAACAGTGAACTACAACATGATGGCATGCAGAGCTGACTGGTCAGCAGAAGTGGTGAATAGATCCAGTCTTTAAATAAAAGTAAAGTTGTCAGTGTGTGTTTAGGTCCAGAGTAGTTTCTTCTGTTAAAATAACTGCTTACATATTGATGAGTCATAAACTTTCACAATACAGAAGGAGGCTATTTGACACTGTTAGTACCTGCTCCCAAAAGAGCTTCCTAACTAATCCCCCTATCTCTATAGCCCTCTAACCTCATTCTAATTTCTATCCAGCTCGCTTTTGAAACATCCTATGGAATCCACCTTCAACGCTCTCCCAGAAAGTACATTCCAAATTCTAACAACTGAGTAAAGAGGTTTCTCCTCAGCTCACTCCTAGCTCTTTTACTGAGAATCTTGAAATTATGACTCTTAGTTACTGCAAATTTTGAGATTTTGCCCTCAATGCCCATATATAAACGATTTAGAGAAATCAGAGAAACCAAGACTGATCCTGTGGAACACCCCCTTCAACTAAGTCTCCAATCTGAGATTTGCCCATCTACACCTACCTTTGTGTTTGTTTCCTATGTTGTAAAATCATACAATCCCTACAGTATGGAAGCAGGCCACTTGGTTCATGGAGCCCACCTGGATCCTTGGAAGAGCATCTCTGCCTCACCATATCCATGTAACCCTGCATTTCCCATGGCTAATCTACCTAACCTGCACACTTTTCGATTGTTGGAGGAAACTGGAATACCTGGACAAAACCCAGAGAATGTGCAAACTCCACACAGACGGACAGTCAGAGGGTGGAATTGAACCAGGGTCCCTGGCACCCAGAGGCTGCACTACTAACCACCAAGCCACTGTACTGTCCTAAATTAGTTAACTTAATTCATGTTACCAAGGGCCCATCAATCCCAAACACTTCTAAATTTGCTGACCACCCTGCCATGTGGCACGGTATCAAATATTTTCTGAATGCCCAAATACACAACATCCACAGCATTTCTGTCATTCCCAGTCTCTATCCCTCAAAGAACAATTAAATTTGTCAAACATGACCTGCGCTTGATAAAGCCATGTTAACTGTCTAGTGTTAACAGAATTTTTCTTTAAGTGTAAATTCATCTTATCCTGTATATGGCCTCCACTACTGATGTCAAGCTGACAGGCCTATTGTTTCCAAGTTATCCTTTGTCCCGGTCTTAAATAACAGTATCCCCCTAATCCTATATTCAGAAAGAAATGAAAAATTTCTCAGTGGCTCTGCAACTTGTTCCCTTAACACTCAACCTTGGATACATCCCATTCAGGTCTGGATTTCTCTACCTGAAGTGCTGCCCGCTTTTTTAGCACCTCTTCTTATCTCTCACTATTTTCTTTGGCCATATTCTAACGTCCAGAGATGCCTTTAACTATATGGCACAGGCAGTTCGCTGTGCAAGCTCACTGCCCGGTCAGACAGCTGTGCAAGCTCACTGCCCGGTCAGACAGCTGTGCAAGCTCACTGCTCGGTCAGACAGCTGTGCAAGCTCACTGCTCAGACAGCTGTGCAAGCTCACTGCCTGGTCAGACAGCTGTGCAAGCTCACTGCCTGGTCAGACAGCTGTGCAAGCTCACTGCCTGGTCAGACAGCTGTGCAAGCTCACTGCTCGGTCAGACAGCTGTGCAAGCTCACTGCTCGGTCAGACAGCTGTGCAAGCTCACTGCTCGGTCAGACAGCTGTGCAAGCTCACTGCTCTTTCTTTTCACCTCACACACAGTTACTGCTCTCCCTCTTTCCTTCTGTTTTAAACTACAGGATCATTTTTCCCCCAAACTTCCAAAACAATGCAATAGCTTATAAAACAGTTACTGCTCCAAGAAATTGAGGAAATCAGCTCCAACACTGAAAAACACTCAAATGGACCAGCTCTTACAGCCACAAATTTTCTCCCGTCCACCTGTGACAGAAAGATCGCTACTGGGTTCACTACCTTTTTTGTCATTGATGTAAATGATTTGGATGTGAACATAAGTTTCCAAAATTGCTAGTGTCGTGGATAGCGAAAAGGTTACCTCAGTACGATGACACCTTGGTCAAATGGGCTGAGGAGTGCAGATGGAGTTTAATTTAGGTAATATGAGGTGTCACATTTTGGAAAGGTAAATCAAGGCAGGACTTACACACGTGATGGTAAGGTCCTGAGGAGTGTTATTAAACAAAGACCTTGGAGCGTAGGTTCATAGTTCCATAAACGTGAAGTCCAAGACTGAAAGGATAGGGAAGACGGCATTTGACATGCTTGCCTTTGTTGGTCAGTGTACTGATTATAGGAGTCGAGAAATCAAGTTGCAACTGTACAGGACATTGGTTAGGCCACTTATGGAACACTGCATTCAGTTGTGGTCTCCCTGCTGTAGGAAGGACGTTGTGAAACTTGAAAGGATGCTGCCAGGGTTGGACAATTTGACTCATAGGGAGAGGCTGCAGAGGCTGACAGGTGACCTTATACAGGCTTACAAAATCCTGAGGGGCTTGAATTGCATGAACAGTCAAGGTCTTTTCCCAAGGGTAGGGAAATCCAAAACCAGACGGTATAGGTTTAAAGTGAGAGGGGAAAGATTTAAAGAGAGATCTAAGGGGAAACTTTTTCACGGAGTGGTGCATGTATGGAATGAACTGTTGGACGAAGTGAACGATGGTACAATTTCAACATTTAAAAGGCAAACAGATGGGTATATGAATAGAAATGGGTTTAGACAGATATGGGCCAAATGCTGACAAATGGGACTTGGGTATCTGGTGGCATTGCAGAGTTGGACGAAAGGGTCTGTTTCCATGCTGTACCTCTGACTATACCAATCATTTGCAACTAGGCCATTATGGTAGATTCATATGGGTGGTTTAGTTTCTTTTAGTTTACAAAAACGATATCTCATTATAGGAAACTGAAGATAGCTTAGAAATTCAAGTTATTAATTTTTAAACCAAACAAGGTTGTGACAGCAGGATGGCTGCTGCAGCATATGAGAACTGCCAGACACCAATGTGATCCAGAGTGAACACATCCATAGTCAGTTCCTGAACCTGCAAGCGCTTAAGATATGAGGGGTGGGGTGTAGGTTTGCTCACAGAGCTGTAGGTTTGATATCCAGACGTTTCATTACCTGGCTAGGTAACATCATCAGTGGCCACCTCCAAGTGAAGCGAAGCTGTGGTCTCCTGCTTTCAATTTTTATCCTTCTCCTGGATGGGGTTCCTGGGGTTTGTGGTGATGTCATTTCCTGTTCGTTTTCTGAGATGGCATCTAGATCTATGTGCTTGTTTATGGCGTTGTGGTTGGAGTGCCAGGCCTCTAGGAATTCTCTGGCATGTCTTTGCTTAGCCTGTCCCAGGATAGATGTGTTGTCCCAGTCGAAATGGTGTTTTGTTTTCATCCGTTTTTCACACGGATGAAAGATTTTGAACAGTTAGCAAATGGATTAGAAAGCAGAATCTCCCAGTGCGTTGTTTGGGAGAGGGAAAATGTATGATTACAACGCAAGGGAATATGCCAGTAAATGTAGGGCAAATATTTGGATAACAATATCCAGAATGGGACAGGAACGCACACAGTACACAAATATAGACAAATAATAGTAAATAGAGTCAAAGTGGAAACATTCATGCTTGGGCTAACAAGTGGCAACTAACATTCATGCTACACAAATGCCAGGCTATGACCATCACCAACAAAAGACAATCTAACCATCGTCCCTTGACATTCAATGGGATTACCATCACTGAATCCTCCACTGTCAACATCCTGGGGGTTATCATTGACCAGAAACTCAACTGGATTCACCACAAAGAGGTTAAAAGAGCAAGTCAGAAGCTAGGAATCCTGCAGCAAGTAACATACGTCTTGACTCCCTAAAGCCTGTTCACTACAAGGCTCAAGCCAGGAGTGTGAAAAAAAATACTCTCCGCTTGACGGATGAGTGCAGCCCAACATGAGCTTCACAGCATCCAAGACAAAGCAGCCCACTTGATTGGTACTACATCCAGTCTCTCCATCACCACCACTCAGTTGCCATGGTGTGTACTATGTACAAGCAGCACTGCAAAAATTCACTCAAGATCCTCAGATAGCACCTTCCAAATTCATGACCACAGGCAGCAGATACATGGAAACACCACCACCTTCAAGTTCCCTCCAAGCCTTCACCATCCTGACTTAGAATATCACTATTCCTTCACTGAAGAGTCACAATCCTAGAATTCCTTCCCTCATAGCATTGAGAGTCAACCCACAGCAGGTGGACTGCAGCCGTTAAACAAGGCAGCTCACCACCACCTTCTTAAAGACACCTAGGGATGGGCAATAAATACTGGCCCAGTCAGCAAAACTCACATCCCACAAATGAATACCTTTACTTGAATGCACATAATATTTGGAAAAAAAATTAATGAATTAACCGCATAAATTGAGATTAGTAGGTGTGATCTTATAGCCATTACAAAGGCATGGTTACAAAATTATAAGAGCTGGGAACTAAATATTCAGTCAAAAAAAAACCCAAAAGAACTGCCGAAGCTGGAAATCAAACAAAAACAGAAATTGCTGGTAACCTCAACAGGTTTGGTAGCATCTGTGGAGGGGAATCAGAATTAACAGTTCAGGCCCAGGGACCCTTCCTCGGAACTAATGGCAGCTAGGAAAAAGATGTTTTTTAAACAGAAGGTAGGGTGGGGTGGGATGGGGAAGGTGGAAACAATAGGTAGACAGAGTTTAAAGAGACAGAAAAACAGTTGGACGGAGAAAGTAGTGGATCAAGCCCAGCTGATGAGAACAAACAGCTGTTAATGGAGGCTTTTAGCAGCTGATAATGGGTAGCAGCCCCCATGTGATGACAATGCTTGGTGTGTGGGAGTTGGGGAAAGCATGGGGAGAGGTGCTCAAGCCCTAAAATTGAGGAACTTGATATTAAGTCTGTTGGAAGCTAGAGAAGTAATTGCTGGGCCTCTTGCTGAGATATTTCTATCATCAATAGTCACAGGTGAGGTGCCGGAAGACTAGAGGTTGGCTAACGTGGTGCTACTGTTTCAGAAGGGTGGTAAGGATAAGCCAGGGAACTATAGACTAGGGAGCTTGACCTCAGTGGTGGGCAAGTTGTTGGAGGGAATCCTGAGGGACAGGATGTACATGTATTTGGAAAGTCAAGGACTGATTAGGGATAGGAGAAAGTGAAGACTGCAGATGCTAGAGATCAGAGCTTAAAAATGTGTTGCTGGAAAAGAGGAGAATCGACATTTCGGCGCTTATGCCCGAAACTTCGATTCTCCTGCTCCTTTGATGCTGCCTGACCTGCTGCGCTTTTCCTGCAACTGATTAAGGATAGTCAACATGGCTTTGTGCGTGGGAAATCATGTCTCACAAACTTGATTGAGTTTTTTGAAGAAGTAACAAAGAGGATTGATGAGGGCAGAATGGTAGATGTGATCTATATGGACTTCAGTAAGGCGTTCGACCAGGTTCCCCATGGGAGACTGATTAGCAAGGTTAGATCTTATGGCATACAGGGAGAACTAGCCATTTGGATACAGAGCTGGCTCAAAGGTAGAAGACAGAGGGTGGTGGTGGAGGTTGTTTTTCAGACTGGAGGCCTGTGGTCAGTGGAGTGCCACAAGGATCGGTGCTGGGTCCTCTGCTTTTTGTCACTTATATAAATGATTTGGATGCGAGCATAAGAGGTACAGTTAGTAAGTTTGCAGAAGACACCAAAATTGGAGGTGTAGTGGACAGCAAAGAGGGTTATCTCAGATTACAACAGGATCTTGACCAGATGGGCCAATAGGCTGAGAAGTGGCAGATGGAGTTTAATTCAGATAAATGCGAGGTGCTGCATTTTGGGAAAGCAAATCTTAGCAGGACTTATACATTTAATGGTAAGGTCCTAGGGACTGTTGCTGAACAAAAAAACCTTGGAGTGCAGGTTCATAGTTCCTTGAAAGTGGAGTCGCAGGTAGATAGGATAGTGAAGAAGGCGTTTGGTATGCCTTCCTTTATTGGTCAGAGTATTGAGTACAGGAGTCGGGAGGTCATGTTGCGGCTGTACAGGACATTGGTTAGGCCACTATTGGAATATTGTGTGCAGTTCTGGTCTCCTTCCTATCGGAAAGATATTGTGAAACTTGAAAGGGTTCAGAAAAGATTTACAAGGATGTTGCCAGGGTTGGAGGACTTGAGGTACAGGGAGAGGCTGAACAGGCTGGGAATGTTTTCCCTGCAGCGTGGCAGTCTGAGGGGTGACCTTATAGAGGTTTACAAAATTATGAGGGGCATGAATAAGGTAAATAGACAAAGTCTTTTCCCTAGGGTCGGGGAGTTCAAACTAGAGTGCATAAGTTTATGGTGAGAGGGGAAAGATATAAAAGAGGCCTACGGGCAACCTTTTCACGCAGAGGGTGGTACGTGTATGAAATGAACTGCCAGAGGAAGTGCTGGAGGCTGGTACAATTGCAACATTTAAGAGGCATTTGGATGGGTCTGCGAATAGGAAGGGTTTGGAGGGATATGGACCGGGTGCTGGCAGGTGGGACTAGATTGGGTTGGGATATCTGGTCGGCATGGACGGGTAGGACCGAAGGGTCTGTTTCCATGCTGTACATCTCTATGACTAAGTCCAGAAGGCTGCAGAGTTCCCAAGAGGAAAATGAGTTGCTGTTCTTCCAACTTGTGCTGAGCTCTGCTGTAACAATGCAGCATGCCTGAGACAGAGGTGACGCCCAGGGAACAAGGTGGTGTGCTGAAGTGGCAAGCAACTGGAAGGTTCGGGTCTTTTTTGCAGTCAGAATGTAGGTGCTCTGCAAATCGATCACCCAGTCTGCAGTGTCTATCCAATGTTTGAGACCATGTTGTGAACAATGCAGTCGATCAGATCGTGTGAAGTGCTGGTAAATTACTGCAATGCCCAGAAGGTGTGCTTGAGCTCTGGATAGTGAGGAGGGAGGAACTAAATAGGCAGGTGTTACACCTGCTGCAGCTGTTGGGCAAGATGCCATGGGGGCTGTTGAGAGTGGAGGAGCGGATCAGGATGTCGCAGAGCGAACAGTCCCTGCTGAAGGCTGACAAAGTAGGAGCTGGTGGTGGTGGAAATGGTAGTTTATAATCCTCTGGATATGGATGTTGGTGGGGTGGCAAGTGACGACAAGGTGGACTTGGCTGAGGATCCTCAACTATATTACTGGGAAATCCTCTGAGGAAGAAAGTAAGACACTTGAGAGATCCCTTGTCAAAGTAGGCATCATCAGAACAGATGTGACAGCAATGGAAGAACTGGAGAATGGAATATAGTCTTTAGAAGAAGCAAGATGTGAGAACATAGATTTAAAAAAGTAACTGAGAGAGTCAGTTGGTTTGTAGTGAATATTAGTGGCCAGCACATCACTGTTTTAATTTCTGGGGATGTTGAGGAAGGTGAAGGTGAGAGAGGGGTAGAAATTGGAAGCGAAATAGTTAAATTTTTCCAATTCTGGATGACAGAGGAAAACAGCATAGATGATGTAATTAATGTACTGGAGAAACAGTTACAGTTGGGAAACTGAACAGAACTGGAACAAGGAATGTTTCACATACCCCATAAAGAGACAGGCATACTGGGACCCATGCAGGTTCCCATGGCCTGAATCAAAACCCACCCACCATATCCACCATGGGGTCAAGTCATGATTTACTTTACCTGTTACAATTGACTTTTGACTCCGTGTTTTCATTCCAAAGTATACCTGAGGTCGGTAGGATCCCCAGTATTTCTCTGGTGACAATGCTGGATTTGTACTATTGCTGTCCAGTATCCGCAAAGAGGGATGTGGTGTTATAATCCGGTTAGCAAGCCAAGACCTCATGTAAATAGCATAGCAAAACCATACACTGCTCACAATGCACAGTACAATTGCTATATTGATGAAAATATTCCCCAAATTAGATTTTTTCTTCTTTTCCTTAACTTGAGGTTTCTTGTAAAGTCCAGTACTCTTTCCATTTTTCCCATCTACTTTGGAATCAGTCAGTCTCTCCTTCTTTACCCTCTGGCGGGCCATGTTTCACTGAGAACAGAAGGGATTTTATAGCATTATAACATATCAGTGTTCTTTCTCCAAATTCACCAAAACAAATCTGGAGAAAATGGAAACCAATAAAAATGTTTAACTGACAAAGCAAGACATCGGCAAAATAAATACATCTGACTATCATCAATCTGTTGTAGTTCAACCAGCTTGTTACCCCGTGAAAACTGCAGTAGAAACTGCTACACATGATCCGCTCCTTATCCCTGCTCTCCCAAATCAATCTGACCCACTCTTCCTCTCTCGCTCGATTCACTCCTTATTCCTGCTCCCACTTTTGTCGCCTCACCCCTACCCTTTGTCTTCCTCTCCCTCACTACCAACAACACTGGTCTATCAACAGCTCACACTATCTCTGATCCCTTTTCGGACACAGGCCCTCCGTCTCCGAACCTCTGTAGGACGCAGCGCCTCCGCCTTCCAGCCTTCATCAATCCCCCTCGTCTCTGATCCTCTCATGGTCATCCCCATTTCTCACTGTCTCTAAGATCACTAACCAAGTGAATTGTACTCAATGGTCCGTCGGTGCCCCCGCTCCCGGAAAAGAACTAGAAAGCCGGAAGTTGATATTCCGTCCAATAGGAGAGAAGAATCCAACAGTGACCGAGTACGAGCCAATCGAAGAGAGGATAATAAGGCGAGGGAATGAGGCAGAGGAAGAGTGTTAGGAAGGTGAGCGAGATAGAGAGGGTAAAGAATACGAGAGAAGGGTAGGAAGGGATAGTAAGGATGGAGGGTGAATGAGATGAAGTGGAATAAGGGCGGAGTTAATAGGGAAGTGGGTTAATGATTCTGCATTAGAATGGTGCTGGAAGAGCACAGCAGTTCAGGCAGCATCTGAGGAGCAGGAAAATCGACGTTTCGGGCAAAAGCCCTTCATCAGGAATAAAGGCAGAGAGCCCGAAGCGTGGAGAGATAAGCTAGAGGAGGGTGGGGGTGGGGAGAGAGTAGCATAGAGTACAATGGGTGAGTGGGGGAGGGGATGAAGGTGATAGGTCAGGGAGGAGTGTGAAGTGGACAGGTGGAAAGGAAGATAGGCAGGTAGGACAAGTCCCTGGGGTTGAAGTGTTCCCAGGCGGAAGATGATGCCCCAGGGCATCAATGTGGATTTCACCAGTTTCCTCATTTTCCCCTTCCCCCCCCCCCACCTCATCCCAGTTTTAACCTTCCAGCTCAGCACTTGACTTGTCCTACCTGCCTATCTTCCTTTCCACCTGCCCACTTCACACTCCTCTTTGACCTATCACCTTCATCCCCTCCCCCACTCACCTATTGTACTCTTTGCTCCTTTCTCCCACCCTCATCCTCCTCTCATTTATCTCTCCACCCTTCAGGCACTCTGTCTGTATTCCTGATGCCCGAAGTTGCTTTTGCCCGAAACGTTGATTTTCCTGCTCCTCGGATGCTGCCTGAACTGCTGTGCTTTTCCAGCTGGCTGGGAGGGTGACACTCCTGTTGATATCTGTCAGCCAGGTATCTGATTGAACCAGATTAACAGACCCAACAGGGAATTCTTATTCTGTCAGGTCCATCTGGCTGACCGTTCAATGATTACCACTCCCCTCCAAGTCCAGGGGACATAAACCTGTTCTTGTAGCTTCTTCTGCAGCATATTTGCACCAGGTCCAGTTGTTTGACTCTGCCTCACATATTGGTGGCATGTACCAGACAATGACCTGCCTCTTGCAACTGGAGCGTCTCAGCAAAAATTCACCTTCACATAGTAACTGCATTGAAGCTGCAACATCTGCTATGTCCATCTTGTCTTCAGAAGCTTCTTCGAAGGTGGGGGAAAAGCTACAGGTTCTGACAGACGTTCTGAGGGGCTGGGTAAGTTTTACTCCGGCCTTGTTTGCAATTTGCAGTTTTCATGTGGTCCACATGCTTGTTCAGAACCATCTTTCCTACCTGAACGTTATATGTCACGGGACCTGGTCTCGCATCAACTTTGACTCTTAACAATGCAAGGCCAATCCTGTGGTCTTGAGACCACTCTCTGAAGTAAAATGCCTCTTACGTTTCAATGGATGTCTGGTTTTGGCATTCCTAATGCCGTTTCCCCCACTCACCCAGGTCTGGAAAGATCGGTCTGAAAAAATCCCGACTCCTGTCCATGCCCCTCATAATTTACGATAAATAGACAAAACTCTTTTCCCTGGGGTTGGGGTGTCCAGAACTAGAGGGCATAGGTTTAGGGTGAGAGGGGAAAGATGTAAAAGAGACCTAAGGGGCAACTTTTTCACGCAGAGAGTGGTATGTGTATGGAATGAGCTGCGAGATGAAGTGGTGGAGGTGAGGACAATTGCAACATTTAAAAAGCATTTGGATGGATATATGAATAGGAAGGGTTTGGAGGGATATGGGCCAGGTGCTGGCAGGTGGGACTAGATTGGGTTGGGGTATCTGGTCAGCATGGATGGCGTGGACTTAAGGGTCTGTTTCCATGCTGTACATCTCTATGAATCAGTCCATGCCAGCTCCGAGCTTCCAGACCGCACTGGCCCAAATCTCCAGACCATACTGAGCTTCAAAGCTTGATGCATCACCTCCAAGTCAGCAAGTCTCTCACCTCTCTGCGATGGTCTCCGGTGCGGGATTTGCCTTTCCCGCACTGGCTTTGGTCTGGGACTCACCTCCCTACAATGGCCTCTGATCCATGACTAACCTCCCCACAACCTCCCTGGAGTGTCGGAGGCTGAGGGGTGACCTGATAGATAGTTATAAAATTATGAGGGGCATGAATAGAGTAAATAGGCAAAGTCTTTTCCATGGGATTGGGGTGTCCAAAACTAGAGGGCTTAGGTTTAGAGTGAGAGGGGAAAGAGACCTATGGGGCAACTTTTTCACACAGAGGGTTGTACGTGTATGGAATACGCTGCCTGAGGAAGTGGTGGAGGCTGGTACAATTGCAACATTTAAGAGACAATTGGATGGCTATATGAATAGGAAGGGATATGGGCCAGGTGCTGGAAGGTCGGACTTGATTGGGTTGGGATATCTGGTCAGCATGGACAGGTTGGACCGAAGGGTCTGTTTCCATGCTGTACATCACAATGACTCTAACTGCCTCTGGTCCATGACTCGCCTACCCATGACTGCCACTAATCTGGGATTTGCCTGCCTGTGCTGGCCTTCAGTCTGAGACTTGTTGCCTGGGATGGTTTCCAATCTGGGACTTGCCTGCAGTACCAGCCTCCAACTTGGGACTCAGTTACTGCGCTGGCCTCCGGAATGGGACTCAGCACCTGCTCTGCGACTCACCTCCCACTTTGCCCTCTGTCTGGGACTCGCCTCTCGCACTAACCTCCAGTCTGGGACACACCTCCCGCACTGATCGTCAGTCGAGGAGTCACGTCCTCCATTCCCCTGGAGTTTAAAAAGTAAAAAGATTTTTAAAAACTCAAGAAAAGAGGAAAAAAGCAACCATGTTGGCCAGAAATAGAAGAAAAGGAAAAGAACGGGCGGAGCAAGAAAAGCTCCAGCTGGAGCATCTGACATGGCCGCCATCTTGACTGCTTTACTGGGCAGGGAATTCCATAGATGTACAATCCTTTGGGTGAAGAAGTTCCTCCTCAATTCAGCCCTCGATCTGATCCCCCTTAGTTTGAGGCCCCCTAGTTCTAGTTTCTGAAAACACCTTGCTTCTATCTTATCCATTCCATTCATAATTTTATACGATCCCTCCTTTCTTCAAAATTCCAGCGAGTATAGTCCCAGTCTACTGAATCTCTCCTCATGAGACAACCCTGTCAACTCTGGAATAACCTAGTGAACCTTCTCTGCATCCCTTTCAGTGTCAATACATCGTTTCTCAAAAAAGGAGACCAAAACTACACAATTTTCCAAGTGTGGCCTCACCAGCACCCCATACAGTTAAGAATCCATACAATGGATTGCCCAGATAGCTCAGTCAGTAGAGCATCAGACTTATAATCTGAGGGTCCAGGGCTCATGTCTCTGTTACGGTGTTGATTTTAAGAGTGGCATGGTGGTTCAGTGGTTAGCACTGCTGTCTCACAGCGCTAAGGACCAGGGTTCAATTCCAGCCTCTAGCGACTCACTGTATGGAGTTTGTACATTCTCCCTGTGTATGTGTGGGCTTCCTCCCACAATCCAAAGATGTACTGGTTAGATGAAGTGGCCATGCTAAATTGCCTATAGTGTTCACAGATGTGTAGGTTAGGTGTATTAATCAGGGGTAAATATAGGGTAGGGGAATGGATCTGGGTGGGTTATCTTCAGAGGGTCAATGTGGACTTGTTGGGCTGAAGGGCCTGCTTCCATACTGTACGGATTCTATGTATGGAAACAGGCTGTTGGGCCCAATACATACATACTGATCTGCCAAAGAGCATCCTACCCAGACCCATCCCGCATCCCTTTTACCTTACATTTCCTATGGCTAATGCACCTAATTCCTGAAAACTACAGTCAATTGAGCTTGGCTAATCCACCTAACTTTTACATCCGGAGAATACTGGAGCACCCGGCAGAAACCCACACAGACATGAGGAGAACATGCAAACACCACATGAATGGTGGCCCAAGGGTCGAATTGAACCTGGTTACCTAGCACTGTAAGGCAGCAATGCTAACCGATCAGCCACTGTGCCACTTCAGCATAACCTCCCCAATTCAAAATCTATTTAAAATATACAAACATTGAGCCCATGAAAAGACTGGCATAGTTGATGTGTCGGTGAAAGTGAGTACTGCAGATGCTGGAGATTAGTTAAGATTAGAGTGGTGCTGGAAATGCACAACAGGTCAGGCAGCATCCGAGGAGCAGAAAAAGCAGGAGCCCTTCATCAGCCCTTCTAGTTGATGTGTAACCAAGTCCAAGGTTTATCCGGCTATTCCAGATAAAATGGGGGAGCAGCAGGTGGTAAATTTTGACTTTATTGGCACACTGGGCACTGCACACCAATGTGGCTGTGTTGGCATCCAGTCCTGGCTACCAAACATAACTTCTTGCCAACATCTACAGACCCCAATAGCAGGAGGAAGATTGAAGAACTCATAGGCCGGCAGATTTTGGAAAAATGTAGATGTAGCAGGTTTGTTCTTATGGGTGACTTCAACTTTCCCAATATCGACTGGAACCTCCTCAGTGCAGTTGGTTTGTAAACCTCTATAAGGTCACCCCTCAGCCTCTGACACTCCAGGGAAACAGCCCCAGCCTGTTCAGCCTCTCCTTGGTAACATCCTTGTAAATATTTTCTGAACCTTTCAAGTTTCCCAACATCTTTCCGATAGGAAGGAGACCAGAATTGCACGCAATATTCCAAAAGTGGCCTAACAAATGTCCTGTCCTGTCCAGCCGCAACATGACCTCCAACTCCTACACTCAATACTCTGACCAATAAAGGAAAGCATACCAAACACCTTCTTCACTATCCTATCCACTTTCAAGGAGCTATGAACCTGCACTCTAAGGTCTCTTTGTTCAGCAACACTCCCTAGGACTTTACCATTAAGTGTATAAGTCCAAGGAGAAACTGAGAACTGCAGATGCTGGAGATCAGAGCTTAAAAATGTGTTGCTGGAAAAGCGCATCAGGTCAGGCAGCATCAAAGGAACAGGAGAATCGATGTTTTGGGCATTTCCTGAAGAAGGGCTTATGCCCGAAACGTCGATTCTCCTGTTCCTTTGATGCTGCCTGACCTGCTACGCTTTTCCAGCAACACATTTTTAAGTGTATAAGTCCTGCTAAGATTTGCTTTCCCAAAATGCAGCAACTTGCATTTATCTGAATTAAACTCCAACTGCCACTTCTCAGCCCATTGGCCCATTTGGGGAGAAAGTGAGGTCTGCAGATGCTGGAGTATCAGAGCTGAAAATGTGTTGCTGGAAAAGCGCAGCAGGTCAGGCAGCATCCAAGAATCAGGAAATTCGATGTTTCAGGCATAAGCCATCCCTTTACCTGCGAAAATCTGCCCCCAAGCAGCTTTCGAAAGTTCTTGCCTAATACCATCAAAATTGGCCTTTCTTCAGTTTAGAACTTCAACTTTTAGGTCTGGTCTATCCTTTTCCATCACTATTTTAAAATTAATAGAATTATGGTCAAGATGGAGAAGAATTTGTTCAGTGTGTACAAGACAATTTTCTGATTCAGTATGTGGATGCACCTACTAGAGAAGATGCAAAACTTGACCTACTCTTGGGAAAAAAAGGCAGGGCAGGTGACTGAGGTGTCAGTGGGGGAGCACTTTGGGGCCAGTGACCATAGATGTTGTCGGCCCTCGATGTAGTGCCGACCTTTTATCCTCCTTTAAGATCAAACTAACCTACAAACCCTTCATTTTACTATCATCCATATGCCTTTCCAAGAGTTGCTTAATTTTCCCTAACGTATCTGACTCTACCAGCATTGCTGGCAGTGCATTCCATGCACCCACCACCTTCTACATAAAGAATCTACCTCTGACATCTACCTCCAAAAACTTCCTCCAATCATCTATAAATAAGCCCCCTTGTGATAGCCATTTCTGCTCCTGGAAAATGTATCTGGCTATTCACTCTATCTATACCTCTGCTCAGCTTGTACACCTCTGTCAAGTCACCTCTCATCCTTCTTCATTCCAGTGAGAAAAGCCTCAGTTCCCTCAACCTTTCTTCATAAGACATGCCCTCCAGTCCAGGCAGCATCCTGGGAAATGTCCTCTGCACCCTCTCGGAAGCATTTACATCCTTCCCATAATGAGGCGACCAGAACTGAACACAATATTCCAACTGTGATCTAACTAGAGCTTTATAAAGCTGCAGCATAACTTCGCGACTCTTAAACTCAATCCTCCTCTTAATGAAAGCCAAGACAACATATGCTTTCTTAACAACCCTATCAACTTGGGTGGCAACTTTGAGGGATCTATGGACATGGACCCCAAGGTCCCTCTGTTCCTTCACTGCCTTTAACCCTATATTGTACATTCAAATTCATCCTTCCAAAATGAATGACTTCACACTTTTCCAGATTGAACTCCATCTACCACTTCTCAGCCCAGCTCTGCATCCTGCCAACATCCTGCTGCAAGCTATAACAGCCCTCCACACAATCTACAACTCCAACAAGCTTTGTGTTATCGGCAAACTTGGGAACCCACTCTTACACTTTCTCATCGTAGTCGTTTATAAAAAAATCACAAAGAGCAAAGGTCCCAGATCCCTGTGGCACACCACTGATCACCGAGCTCCAGGCTGAATACTTTCTATCTACTACCACTCTCTGTCTTTAATGGCCAGCCAATTGTGTATCCACACAGCTAAATTTCTCTATATCCCATACCTCCTTAATTTCTGAAAGAGTCTACCATGGAAACCTTATCAAACGCCTTGCTAAAATCCATGTACACCACATTCACTGTTCAACCTTCATCAATGTGTTTTGTCACATCCTCAAAGAGTTCAATAAGGCTTGTGAGGCATGACTTGCCCCTACTTATTGCTATTCATCTGCCCCAGTGTCATTTCCCTGAAAAAAATAACATTATTTCCACATACTGAGCTCAGTCTGAGACAGAAGAATTGAACAAGTCAAGCTTTCCCATGATGCCAAAAATTCTTACCCCAACTCATCTACTGTTAGAATAGAGAATATTACAGAGCAGTTCAGGCCCTTCAGCCTTCCATGTTGCTCTAGCCTGTGGAACCAATCTGAAGCCTATCTATCCTATATTCCATTTTCATCCATATGTTTATCCAATGACCATTTAAACGCCCAAAAAGGTTGGCGAGTCTACTACGTTGCGGGCAGAGTGTTCCACTCTCCTACTTCTCTCTGAGTAAAGAAATTACCTCTGACACCTGTCCTACATCTATCACATCTTAATCTAAAGGTATGTCCCTTCATGCTAGCCATCACGATCCGAGGAAAAAGGCTCTCCCTGTCCACTCTATCTAACCTTCTGATTATCTTATATGTCTGTATTAAGTCATCTCTCAACCTTCTTCTCTCTAACAAAAACAGCCTCAAGTCCCTCAGTCTTTCCTCGTAAGACCTTCCCTCCATACCAGGCAACATCCTAGTAACTCTCCTCTGCACCCTTTCCAAAGCTTCCACATCCTTCTTATAATGCGGTGACCAGAACTGTACACAGTACTCCAAGTGCGGCCGCACCAGAGTTTTGTACAGCTGTAGCATAACTTTATGGTTCCGGAACTCGATCCCTCTATTAATAAAAGCTAAGTTATGAGTCTTTGGAATTCCTTGCAAGAGAAAATGGGCAGAGTCGTTGCAGATATTTAAGTTAAAAATCACATACAACCAGGTTATAGTCCAACAGGTTTATTTGGAAACACTAGCTTTCGGACCGTCGCTCCTTCATCAGGCCGCACGTGATGAAGGAGTGGCGCTCCAAAAGCTAGTGCTTCCAAACAAACCTGATGGACTATAACCTAGTGTTTTGTGATTTTTAACTTTATTCACCCCCATGCAACACCGGCACCTCCAAGTCATGGCATGTGTATTTAAGGCTGAGATTGATAGATTCTTGATCAGTAGGGGAAATCAATGTTATGGGGAAATGGCAGGAAAGTGGATGGGAGGAATGTCAGATCGACCATGATCCTATCGAATGATGGAGCAGTCTCAAGGTGCTAAACAGCCTACTCCTTGTTCCTCTTTTATGGAGTTATGGGAGAATAATGAGGGAAACAGGAGAGTAACAAGGGGTAGGGGGAGGGTTTCAGGGAAAAGGATGGTAATGATACGGGAGTGTTATGAAGGTAGAGGTGCATACTGTACCTTTAAGAGAGAGAGAGTAATAGCTGGCAAGGACTGATTGGAGGCACAGAATGTGCTGAACAATTTAAAATGTAACATTTAGCTGTGAAACAAATAGCTGGAAGTGAGTTGCTATGGTACACAACAAATTCAAATCCAGCCAATCAGTTTAAATTATGCCCCACGGACAGGAATGGTTGTGAAATGTTCCAGGGTTTAGAATGTTTAAAAAGAAAAGGGAGGGTAGAAAAAGTGGAGGGGGTGTAGCATTGCTAATCAGAGAGTGCATCACAGCTACAGAAACAAAGGTTGTTGTGGAAGGTTTGTCTACTGAGTCAGTGTGGGTGGAAGTTAGGAACAGTAAGGGAACAGCCACTGCATTGGGGGTTTTCTACACACCCTCTTATAGCAGTAGAGAGACTGAAGAACTGATAAGCCAGCAGATTTTGGAAAAATGCAGAGGTAGCAGGGTTGTTGTTATGCGTGATTTCAACTTTCCCAATATCGACTGGAACCTTCTTAATGCAGATGGTTTGGATGGAGCCATTTTGTCAGGTGTGTTCAGGAAGGTTTCCTTACTCAGTATGTAAACAGACCGACAAGGGGAGGGGTCATTTTGGATTTGGTGCTTGGCAACGAGCCAGGACAGATGTCAGATCACGTGGTGGGAGAACACATTGGTGACAGTGACCACAACGGCCTCACATTTACCATAGCTTTGGAGGGGGAAAGGAACAGTTACCGATGGAAGATATTTAATTGGGGAAAATGAAACTATGACACTAACAGACAGGAGTTGGGAAGTACAGATTGGGAGAAATTGTTCCACAGAAAGGGCACAGCAGACACGTGGAGACTGTTTAAGGAGCAGTTGTCGCGAGTGATGCACAGATTTGTTCCTCTGAGACAGGTAAGAAGGGGTAAGATTGAGGAACCTTGGATGACAAGAACAGAGGAGCTTCTCATCAAAAGGAAGAAGGCAGCTTACGTAAGGTGGAGGAAGCAAGGATCCAGCACAGCTTTAGAGGATTATAGGCTTGCTAGAAAGGAGCTCAGAAATAGACTGAGGAGAACCAGGACAGGGCACGACAAAGGCTTGGCAGAAGGATTAGAGAGAACCCAAAAGCATTTTACTCATATGTAAGGAATAAGATAATGATCAGGGAGAAGGTAGGGATGATCAGGGATAGAGTAAGGAACTTGTGAGTGGAGTCTGAGCAGATAGGGGAGACCTAAATGAGTTTTTTGCTTCGGTTTTCACTAAGGAAAGGGACCTTGTTGTGAATGAGAACTTTGAGGAGCTGGGAAATAGGCTTGAACAGATTAAGTTTGATGAAGTTGATGTGCTGGAAATTTTGGAAAGTCCCCAGGACCAGACCAGATTTATCCTAGGCTGCTCCTTGAAGCAAGAAAGGAGTTTACTAAGCTGCTGGTGAAGATCTTTGCTTCCTCACTCTCCACAGGAGTTGTACTGGAGGATTGGAAGCAGGTGAATGTTGTTCCTCTTTTCAAGAAAGGTAATAGGGGAATCCCTGGCAATTACAGACCAGTCAGTCTTATGTCTGTGGTCAGCAAGGTTTTGGAAAGAATTCTAAAGGATATGATTTATATTGGAAAAGCCACAGCATGATTAAAGGCAGTCAGCATGGCTCTGTGAGAGGCAGGTCGTGCCTCAAAAATTTTATTGAGTTCTTTGAGGAGGTGACAAGATGGGTTGACGAAGATCATGGTGTATATGGATTTCAGCAAGACGTTTGATAAGGTTCCCCATGGCAAGCTCATTCATAAAGTCAGGAGGTATGAGATACAGGGAGATTTGGCTATCTAGATTCAGAATTGGTTGGCTGACAGAAGGCAGAGAGTGGTTGTAAATGGAAAGTATTCTGCCTGGAGGTCAGTGTTGAGTGGGGTCCCGCAGGGTGTGCAAGTACATAGATCCCTCAAAGTTG
The DNA here is from genome assembly GCF_020745735.1 of Hemiscyllium ocellatum. Lineage (NCBI taxonomy): Eukaryota > Metazoa > Chordata > Chondrichthyes > Orectolobiformes > Hemiscylliidae > Hemiscyllium > Hemiscyllium ocellatum. Next base: position 7,611,560 of record NC_083401.1, on the reverse strand, counting down.
CCACCCAAGTGGATAGGGTTGTTAAGAAAGCATATGGTGTTTTGGCTTTCACTAATAGGAATATCGAGTTTAAGAGCCGCGAGGTTTTGCTGCAGCTCTACAAGTCCCTGGTGAGACCACACTTGGAATCTTGTGTCCAGTTCTGGTTGCCCTATAGGAAAGATACAGAGGCTTTGGAGAGGGAGCAAAGAAGGTTTACCAGGATGCTGCCTGGACTGGAGGGCTTGCCTTATGAAGAAAGGTTGAAGAAGCTCAGACTTTTCTCTCTGGAGAGAAGGAGGAAGAGAGGAGGCCTGATTGAGGTACAAAATAATGAGAGGAATAGATAGAGTCAATCGCCAGAGACTTTCCCCAGGGCAGGATTGACTGATACAAGGAGCCATAGTTTGAAGATATTAGGAGGAAAGAATAAAGGAGGCATCGGAGGTAGGTTCTTTACGCAGAGAGTTGTGAATGTATGGAATCCGTTGAGATGGTGGAAGCAGGGTCATTGGGACATTTAAGCGACTGCTGGACATGCACATGGAGAGCAGTGAGTTGTGGTGTGCTTGGGTTAACTTACTATATTTTACATTAGGATTAAGTCTCGACACAACATCATGGGCCAAAGGGCCTGTTCTGTACTGTACTTTTCTATGTTCTATAATTCGAAAAGGGGAAAATGAATCTCCCTGAAGTTCCATCAAATTCCATTTAAGTTAAAAGACAACGTTGCTCAGTGGGGATACTGTTGACAGTCAAGTAGGACTCACTGCTGAGGTGACCCCATATCTGAAAAAGCATCAAAACAGTCAAGTCTGCAAGTGACAAAGGTGTAATGTACAGTAGTTTCAGTGACAAATTACTGAGAAAGAGGCAGAGGTGCAACAACCTCTGATAGAAAGGATGTGAAACTGGGACTTCAGTTCAAAATCCAACAAGTACCAAGATAAAAATCTGCAGCCTGACAGTGGATGATGGCTTAAAATTTCCCAAGTTTGATTTGAAGAAATTCTGGGTCACTCAACACTGAATTTTGGAATAGTAGTCTTGCAATGGAGTGGATGAGTTAGGAGGCTTTGGGAGGAGACAGAGTTGGACATCAGTTGACATGGGAGACATTAGGGAATTGTCTGTGAAGTTAGAGTGGGGTTCAAAGAGCAGAGGGTGAATCCAATGAATGAATAAAGTGAGGATAATAATAATAGATTTGATGACATTACAGATCAAATAAGTAAACACATGGCAAAGAATATTCAATGGCAGAAGTGTGAAAGGATGCAAATTGGAATTCAGATTGAGGAGAAGCAAAATAGAATGTTACAAAATAAAAAGGGAAAAGCAAGGCAGATCAAGAGGTTCTCATAAACAAATACACAGCTGATAAATTTATCAAACGTACAGCCCATAGTAACGGCAAAGGTTCTGTTGACATTGGCAACCGTTTTGCAGATGCAGCAACAAAAGCAGCCTCTAAGGGGGATCTTATGTCCTGTCTAGAATGATGAGGCAGCCAACAAATTCTAATAAGAATCAGTCTACTTCAGATGAATTAATGCCAACCATCCAAGATGTTGTTAAACTTCAGGGGGAGGGCCCTGACACTGATAAGCTGTTATGGTCCGAGTTGGGCTGTTTGTATGACCCTGATGCTCAACTCCGGACAACTCCCGTGGGTCAAACTTGCATGTCTGATGATCTTGTTCTATGGGTTATTGAATGTGCTCATTGCGCAACTCATTGTGGTGCCACAGCGGTTAGTGACTTACTTCTGAGCACCTGGTGGCATCCCCGCTGCAGTTCGTTGGTTCAGAGGTTTAGTGATCATTGCTTCATCTATCTGGAACATAACCCTGGCAAGGCTGTTCCCTGTGATCAGGGGAAGATACCCTTTGCCTGTCAGCCCTTTTGAGGTACTCCAACTAGACTACATTGAGTTGAGGAAATGCCAATGTTATAAATATGTTTGGTTATTGTTGATATCTTTTCTAAGTGTATTGAAGCCTACCGTCCCACTAACACTACTGTTGAGACTGTGGTGAATATTTTGCTTAAGGAAATTATTCCCCACTTCGGTATACCTACATGCGTTAGCTCGGACAATGGACAGCACTTTGTTCGTAATATTAATGAAGAACTCTGTTCCCAGCTTTCTATTCATCGGCAACTGCATTGCGCTATAGTCCTCAGGCTGCCAGCCTTGTTGAACGATTTAACCAGACTCTTAAGACTAAACTTGCCAAAGTATGGCTGATACTGTCCTCTCCTGGGTTATGCTACTCCCTGCAGCCTTATTCCAGATGCGATCCACATCTGCGGGCAAGACACAACTGTCTTCAAATGAGATTTTCTACGGTTACTTACTCTAAACTCCTTGGAATGATTTGGCTCCCACCTCAATGCATTTCCACCACATGATCGAAGAAATGATTGGTTATGTTCTTGCTCTGACTAACATTATATGTCCCTTTCACTCCCAGGAGTGCGCGGCCTACGGCAATGTATCCTCTCTTTCAGCCTCGCCACGGGTGGAGCCTGATTTGTTTGCACTTGTCAAGAACTGAACTCACAAGGGTCTCCATCCTCGTTGAGATGGGCTTTTCCAGGTTTTACTTCCTATCCCTATGGTGGTCAACGTTGCTGGTTGTTTGGCTTGGGTCCACCTGCACCATTGTGAATTGGTTGGACGTGCCAATCAAAAGGAGGGAGAGGAGGAGAGAATACTGGAATCCTCGGAAACCATGATCCTGTCCATTTGTGTTTTTGATTTTTGCTGTTGTTTTAGTGCTATTTTTATCACAGATACTTGAACTAAGATGTGGGGGGAATTGCCTACTTACTGACTTGTTTGATCACATGCGACATCCTGATGGGGAAAGCCACTGAACATTGATGCGATCCGGAATGATCCGAGATTATTTACCATCTGTGCTGTGGAGATGTCGTCAGTGCACCGGACCAGATGCCTTCAACATGTGGAGCGTGTCTAAGATTAATTATCCAATAGGCGTTAGAAACACTTTATGGTTCATCTGGACAGTAGAAATCAGTGGAATTTACCATGTCGGGACCAAACCTGTATTTTTGATTTTACCCGCCGACATAAATCTAGTGAGGATAGAAATTGTCAACCCTGTTACTATGGTAAATGTTTTAAGGAGGACCGGGAGCACAATCTCTTTTTGCAGGACAGGCCTACTCGAGAAAAGAGAAGCCTGATAGGGGAAACTCCTCAATCCACAAGCAACTTAATTTTACAGGCCCACAGGACACTCTTCACCTCAGAGTCAGCAATATGTGATTCCTCTCTATTGTCCCCAGTCCCCTATTCCAATCTGTTCATCAGGCTCTCTACTGCCAAGAAATATCACTTTCCAATTCTGAATTAGCTCTCCTGCCACTTGTTTGCTGACATTTTTTAACTCTACTGCAGGGTCGTATGAGAATTAATGAAACCGGTTATAGGTGTGGAATTGTTCATGTTCCACATAACATCTCCTGTCTATTTGAGACTTGTCTCACCCACTTGTGAGACAAAGGAGCCTTATACTTCCTGCCTGTGTATACAAACAGCTTGCATTCCACTGGCTGTGTGACAACAGGCTTTATGCAGCATAAATCTAGATTAGAGTGGTGCTGGAAAAGCACAGCAGGTCAGGCAGCATCCGAGGAGCAGGAAAATTGACATTTAGGGCAAAAGCCCTTCATCAGGAATAGAAGCAGGGTGCCTGCAGAGTGGAAAGATAAATGAGAGGGGGGTCTCTCTCCACTCTGCAGGCACCCTGCCTCTATTCCTGATGAAAGGCTTTTGCCTGAAATGTCGATTTTCCTGCTCTTTGGATGCTGCCTGACCTGCTGTGCTTTTCCAGCACCACTCTAATCTAGACTCTGGTTTCCAGCATCTGCAGTCCTTGTTTTTACCTTTATGTGGCATAAGCAATTATACCCATCTCCATGTATGGACCCTGAATGGAACCCTTCCCTTGCGCATTTCTGGGTCTTTTCTCTTCTCAGAATCTAATACTGTTGCCAGGACCATGTGCAATAGAGCCAAGGGAGAGCCTAATGGGAGCAGCATTCTGCGCACCATTGTCCACTATACAGTGCGAGCACTCAACAGTCACTTTGCCCACTTCTTATGGTGATCAAACGACGCCTCTTGCAAAATGTCAGCCCTTTACTCCATTAGACCTGACCAGAACTCCTGCTGTAACATTTCAGTAATCTGTTTTACCAAGCCCTTCCTCATATACACCGACCCAAGCTATTATTTCTTCAGCCAAGGTAAAGCTACCAATTTCCTTGTCCTTGATGGAAAAGATGTTCCCCTTAAGGTTACTATTGGAGCCCTTGTTCCCACAACAGTACCTTGTCCTGGCCAGAGAACAAGTCGATGGAACCTTCATCTGAAGAGGATGCAGTAGTCGGTCTCTGCCAACTTGTGCTCCAAGTGGAAGGATCCCAAGGAACCAGGGGACAATTCAGGACACTCGATAGGCTGGGGAATACTGAGTACCCTGAGTTTGGGAGGATCAACAGGGATAATAAGTCCAGGAAATAAGACCAGAGAGGCTCTGGAACAAATTAAACTGGATTCTCAGATCTGCGTCTTTACCCTATGCAGAATCGGTATGCCTTAGACTATATACTGGCCTGGGAAGGTGGGGTCTGTACAACTGGCCAAGATAAATGCATTATGGGCAATTCTAATCACACTAGCAATATTACTAAGGTACAGGACGAGATCCAGGTATTCCTTGATGGGATGACTGAAGGGACCAGTTGGGGAAACTGAGGATTGGGCTCTCGGTACAACTGGCTTATCAATTTAGCTATGTTCAAAGTTTGGGAGAAGATTTATAGCTTGGGTGCTCATTGTTGTGGTTCTGTTCGCCGAGCTGAGGATGTCACCTAGACAAGGGACAAAACATCTGCAACACAAATTCCCTGCTCGGCGAACAGAACCACAACAATTTAGATATGTATATCGGAATCATTCTCCTCTGTCTGTTTGTCGGTATTGCTATTGTTAAGTGTTTAATTGCTAAACTTATGAGCTCCCTTAGTGATATAGATTTACCACAGAAGATCTGATGCATCACCTGCATGTGTTGATGGCAATGATAAATGTGACCAGGTTAGTGGCGAAGGTGGTGGTGCCGCTCTAGAGGATGTTGATGGCTAGAACACCTTGAAGGACATTCGTTTGGATGTGCCTCCACTTTTAGTGATTGCAGTGCGATCAAAGTGGGGGAATGAGGTTGTGGGCATCTGAAGGTAGGACAAAATGGCAGAAGGAGCTGCACAAAATGGCACCTGCATTGCTAAATTAGATTGCACTGAACCAGACAGAAACAAGAAACCACAGACTGATGTAGATTTGATAAAATACAGAAGTAATGGTTTAACCCTAACCACAAGGCAGGACAAAGATGATTCTAAGAATAATGGCACAACAGTCTTCCATGGCTAACGATGATGCAAAATATCAGCTGGGGCCCCCACAATTTCTTCTCTAGCCTCTTGCAGTGTTCTTGGATATATTTTGTATATTTCTGATGAAGGGCTAATGTCCAAAAGGCTGATTCTCCTGCTTCTTGGATGCTGCTTGACCTGCTGTGCTTTTCCAGCACCATCTTTTTTGACTCTGATCTCCAGAGTCATGTTCTCCTATACCTGGTCAGGACCAGGAGACTTATCTGCCTTCATGCATTCTAGTACAACCAACACTTCCTCTACTCTAATATGGACTGTCCCCAAGACATCACCACTAACTTCCCCAAGTTTCCAAGTCTTCATGTCTTTCTTCATGAGAAACACAGTGAAGAAATATTCATGGACAACCTCACCCATTTCCTGCAGTTCTGCACATATATGTCCACTTTGGTCCTTGAGGGGCCCTATTCTCTCTCGAGTTATTCTTTTTCCTTTAATATACTTTAAGAATCTCTTCTCAGCCAAGGCTTTCTTGTGGCCCTTTTTTCCCTCCTGATTTCCTTCTTCAGTAAACTCCTTTATTCCCTGTATACCTCCAGGGATTCCCTTGATTCTAGCTGCCTATACCAGAGCCACATCTCCTTTTGGGGAGAAAGTGAGGACTGCAGATGCTGGAGATCAAAGCTGAAAATGTGTTGCTGGAAAAGCGCAGCAGGTCAGGCAGCATCCAAGGAGGAGGAGAATCCTCGTTTTGGGCATAAGCCCTTCTTCCTGCGCTTTTCCAGCAACACATTTTCAGCCTGTATCTCCTTTCTTCTGGTTAAAACCTCAATATGTCTTGTCATGCAGGGTTCCCTATTCCTGCCAACCTTGCCCTTCACCCTCACAGGAACATATACACCTTGAATTCTTGGTATCTGACTTTTAAAGGCCTCCCACTTGTCAGGTGTCCCTTTACCTGCAAACAAACTACTCCAATCAACCCCTGCAAGCTCCTGTTGACTTCCAACAAAATTCACCTTGCACCAGTTGAGAACTTGAACCTGTGGACCAGTTTTGTCCCTCTCAATAGCAATTTTAAAATTAATAGAATTATGGTCACTAGTCCCAAAGTACTCATGCACTGTCCCGCGGCCAAGAGGATGTCAAGACAAAGTGTAGTGTAATGAGGGAGAGGGGAGTGTCATGTTGAAGAGGAGATTCCGAAGGGAGAAGAGAGTGTAGTGATGGAGAGAAATGAGGAAGAGGGGAGGCAAATAAGGGGGAAATGAAATGAGGAGGAGGGTAATGATGAAGCGGAGAAGCTAATGAGGGAGAGAGGGGTGTAATGCAGGAGAGGTTAATGAGGAACAGGGAGAGATAGAGGGAAATGGGAGGGTAATGAAGGAGCAAGGAGCATAATAAGAGAGACAAGAGGCTAATGAGGGAGAGAGTAATGAAAAAAGGGGGTAATGAGGGAACAGGCGAAAGTAATGAGCAATAAGGAGTTAAAAAAAATCACACAACACCAGGTTATAGACCAACAGGTTTATTTGTAAGCAGTAACTTTTGAAGCGCTGCTTCTTCATCAGGGGATTCTGAAGCAGGACCATAAGACACAGAATTTATAGCAAAAGATTACAATGATATATTGAACAAACCTAGATTAAGTCTTTCATCTTTTAGAATGGGTTGCAGCTTTCGGTCATTAATACGTAAATCCCAGAACTTCTTTTAAGTCATATTGTCAAGATAACTTAAGGTTTGTAACAAAACGCGCCATCTCAGCTCAGACAATGCACTAAAAGTGTGAGGTTAAAGTCTGTCTGTGTCCCAATTTTGAGTCAGACTAGTTCTATTTCTAAAATGGAATTCATAAAATGTTACAGTCGAACCTTGATTATCCGAACGAGAAGGGCAGGGAGTATTTTGTTTGGATAACTGATCTGATTGTAAACAAACAGTAATTTATTGGGAAAGCACAGCAGATCAGGCAGCATCCGAGGAGCAGGAGAACTGACATTTTGGGTATAAGCCCTTCATCAGGAATGAGGCTTGAGGGCCAAGGCTGAGAGATAAATTGGTCATCCTGGGAACAGATGCTGAGGAGGTGCAGGAATTGGGAATAAGGGATGGTGTTTTTACAGGAGGTAGAGTGGGAGGAGGTTTAGTCTAGGTAGCTTGGGAGTTGGTGGGCTTGTAGTAGATATCTCAGGATGATCAATTCCACCTCAGAAAGTCCCAGATGGCCTCTTCCATCTTCCATGATCGCAACTTGCCTTCCCATGTGGTTGATGATGCCCTCCAGCACATCTCCACTTCACAAACCTCCACCCTTGAACCTCACCCCTCCCAACACAACAAGGACAGAACCCCCCGGTCCTCATCTTCCATCCCACCAATCTCTGCATACATCGCATCATCCTCCATCACTTCCGCCTCCTGCAAATGGACCTCACCACTTAAGATATATTTCCTTCCCTACACCATCAGCGTTCCGAAAAGACCATTCCCTCCATCGTCACGTCCACGCACCCCCCACCAGCCCACTCCCCACTCCCGGCATCTTTCCCTGCCACCATAGGAAGTGTAAAACCTGTGCCTACACCACTTCCCGCACCTCTGTCCAAGGTCCAAAGGGATTGTTCCACATCTGTCAGAACTTTACCTGTACCTCTTCCAATGTCATCTGCTGCATCCCTTGCACCCGGTGTAGTCTCCTCTACATCGGGGAGACAGGATACCTTCTTGCAGATTGTTTCAGAGAACATCTCTTGGATACCTGCACCCACTAACCCCACTGACCAGTGGTTGAACACTTCAATTCCCCCTCCCACTCTGTCAAGGACATGCAGGTCCTGGACCTCCTCCACTGCCAAATCATTACGACCTGCCACCTTGAGGAAGAACGCCTCATATTCCACCTTGGGATCCCGCAACTACACGGGATAAATATGGATTTCACTAGCTTCCTCATTTCCCCTCCCCCACATTATCCCAGTCCCAAGCCTCCAACTTGGCACTGACCTCCAGACCTGTCCATTACTGCACCCTCTGCCCTATCACCTTTATCCACCTATTGCTTCTCAGCTACCTTCCCCCAACCACACCCCCCTCCCATTTATCTCTCAGCTGCGGCCCACTAGCCTCATTCCTGATGAAGGGCTAATGCCTAAATTGTTGATTCTCCTGCTTCTCAGATGCTGCGTGACCTACTGTGCTTTACCAGCACCATAGTCTCGACTTTGATCTCCAGCATCCGCAGTCCTCACTTTCTCCTAGGTAATTTATGAGTGCCAGTTATCCAAACATTTCTCAGTTATCCAGCAATTCATGCCATAATGCCATTTAACTAATAACTGAATGTTGAGTTGCCTAATGCTGTTTTTATGGGACCTTGAGATCTTATTACGATAATCCAAAATTTGGATAATTGATGTTTGATAATCGAGGTTGTACTGTACATGGATTGACTGCCTGTAGGTTATGCATTTTTTTGAGCAAAATAGAATGATCTGTAAATATAATTCCACAAATATATATTCACCCCACAAACTTACGTATGTGTGTGTGTGCGTGAGAGGGAGAGAGAGAGACAGAGTAAGTGTGCATGTGTGTGCATGTGAGAGAGTGTGTGTTTGTGTGTGTGCAAGCTTGGTAAAGTTTGTGTGAGTGTGATGGTATAAACCTGTGAGAGGGTGTGTGCATGGGTGTGAGTGTGGGAGGTGTATATGTGTGCGTATGAGAGAGGGTTTGCGTGAGTGTGTGAGTATGTAAGAGTGTGTATAGTGCAGCGGGGTCACCTATAGTGTGACATGAACCCAAGATCCAAGTTGAGGCCATCCTCATAGGTACCGAACTTGGCTATCAGCCTCTGCTCAGCCACTTTACGTTGTTGCCCGTCCCGCAGTCTGCCTTAGAGGATGGTCATCTAAAGGTCCAGGCCAAATGTCCCTGACCGCTGAAGTGTTCTCCAACTGGGAGTGAACACCCCTATCTGGTGATTGTTGTGCAGTGACCATTCATCTGTTGTAACGTCTGCTTGGTCTCTCCAATGTACCATGCCTTGTGGCATCCTTGCTTGCAGCATATGAGATAGTCAACGTTGGCTGAGTCATGTGCGTACCTGCGGCACACATGGCCTCCAAGGTGGACTTCAGGACAGGTAACAACACAAAGTCACCAAGCAGAGCCAATAGCTAAGTTTGGTACAGGAAGATGGCCTTAACTGGGTCCTTGGGTTCATATCACAGTATAGGTGACCCCACTGCTATCTATATATATATATAAGGGCTTATGCTCGAAACGTTGAATTCTCTATTCCTGAGATGCTGCCTAACCTGCTGTGCTTTGACCAGCAACACATTTGCAGCTGTGATCTCCAGCATCTGCAGACCTCATTTTTTACTATATATATACACACACACACATACACAAACTTTACCAAGCTTGTATACATGCAACACACACTCTCTCACATGCACTCACACACACACACACACACACTCACTCTGTCTCTATCTCTCTCTCTCTCTCCTGCATGCACACACACAGATCAGTTTATGGGTGTCTGAGTTGAGATGGCATCTTTTGTTATTGATCTTAAGTTATCTTAAGAATGTGACTGAAAAGTTGTTCTGGGATTTACATATTAAAGAACCAAAACCAGCAAACCCATTCTAAAAGGTGAAAGACTTAGTCAATGTTTGTTCAATATTTCATTTCACCTGCATGGCACTGTGATCTTTTGCTCTAAATTCTGTGTCTCGTGGTCCAGCTTCCCAACCATGTGATGAAGGAGCAGCGCTTTGAAAGCTAGTGCTTCCAAATAAACCTGTTAGACTATAAACTGGTGTTGTATGATTTTAAACTTCGTCCACCCCAGTCCAACACCGTTTCTTTAAAGTCAGAGCAATAAAGAGAGGGGAGAGAGTGCAATAAATGATCAGATGAAGATAATGAGAAAGAATGGATGGTAATATGGGAAATGGAAGGCAAATGGCGATAGATTAACAAGGGAGAGGGGAGGATAATGAGAGTAAAGGAAAAGGGAAAGAATTGAGGGAACATGGAAAGAAATAAGAGGGGGTGAAAGTTAATGAAACCACAGTGAAAGGATAATAAAAGAGGGGGAGGCTAATGTGGGAACGGAGAAGGTTATGAAAGGGAGGAAGAGGCTGATGAAGGAGGGGAGGATGTAATGAGGATTGTGTTGAAGGAAGTAAGGGAGATGGGAAGGTAATGAGGGAGAGGAAAAGGTAAGTTGAAGGAGGGAAAGGGTAAATGAGGGAGTGAGGAGGATAATGAAAGCCAGGAATGAAAGTAAAACAATTGTTTAGAAATACAATTAGAGTATTACATAGCAAGTTTTGAGAAGATTCGTAGCTCAGGTTGAGGTTCTGGAAGCTTAGCAAGCAAATCGACATCTAGAGTATTAGATCTTCGGGGGAGCTATACAAATAGGACAGAGAAACAACAGACCTGAGGAGTAGAAGAAGTTTAGATGTCAACAATGAAGGACAACAGGATTTATTAAGGAAGGGAAAGTAAAGAACGAGAATAAGTTTGCAGGGAACGTGGAATCTGACAGACATTAAAAGTTTCTATTGCTATGTGAAGAGAAAAAAGATTGATGAAGACAAATGGTGTTGGGGAATTGATGTGGTTAAAGACCAACACTCTCCAGATGCAATTATTGATATCCAAGAGTACTTAAGGAGGTGGCTCTATAAATATGAGGAGAGTTTGAATTGGTTACAATTATATTTGCTGAAGTTCCAAAGAATGAGGGAGAATATCATAGACGCCTACAAAATTCTAACAGGTCTGTACAGGTAGCTGTAAGAAGGACATTCGAGATGAAGTGGGAGTTTAGATCCAGGGTCACAGTCTAAGGTCTATATGAGGTGAACCATATAGAACTGAGATGAGGAAAACATTTCTTCACCCAGAGAATGGTAACCTTGTGGAACTGGCGACAACAGAAAGCAGTTAAGGCTAAAATGTTGTATTATTTCAAAAAGGAATTGGATATAGCACTTAGGGCTAAAGGGATAAAAGGATATGGGGGAATGCAAGCTGAATATTATTTAAATAGATAAGCACAACAGTAAATCACCTCTATGATTTTAAGCATTAAAGCCGAGGAATATGGGAGTCAAATGCATGAACTGCAAAAAAGCTAGCATCCAGAATCAGCAAATAAAATTACATAATCATAATTATTAGAGTGCAGAAGGGGGCTATTTGGCATGTGACACCTGTTCCCTAGTGCCAATCTCCTGCTTTTCTCCATCACCCTTCATACCATTTCTATCCAAATAATCTCCGATGCCCTCTTGAATGGCTCAGTTCAACCTGCCTCCACCAGATTTCGAGGATGTGTATTAATATTATAACTTTGTTCCCACATCATATTAAATCTATGCCTCCTCATTCTTTTTTCTTGACAAACAGAAACAGCTTCTCCCCACCTATTCTGTTAAGCCCACTCCTAACTTTGAAGTTATCGGCCAAATCCCCTGTCAGCCTACTTCTCTCCAATGAGAACAGTCCAAACTTCTTCAATCTAACTTCATAATTGAAATTTCTCTGTCCTGGAACCATTCTCATGAATTGCTTCCACACTCTCTCCAACACATTTGCATCTTTCCCATAATGTACACAATACACTTGGCTGAGGTCAAAATAGTGCCTTGTACCAGTTCACATCACTTCCTTGCTCTTATATTCTGCCTCGATTAGTAAAGCTGAGAACATTGTACACTGCAAAGGACCTACCTGAGCCCTTACAACATTCCAGCAATAGTACTGAGGACTTGTGCTCTAGAACTTGCTGCACCCCTGGCCAAGTTGTTCCAGAACAGATAGAATACTGGCATCTACCAAAAGTGTGGAAATTGCCCAGGTATGCCCTGTTCACGAAAAGCAGGAGAAATCTAATCTGACCAATTATTGCCCCGACAGTCTACTGTTGATCATCAGTAAAGTGATGGAATGTGTCATGAACAGTGCTATTATGTAGGACCAGATCAGCAATTACCTGCTCAGTGACGCCGAGTTTGGGTTCTGCCAGGGCCACTCAGCTCCTGACCTCATTATAGCCTTGGTTCAAACACGGACAAAAGAGTTGAATTCCAGAGGAGAGGTGAGAGCGACAGCCCTTGACATCAGGCTGCATTTGACCACGTGTGGCATTAAGGAGCCCACGCAAAACTGGAATCAACAGGTATCTGGGAGCGAATTCTCCAATAGATGGAGTCATACTTGGCACAGGGAGATGGATGTGGTTGTTGGAGGTCAGTCATCTCAGCTCCAGGACATCTCTGCAGGGGATTCCCCAGGATAATATTCTAGGCCCAACCATCTTCAGCTGCTTCATCAATGACTTTCCCTTCATGATAAGGTCAGAGTGGCAATTTCCCTCCCACCCACCTCCTCTGACCTTACTAAGAGTTTGTAAACTAGGTAAGTTTTTGGTTTCTCTTTTTTTTTCTTCTCTTCCCTTGTTTAGTTCTGTGCGAGCTTTCAGAGTACAGGATATGGATGTTCGGGCAGGTGCATGTTCCTCCTGCAGAATGTGTTAGGTGAGAGACACTTCACATTCTTCTGTGGGAAGTGCACCCAACTCCAGCTCCTCGAAAACCGAGTTAGGGAAATGGAGCTAGAGCTGGATGAGCTTCGTATCATTCGGGAGGCTGAGGGGGAAATTGAGAGGATGTACAAGGAGGTGGTCACTCCCCAGACACAGGATAAGGACAGCTGGGCTACAATTGGGGAGGAAAGGGAACCGACCAGAGCAGGGATCCCCTGTGACCGTTTCCCTCAGCAATAAGTATACCGTTTTGGACACTGCTGATGGGGATGGCCTACCAGGGGAAAGCCATAGTTGTCAGGTTTCTTGCACTGAGCCTGGCACTGAGGCTCAGAAAGGAAACAGGGAGAATAGAAAAGTGCTAGTGGTAGGGGACTCAATAGTTAGACAGACTGACAGGAGATTTTGTGGTCAGGAACGGGACTCCCGGAAGGTATGTTGCCTCCCTGGTGCCAGGGTCCGGGATGTCGCCGATCGGGTTTACAGGATTCTGAAGGGGGAGGGTGAGCAGCCAGAAATCGTGGTACATATCGGCCCCAATGATACAGCCAGGAAAGGGATTGAGGATCTGAAAAGTGACTACAGTGAGTTAAGTTGGAAGCTGAAGAGCAGGACGAGTAGAGTAGTGATCTCTGGTTTGCTACCGATGTCACAAGATAGTGAGGTGAGGAACAGTCAGCAAAGGCAGCTTAATACTTGGCAGCGAGGCTGGTGCAGGAGGGAGGGCTTCAGATACCTAGACCATTGGGATACCCTCTGTTGTAAATAAAAACTTTGAGGAACTGGGATACAGTCTTGACCAGATCAAGACCGATGAAGTTGATGTGCTAGAAATTTTGGAAAACATTAAGATTGATAAGTCCCCAGGGCCAGACCAGATTTATCCCAGGCTGCTCCGGGAAGCGAGAAAGGAGGTTGCTAAGCTGCTGGCGAGGATATTTACCTCCTCACTCTCCACGGGAGTTGTACTGGAGGACTGGAAGGAGGCGAATGTTGTTCCTCTTTTCAAGAAGGGGAATAGGGAAATCCCAGGCAATTACAGACCAGTCAGTCTCACGTCTGTGGTCAGCAAAGTTTTGGAAAGAATTCTGAGGGATAGGATTAATGACTATTTGGCAAAGCATAGTGTAATTAAAGGCAGTCAGCATGGCTTTGTGAGGGGCAGGTCATGTCTCACAAATCTTATCGAGTTCTTTGAGGAGGTGTCAAGACAGGTCGATGACGGTCGAGCAGCGGATGTGGACTTCAGCAATGCATTTGATAAAGTTTCCCATAGTAGGCTCATTCATAAAGTCAGGAAGTATGGGATACAGGGAGATTTGGCTATCTGGATTCAGAGTTAGATGGCTGACAGAAGGCAGACAGTGGCTGTAGATGGAAAGTATTCTGCCTGGAGGTCAGTGGTGAGTGGGGTCCTGCAGGGCTCTGTTCCTGGGCATCTGCTCTTTATAGTTTTTATCAATGACTTGGATAGAAGGTTGAGGGATGGGTTAGTAAATTTGCAGATGACACAAAGGTTGGAGGTGTTGTCAATAGTATGGAGGGCTACTGCAGGCTGCAACACGACATAGACAGGATGCAGAGCTGGGCTGAGAAATGGCAGATGGAGTTCAACCTGGATAAATGCGAAGTGATGCATTTTGGAAGGTCGAACTCGAATGCTGAATATAGGATTAAAGGCAGGATTCTTGGCAGTGTGGAGGAACAGAGGGATCTAGGTGTGCAAGTACATAGATCCCTCAAAGTTGTCACCCAAGTGGATAGAGTTGTTAAGAAAGCATATGGTGTTCTGAGTTAATTCCTGAAGAAGGGCTTATGCCCGAAACATCGAATCTCCTGTTCCTTGGATGCTGCCTGACCTGCTGCGCTTTTCCAGCCACACATTTTCAGCACAAAATGTTAACCCTGCTTTCTCTCCACAGATGCCACCAGATCTGCTGAATTGTTCCAGCAAATTTCTGATTTTCTTTCTGATTTCCAGTATCTGCATTTTTCTGCCCTTTGACATTCATGGTGTTTCCCATGAATCCCCCACTATCAACATTCTGAGTGTTACCATTGGCTAAAAATTCAACTAATCTCACCACATAAACACAGTGGCTACAAAAGCATGCCAGAATACTGCGGCAAATAACTCATCCCTTACCTGAAAAGTCTGTCCATCATCTACAAGGCACAAGTCAGGAGTGTAAAGGAATACTCCCCACTTTTTGGATGGGTACAACAACAGAAGCATGATGCCATCCAGAACAAAGCAGTCAGCTTGATTGGCACCGTATCCAATAACATCCCTTCCCTTCACCACTAATGCTCAGTAGCAGCAATATGTACTAGCTAAAAGATGCATTGCAGAGGTTCACCAAAGATCTTTAGACAGCAGCTTCCAAATGCATAACCACTTCCGTCTAGAAGGACAAGTCAACAGATACATGGGGGAACACCACCTCCAAGTTCGCTTCCAAATCATTCACCATCCTGACTTGGAAATATTTAGTTGTTCCTTCATTGTCATTGGGTCAAAATTCTGGAATTCCCTCCCGAAGGTCATTGTGGGTCACATGGACTGCAGCTATTCAAAGGAGTAGCTCACCACCACCTTCTCAAGGGCAAACAAGGATGGGTATTAAATGTTGGCCAGCCAGTGATGCCCTCAACCCATGAGTGAATAGACAAGGGGTCTTGAGGCCTCTGCTAATAACTCCTCTGTTTGGCCTGTTCAGAAACTGAACAGTTCCTGAACCCTATCATTGGTCATTGAGAACTGAACAAGGTTACCCCATTCACTGCACCCTGGTGAAACTAGTTACAAGACAATGATGAAATAAGAGCTAGAAATGAGGTGTTTCTCAATCACTAATACTAGTAATGGATTCTGTCTGTACCGTTGGCTCATCATTGCCAATATAAATTTGTGTTTACCTTCTAGGGGCAGCAGTACACATGGGCTTGTTTGCCCCAGGGTTCCATGGTTCCCCATTTAACTTCCATCGCAGATTATTGAAGGGATTGAAACCATTCTTGTGCCCCAAGTGCCTGGTACATTACGTTGACGACCTGCTGTTGCAGATGGTGACAAGGAATGATTACTTGGCCCTTCTGGAGAAACTGTTCACCCTTTTGTTAAAACCAAGCCTTAACATAAATCCAAAGGAAGTCTTAATGAGGCCAAGGATCTCATCCGTGTGTTTCGATCACCCAAAGAAGAGAGATCAACAGTTTAATGTGGCTATCTCTCCCTTGAGAAGTCAAAGCTTTAACATCATTTTTGGGATTGGTTGAGTTCTTAGGCTGAATTATACTTATGGTTTTACTACAAAGACATGCTCTTTTAAACAAAAAGAACCATTGGAAAGAATGTAACAACAAATGTAAACAGTTGCAGCTCCAAAAAAAAATTCATGGTAGTGGCTGCTTTGCGAGTGCCTGATGCTAGCTTTTCCTCTGGAAGTAGAAGCCACAGGAAGCACAGGCATGGTTGTGCTGTTCCAGGAACAAAATGGTAGACTTGGTTCTGTGACGTACACATCTGGCTCCTTACACCAGTGGAACAGGGATTTTCAGTCTAGGAAAGGTATCTTCTAGCAGTCTTTTGGGTGTACAACACTTAACTTGTATGAATTGAACTCAATCTGCTCAAAAGTGTGACTGAACGTACCCTTATCCAATTGCTGTTGGATGCCATATCAAGGAACTCACAGTGAGTCAAACCGCATAGTGTGATATTACAGGGAGGGGATATAGTGGAGAAGTTACTGAAGTCCCCAAGTTCCAGCAGATAAATTCACATTTAGTGGAGAATCCCATGAATGCTAGGCCGCTAATATGAATGTACCAAAACAATACAAATTGTTTGACAAGAAGACTGAGCGAGTGTTAAAATATTTTTAGATGGCTCTTTCGTGGTGGAAGCTGGGAAACAGCATTTATATGGAAGACCAGCAAGAAAAGCCTGTCATAGAACTAGCACTAAAATTCCCAATTAACATGAGCACATGGGTTGCAGAACTAGCAGATGTGGTGGATGTAGTAAGCCATCCTGAGGTGTTCCCTATTCTAGTGGATGTATATTCAGATAGCATGTATATGTGTAATAGCCTGATATATTTCCCACAATGGGAGGAAATCTAAGGATTAATCTGCTGACGGGAAATCATTGCTGTCTGCCCTGCCTCATGGGGTTCTTCACTAAAAGTGAGACTATCACTTAGGAATGTGGGGACTTTAATACACTTCACCATTACCAAAAAGTATGGAGTTTGAACAGGGTACATGTTTTACTGGCCAGATAATGCAGATGTAATGATGGTGTTGTAGATAAATTAAAAGTTCCATATAGTTATTGATCCCAATCTGAGGGATATATGGACAAATGATCATGAAATGGGATGATCATGAAAATGATCCAGACCACAACAGAACCCGAGATGTAGTTCTACAATTTTCCCTAATGGTAATGTGGAACACCATTTTGAGTTTCACAGGATTTACCCACATGTCCTTTATGATAGGGCATCTCATGAGGGGAACTAAAATCCTTTTGGGTTAGACCTCACAAAGCTAAATGTACTGGCCCTAACATATGAACAATTGCACAGATGAACCTATAAAATATCCAGGTGACTAAGAGAGCTGCCACAGGCTGGGGAAAGGAAACCCCAGAGTAAGGTTTATTTTGGTGGAAAGGTGGAATTGACAGAATATGAGATAGGGCAACGAATGATGTTTCAACACTTCCAGCCTGGGAGCTCCTGGCCACAAGGTATGCAGGTCCCTATTCAGTTACAGATAAAGCCAGTCCCTCAGCAAACAAAACCCTATTCAATATGGGCAGAACGGAATGGTATAATGTAAACCGACTAAGGTCCTATGGGGCACAGAATAATTGTCATCAATACCACATGCCAGAAGATAAGAAGCTTGTCCAAGCTCTGGGCCTGGTTGAACCTAAACAGGACAAGATGCTTCGCCATGTGCCTTCAAATGAACAAACCACACCAGAAGGGAGGTCACTAAGGAAAAGGAGAAAGTGGGTGAGAAACAACAATCCCTATGGTGGGAAAGGAGAGACACTCCTTGATGAGAAGAAGCTACTCACCCAGTCAAAAGGCAGAGGAATTGGAAAATTGGAATATTTTCAATTACTAACACACATCAAATTTGTAAACTATACAGGAGAAATTACATTGAAATTACCTTTGTTGTAGATTTTGCATAATGGGAAAGTTGATCATTTGGATTGTTATGGGGAGGCAATGGCTTAGTAGTATTATTGCTGGTTCTGTTGATCCAGAAGCGAGAGTGTGGTGCTGGTTCTATTAATCCAGAAGCCTAAGTAATATTCTGGATACTCGGGTTTGAATTCTGCCACGGCAGATGGTGGAATTTGGCTTCAATTAAAATCTGGAATTAGGAGTATAATGATGACCATGAATTCATTGTCGATTGTTGTAAAAACCTATCTGGTTCACTAATATTCTTGAAGGAAGGAAACCTGCCACCCTTTACTTGGTCTTAGCCTACATGTGACTCCAGACCCACAGCAATGTTGTTCATTCTTAACTGTTCTCTGGAAATTAGGGATGTGAAATAACTACTAGCTGACCCTGCGGATGAATAAAAAAAATTATGTTGGCTTTCATGAATGGAGTATACAGCATGGTGAAACAGATACAATGAACAAAAGCAAATGGTCAAGGGTCCAACTATGACCACGAGCCATTGTATGATGAGTACAATAATTATGGGGTGCTGAGACTGGACTGGACCAAGACTGGAACTGAAATAACTCCAGAGGCTGGTATCCCATCAACACGTCACCCTTTATTTACATGTGGAAAATTCCTTGACATTGATGCAGCTCCCTCAGAGGCACTTCTGACATTCTTTTTCAATCTGTCAGCAATGGCTTCATGACTGGACCAGATTAACAGCCCAGATTAGGAACTCATATTCCATGAGGTTCACCTGGCTGTCCCCATTACAATCACTACATTCCTCCCACTCTGAGTCCGAGGATATAGGCTGGTTTGTTTGGAGCTCCTCAGGAGTGTATTAGCACTGGGTCAGGTTCTTCCAATAAGTTTCTGATATGGGTGGTGTGTATGGTACATTAGCTTGCCTCTTGCACCTGAAATGTTTTGAAAAGAATTCATTCTCTTCTTCAAGTGGCTTTTCTGTCTGTTAGATTCCAAGGTATCTTTAACGCTTGACGGACACAGAGAAACCATGAATTCCGGAGCAGTCAGAAAGGTTGTGGGGGAACCAGGCACATTTTGCTCCAGCACTATTTATGAGTTTGCAGATTTCATATGATCCACTTGCTTGTTCAGAACCATCGCCCCTGTCCAAACTTTATTCATCATTAGACCTGACAATGCGCCTTACCCATGCAGAGTCATTCCCGTAGTTCCTTCACCAAACTTCATCCCCTAAAGTAAACTGTCTCTCTCATTTATAAGAGTCTTGAGCCCAGCACAAGATGCCATTTCACCCTCCCTCCCAGATCTGGCAAGATCAGATTTAACCTGGTGCAGAGCCTTCTACTCATTAGCAATTCTGCTGGAGCTATCCTTGTAGTTTCATGAGAGTGGATCAAATAGGAACAAGGACGGTTCAGTATCTATCAAGGCGTGAAGAGTGTGGTGCTGGAAAAGCACAGCCCATCAGGCAGCATCTGGGGGGCAGGAGTGTTGACGTTTTTGAGCATAAGCTCTTCATCGACTCTCCTGCTCCTCAGATGCTGCCTGACCAGCCGTGCTTTTTCAACACCATACACTTCGACTCTGATCTCCAGCATCTGCAGTCTTCCAAAGCTGTAGGCTATTTCTTTAAGCCAGTCTTCAAAGTTTGGACGACTCTTCCTGCCATTGGATGAGGGGTGATGTGGAGTTGTCCTTATATGTCGAATAATATTTGACTTTAGGAAATACTTACATTCCCTGGATAGGTAAACAATGGCCTTTAATCTGTGACCAACACTTCTGGGAGTCCACGTATTGCAAAAATCACATGCAGTTCTTCTATCGTTGATTCCTATGTTTGATGAATGAACTGTATGCATGCCCAGTCCCTTTGAGTGGTTGTCTATAATGGTTAAGAACATTGACTATTCAGGTCCTTTCATGGGCTCAATGTGTAACCACGTCCAGGGTTTATCTGACATTCCCAAGAATGTGGGGGAGCTGCTAGCGGTAATTTTTGTTTTTCTTGGCACTCTGGGCACTGCCTCACCAATGCAGCTATGTCTGCATCCAGGCCTGGCCACCAGATATAGCTTCTTCGCAACATATTCATTTTGGAAACCCCTGGATGACCTTGGTGGAGTTAAGCCAGTATTTGATGGCAACTTTTGCTCAGAACAATCACTCTTGCTCCCCTTAATAGTATGTATACAGGCAGGAGACTGGAAGAACACAGCAAGCCACGCAGCATCAGGAAGTGGAGAAGTCACCTTCAGGGTGGCATGGTGGCTCAATAGTTAGCACTGCTGTCTTACAGCACCAGGGACCCAGATTTGATTCTAGCCTCGGGCGACAGTCTGTGTGGAATTTGCACATTCCCTCGTGTTTTGTGGGTTTTCTCTGGGTGCTCCGTTTTCCTCCCACAATCCAAAGATATGCAGGTTAGGTGAATTGGCCATGTTTAATTGTCCATAGTGTTCAGGGATGTGTAGATTAGGTGCATTAGTGAGGGGTAAATGTAGAGAGTACTAAGGCAGGAGAATGGGTCGGGGTGGGTAACTCTTTGGAGGGTAGGTGTGGACTTGTTGGGCCAAAATGGCCTGTTTCCACATTATAGGGATTGTAAGTCGACGTTTCAGATATAACCCTCCTTCAGGTGTGGGGTGCTCAGTCAGGCTGTAATTGTGTGCAAAACTTGAGTGTTGGAATTCAAAACGAATCTTGTTGAAGACTGAATCTGCAATCACTGAAATGGCCGCGCTGCTATCAGCCTCTATTGGAACAAGTGACCTTTTAATCAGACATTTATTTTGACTGGTTCTGATTTGGATGTTGATTAGCAAGTTAATTGTTCCAAACCAAATGCAAAATACACAGACAGGATGCTGGAAGAATATTGAAAGCCAGGCAGCATCAGGAGGTGGAGAAGTTGATGTTTAGGGTGTAACCTTTCTTCAGGACTGGGGGTGGGAGTGGGTGGAACTGCAGAGAAAGGGGGTGGCTGGGGCAGGGTGGTGAAGTGACAGCTAGAGGATACAACTTGGTTGGTCAATGGGAGGAATGAATCCGGTTGGTGGCAGGGAAGAGTGAAAGGGAGGGGGAGGGGTTGAGAAGGGAGTTGGGGGATGGGAATGGAGGCTGTTTGAAATTGGAGAACTCAATGTTGTATCCTTCGTGCTGAAGATGAGGTTATTCCTCCAATTTGCACTGTGGTTCATTGTGGCAATGGAGGAGGCCCAGGATGTTCATGTCAGAAAGGGAGTGGGAAGGGGAATTGAAATCGTCGGTGACTGGGAGTTCTGTTTGGCCCCGCGGACCCGGTTGTGATGCTCAATAAACCATTCCCTAAGTTTATGTTCCGTCTCCCCAATGTAGAGAAGACCACACCGGGAGCACCTGATGCAGTAAACTAGGTTGGAAGAGTTGAGTGTGTGTTGTTACCCCTATCTACCTGCGACTCCACTTTCAAGGAGCTATGAACCTGCACTCCCTAGGACCTTATCATTAAGTGTATAAGTCCTGCTGGGATTTACTTTCCCAAAATGCAGCACCTCACATTTATCTGAATAAACTTCATCTGCCACTTCTCAGCCCATTGGCCCATCTGATCAAGATCCTGTTGTAATCTGAGGTAACCTTCTTCACTGTCCACTACACCTCCAATTTTGGTGTCATCTGCAAACTTTATAACTGTACCTCTTATGCTCGCATCCAAATCATTTATGTAATTGACAAAAAGTAAAGGACCCAGCACCGATCCTTGTGGCACTCCGTTGGTCATAGGCCTCAAGTCTGAAAAACAACCCTCCATCAACACTCTCTGTCTTCTACCTTTGAGCCTGTTCTGTATCCAAATGGCTAGTTCTCCCTGTATTCCGTGAGATATAGCCTTGCTAATCAGTCTCCCATAGGGAACTTTGTCAAACGCCTTACTGAAATCTATATAGATCACATCTACCGCTCTGCCCTCATCACTCCTCTTTGTTACTTCTTCAAAAAGCTCAATCAAGTTTGTGAGACATGACTTCCTATGCACAAAGCCATGTTGACTATCCCTAATCAGTCCTTGCCTTTCCAAATACATGTACATCCTGTCCCTCAGGATTCACTCCAACAACTTGCCCACCACCGACGTCAGGCTCACTGGTCTATAGTTCCCTGGCTTGTCCTTACCACACTTCTTAAACAGTGGCACCACATTAGCCAACCTCCAGTCTTCCGGCACCTCACCTGTCACTATCGATGATACAAATATCTCAGCAAGAGGCCCAGCAATCACTTCCCTATATTCCCACAGTGTTCTAGGGTCCTGGGGATTTATCCACCTTTACCTAATTTGTCTAAGGATTCACTCGATCTATCCTGTCTATACCTTAATTATACTTGTTTCTTTTGCTGAACCAAACCCTCAATTTCCTTAGTCATCCAGCATTCCCTAAACCTACCAACCTTTCCTTTCACCCTAACAGGTTTCCGATTAGTAAACGGTGGCCTGAGTGAAGTCCTAATTATGGGGACTCAGGAGATGCGGTGTGACTAAACAAATGAGAAGTCATCCATTTTGGTAGGAGTAATAGTAAAAAGGATTATTATTTGAATGGTAAAATGCTGCAGCATGCTGCTATGCAGAGGGCCTGGGTGACCTTGTGTATGAATCACAGTAGATTGGTCTGTAGATATAACAGGCAATTAGGAAGGCAAATGGAATTTTGTCCTTCATTGCGAAAGGGATTGAGTTATGTTGCAACTGTACAGGGTGCTGGTGAGACCACACCTGGAGTACTACATGCAGTTTTAGTCTTATTTGAGAAAGGATGTACAGGCACCAAGGGGGGTGCAGAAGAGGTTCACTAGGTTGATTCCAGAGTTGAAAGGGTTGGCTTATGAGGAGATACTGAGTAGACTGGGATTTCATTCACTGGAATTTAGAAGAATGAGAGGGGATCTTATAGAAACATCTAAAATTACGAAGGGAATAGATAAGATAGAAGTAGAGAGGGTGCTTCCAATGGCAGGTGAAACTAGGACAAGAGGGCATAGCCTCAAGATTAGGGGGAGCAGATTTAGGACTGAATTGAGAAGGACCTTCTTCACCCAGAGGGTTGTAAATCTATGGAATTCCCTGCTACAGGAAGTAGTTGATGCTATTTCAGTAAGTGTTTTGAAAGCTAAGATAGGTACCTTTTTGAACAATAAGGGAAGTAAGGGATAAGGTGAGAGGATGGATAAGTGGAGCCGAGTCCACAAAAAGATCATCCATGATCTTATTGAATGGTGGAGCAGGCTCAAAGGGCCAGACGGCCTACTCCTGCTCTGTGTCCTTATAAAGGTGGACTGACCAGGCTGTGCACTTTCCTGGATATTGGCCTATCAGTTCTCTTACTCAACTTCGGCCTCATGGGACTCTTGCTGTCTCAAGCCAGCAGAAACTGCAATGGTCTGCTGGACTGGTACCTGAAGAAACTTTAACCATGTGGCTTTGCTTTGGGTTTTTGCAATGGGCTGACCTAGAGTCTCTCTGTTCAAGTTATGTCCTGACTGAGGCCATACAATTTCCTGTACTCAAATGAGGAACAGTACAGGCTTGTCGGCCCTTAATGTTGTGCTGGCTTTCTATTCTACTCTAAAATCAGACCAACCTACATACCCTTCATTGTACTAATTTCAATGATCCTATTCAAGAGTGACTTAAATGTCCACTTCCATCGGAATTCTTTGGTCCACTTGCTGCATTTGCTTTTCTTTATTCATTCATGGGATGAGGACATTATATTTAGGCAGCATCCATTGCCCATCCCTGATTGCCCAGAGGGCAGTTACGAGTGAACCACATTGCTGTGGGTCTGCAGTCATAGGAAGACCAAACCAGGTAAGGATGACAGATTGGAGTGGTGCTGGAAAAGCACAGCAGATCAGGCAGCATCTGGGGAACAGGAAAATCAACATTTCAGGCAAAAGCCCTTCTGGTTTCCAGCATCTGCAGTCCTCACTTTTGCCCAGGTAAGGATGACAGTTTCCTTTCCTAAAGGGCATTATTGAGCCAGATGGGTTTTTCCCAACAATCGACAATGGATCATAGTAATCATTAGACTCCTAATTTCAGAGTTTTATTTAATTTAAATTCCACCATTTCCTTTGTGGGATTTGAACTGGGGTAGTGAGAGGGTCTCTGGATTACCATTCCACCAATAATACCACAAGGCCATCTGCCTCTCCTATTTTCCAATGATAAAGCCAGTTGTAGTGCCTGTTTGAAGGCAGCTGGGTTTGAGCTTGTAGGTGCTTTCATACATCATTAATTCCACATATCAAATGTGGAATTTCAAAATCCCATTAAGGATTAAAACAAAGTCACATGCTTCAGACAGTCATCTCAACCTGGTCAGAAATCCCGATACAGATTTCTCTGGTTCTTGAATTTCTGATTAAAAATGATAGCATCTCAGAAGAAGAGGACGTTTGGGATTATGATATTCCTTAACTAAATCCATCAACTCTTGAAAGGCTTGAAAGATTTTAGTCGCTGGTGCCTCAGGGAAGGTTAGGTTCGAGAAAGCTGTGGAGAATTACTGGTTGCTTTTCGTCTGCCCCAATATCATTTGCCCGGAAAAAATAACACATTCTTTCCAAATATTGCGTCCAGTCTTCAACGTCAGCATTGAGCGAGTCAAGCTTTCCACATTGTGGCTTGATGCCAGAAGTGCTTACTTTATTCAAAGATGACTGTTGCAAACAAACTTCTTCAGGAATGTGCTTTCCTCTTGTTGCCACTGAAATAACTCCAGGGAGGCTGGTATCCATCACCAAATCACCCTTTATTTTTGCACGTGAGAAGTCTTGGCACTGGTAAAGCTCCCTCACAGCCAGTTCTCAGAGTGAACAGGATGTCTGACACTCCTGATTGGGGCTGTTAATCTGCTCCAGTCAGAGAAACTCAAATTCTTTGAGGTTCACCTGGCTGACCTTGTTACAATCACTACAAGATCTTTTGGAAAAGGAATTTGTCCTACAGTAACTACGGTTACTGGGTGTGATAAGACTCAAAGACCTATACAGCATCCTATGGAAAAGGAAGACTCCAAAGGAGGAATAATTGTGAGGGGAGGGATATTGATAGTGTTGATAGAACGTCCATTATGAACTGGTACAAGTAATTTTGGATCTTACTAGTACCCAGATCATTTGTAGAATGTATTTAGAGATTTAATTGATGGATATTTAAACAAAAAAGATTACAGAAGATCAAAGGGACCCAGAGGGAAATGGAGCATATTTGGGGGACGTAACAGTAATCTGTGGCGCTGCAGTGTCAACAATAAATTCACTGATGCAATTGAAAGAGGAATTAACAACCCAAATAAAAGGAATTTTGAGAGAAATACCAGTGTGGGAGCACGAGCTAGGGACATAATCAATAATGCTTATTTGGTGAATACATTGGAATAATATGCAGGAGTTATCAATAAACGAACAGAGGCACAGAAAAATGGACAGATTTAAATTTAACTTCAATATAAAAGCTTACCCTCACTGGACTGCTGGGTAAGTGAGGCTTCATATTTGGGTGGTTGTTTAACCTGAAATACTACTCCAGCAATGTCTCCCACCTATCCTCCTCCTCGAACCAAAAAAAAGGTTCTGTGCGCCAATTGGTAAGGTGACCAGTTTCTTTTTTTTTAGTTTTTCAGCAGTCTCGTTGCAAATTTAGAATAGTGGGACTGGACATTAGGGAAGTTGAATGTTCTTTCTGCAAAATGTGGGAGGTAAGAGTCACCACCACTGTCCCTGCTGACTGCATCTGTGGGAACCGTATCCAGCTCCAGCTCCTCGAAAACCACGTTAGGGAACTGGAGCTGGATGAACTTGGGATCATTCGGGAGGGGAGAGGGTTATTGAGAGGAGTTACAGGGAGGTAGTCACACCTCAGGTAAAAGATGAAAGTAGATGGGTTACCATCAGGGGATGGAAAGGGAACCAGCAGGCAGTGCAGGGATCCCCTGTGGCCATTCCCCTCAACAACAAGTATGCCATTTTGGGTACTGTGTGGG
This sequence comes from Hemiscyllium ocellatum, assembly GCF_020745735.1. Classification (NCBI taxonomy): domain Eukaryota; kingdom Metazoa; phylum Chordata; class Chondrichthyes; order Orectolobiformes; family Hemiscylliidae; genus Hemiscyllium; species Hemiscyllium ocellatum. The sequence continues at coordinate 7,585,344 of NC_083401.1, read as the reverse complement.
GGTGGAGGCACAGATTTACCAGGGCTAAGCAATGGGGAACAGGTCTCTGTCACAGAGTCTGTCCCTGTTGCTCAGAAGGAAAACAGGAAGAGGAGTAGAGCATGGGTCATGGGACTCCATAGTTAGGGGGACTGATAGGAGGTTCTGTGGGAATGAGAGAGACACATGGTTGATGTGTTGCCTCCCAGTTGCCAGGGTTTGTGATGTCTCTGAACGTGTTTTCGGGATCCTTGAGGGGGAAGGGAAGCAGCCCCAAGTCGTGGTCCACATAGGCACCAATGAAGTTCGGAAGAGAGATGGGGATTTAAAGTTGAAATTCAGGGAACTAAGGTAGAAGTTTAGAGCTAGAACAAACAGTTGTTATCTCTGGTTTGTTGCCTGTGCCACGTGCTAGCGCGGCAAGGAAGAGGGAGAGAGGGGAGTTGAACAAGTGGCTACAGGGATAGTGTAGGAGGGAGATTTTTAGGTTCCTGGATAATTGGAGCTCATTCTGGGATAGTTGGGACCTCTACAAACAGGATGGTCTTCACCTGAACCAGAGGTATATCAATATCCTGGGGGACATTTGCTAATGCTCTTCGCATCGGTTTAAACTAATTCAGCAGGGGGATGGGAACCTAAATTGTAGTTCGAGTATACAGGAAGATGAGCGTAGTGAAGTCAGAACTAAGAGTTCAAGATCGCAGGAAAGCACCGGGAGGCAAGAAATTGGTTTGAAGTGTATCTACTTCAAAGCCAGGATCTACCGGAATAAGGTGGGTGAACTTGCAACATAGGTTGGTACCTGGGACTTTGATGTTGTGGCCTTTTTGGAGGCATGGATAGAGCAGGGACAGGAATGGTTATTGCAGGTTCCGGGATTTAGATGTTTCAGTAAGAACAGAGAAAATGGTAAGAGAGGGGGTGGTGTGGCACTGTTAGCTAAGGACAGTATTATAGTGGCAGAAAGGACATTTGAGGGCATTGTCTACTGAGGTAGCATGGGTTGAGATTATAAACATGAATGGAGAGGATACCCTGTTGGGAGTTGTCTATTGGCCTCCAAATAGTCCCAGAGATGTAGAGGAAAGGATGGAAAAGATGATCCTTGATCGGAGCGAGAGTGACAGGGGTAGTTGTTATGGGGACTTTAACTTTCCAAATATTGACTGGGAATACTACAGTTCAAGTACTTCAGATGAGTCAGTTTTTGCCTAATGTGTGCAGGAGGGTTTCCTGACCGCCCCCTCGGTGATCCCACACCCCCATCACCAAACCATCATCTCCCAGACCATTCAGAATTGCCAACTCGAGGACACCTCCTCCTACTGCCCCCTCGACCATGACCCCAGCCCCCATCACCAAACCATCATCTCCCAGACCATACAGAACCTCATCACCTCAGGAGATCTCCCACCCACAGCTTCCAACCTCATAGTCCGGGAACGCTGCACTGCCCGGTTCTACCTCCTTCCCAAGATCCAAAGCCTGACCACCCTGGCCGACCCATTGTCTCAGCATGCTCCTGCCCCACTGAACTCACCTCTACATACCTCGACACTGTCCTATCCCCTCTAGTCCAGGAACTGCCCACATACGTTCAAGACACCACTCACGCCCTCCACCTCCTCCAAGACTTCTGTTTCCCTGGCCCCTAATGCCTCATCTTCACCATGGATATCCAATCCCTCTACACCTCCATCCACCATGACCAGGGCCTCCAAGCCCTCTGCTTCTTCCTCTCCCGACGTCCCCAACAGTACCCTTCCACTGACACACACATTCGTTTGGCCGAACTGGTCCTCACCCTGAACAATTTCTCCTTCAAATCCTCCCACTTCCTCCAGGCCAAAGGGGTAGCCATGGGCATATGTATGGGCCCCAGCTATGCCAGTCTCTTTGTTGGCTACGTAGAACAGTCCATCATCCGTGATTACACCAGCACCACTCCCCACCTCTTCCTCCGCTACATTGATGACTGCATTGGCGCCACCTCATGCTCCTGCGAGGAGTTGAGCAATTCATCAACTTCACCAACACATTCCACCCTGACCTTAAATTTACCTGGAATATCTCTGACACCTCCCTCCCCTTCCTGGACCTCTCCATCTCCATTAATGACAACCGACTTGGCACCGATATGTTTTACAAAGCCGTTGCTCCCACAGCTATCTGGATTACATCTCTTCCCACGCTACCTCCTGCAAAAATGCCATCCTGTATTCCCAATTCCTCTGCCTCCGCTGTATCTGCTCCCAGGAGGACCAGTTCCACCATAGAACACACCAGATGGCCTCCTTCTTTAGAGATCACAATTTCCCTTCCCACGTGGTTAATGATGCCCTCCAATGCATCTAGTCCACATTCCACACCTCCGCCCTCAGACCCCACCTCTCCAACCGTAACAAGGACAGAACGCCCCCGGTGCTCACCTTCCACCCTAACAACCTTCGCATAAACCAAATCATCTGCCGACATTTCCGCCACCTCCAAACGGACCCCACCACCAGGGATATATTTCCCTCCCCACCCCTTTCCGCCTTCCGCAAAGACCGTTCCCTCCGTGACTACCTGGTCAGGTCCACGCCTCCCAACAACCCACCCTCCCGTCCTGGTACCTTCCCCTGCCACCACAGGAATTGCAAAACCTGTGCCCACACCTCCTTCCTCACCTCTATCCAAGGCCCTAAAGAAGCCTTCCACATCCATCAAAGTTTTACCTGCACATCCACTAATATCATTTATTGTATCCGTTGCTCCCAATGCGGTCTCCTCTACATTGGGGAGACTGGACGCCTCCTAGCAGAGTGCTTTAGGGAACATCTCTGGTACACCCGCACCAATCAACCCCACCGCCCTGTGGCCCAGCATTTCAACTCCCCCGAGGAGATGGAAGTCCTGGGCATCCTTCACTGTTGCTCCCTCACCACCCGATGCCTGGAGGAAGAACACCTCATCTTCTGCCTTGGAACCCTTCAACCCCAGGACATCAATGTGGACTTCAACAGTTTCCTCATTTCTCCTTCCCCTCACCTCACCCGAGTTCCAAACTTTCAGCTCAGCACAGTCCCTATACCTTGTCCTACATGCCTATCTTCTTTTCCATCTATCCACTCTATCCTCCTCCATGATCTATCACCTTCATCCCCACCCCCACTCATCTATTGTACTCTCTGCTACTTTCTCCTTACCCCCATCCCGACCCTCCTCTCATTTATCTCTGCACCCTTCAGGCACTCTGCCTGTATTCCTGATGAAGGACTTTTGCCCGAAATGTCGATTTTCCTGGTCCTCGGATGCTTCCTGAACTGCTGTGCTTTTCCAGCACCACTAATCCAGACACAGTACGCAGACAGGCCAACAAGGGGCAAGGCAACATTAGATTTGGTATTGGGTAATGAACCTGGCGAGGTGTTCAGTTTGGAGGTAGATGAGCACTTTGGTGACAGTGACCACAATTCGGTTATGTTTACTTTAGTGATGGAAAGGGATAGGTATATACCGCAGGGCAAGAGTTATAGCTAGGCAATTACAATGCAATTAGGCAATATTTAGGATGCATAGGATGGGGAAGGAAACTGCAGGGGATGGGCACAATTGAAATGTGGAACTTATTCAAGGACCAGCTACTGTGGGTCCTTGATAAGTATGTACCAGTCAGGCAGGGAGGAGATTGGTGAGCACAAGTGCTGTGGTTTACTAAGGAAGTTGAATCTCTTGTCAAGAGGAAGAAGGAGGCTTATGTTAGGATGAGATGTGATGGCTCAGTTAGGGCAATTGAGAGTTACAAGTCAACTAGGAAAGACCTAAAGAGAGAGCTAAGAAGAGCCAGGAGGGAACATTAGAAGTCATTGGCGGATAGGATCAAGGAGAACCCTAAGGCATTTGATAGATATATCAGGAATTTTTAAAAAATGACTAGAGCAAGATTAGGGCCAATCAAACATAGTAATGGGAAGTTGTGTGTGGAATCAGAGGAGATAGGAGAAGCGCTAAATGAATACTTTTTGTCAGTATTCACATTGGGAAAAAAAATCAACGTTGTCGAGGAGAATACTGAGACACAGGTTTCGATACTAAATGGGATTGAGCTGCAAAAGATGGAGGTGTTAGCAATTCTGGAAAGTGTCAAAATAGGTAAGTACCCTGGGCCGGATGGGATTTATCCTAGCATTCTCTGGGAAACCAGGGAGGAGATTACAGAGCCTTTGGCTTTGATCTTTATGTCATCACTATCTATAGCAATAGTGCCAGAAAACTGGAGGATAGCAAATGCTGTCCCCTTGTTCAAGAAAGGGAGTAGAGACAACTCTGGTAATTATAGACCTGTGTGCCTTATTTCGGTTATGGGTAAAGTGTTGGAAATGGTTATAAGAGACGGGATTTATAATCATCTGGAGAGAAACAAGTTGATTAGGGGTAGTCAACATGGTTTAGTGAAGAGTAGGTCGTGCCTCACAAACCTTACTGAGTTATAGAGTCATAGAGATGTACAGCACGGAAACAGACCCTTCGGTTCAACTTGTCCATGCCACCTGCCAGCACCTGGCCCATATCCCTCCAAACCCTTCCTATTCATATACCCATCCAGAAGCCTTTTAAATGTTGCAATTGTACCAGCCTCCACCACTTCCTCTGGCAGCTCATTCCATACATCCACCACCCTCTGCGTGAAAAAGTTGCCTTAGGTCTCTTTTATATCTTTCCCCTCTCACCTTAAACCCATGCCCTCTAGTTCTGGACTCCCCCACCCCAGGGAAAAGACTTTGTCCATTTATCCTATCCATGCCCCTCATTATTTTATAAACCTCTATATGGTCACCCCTCAGCCTCCAAAGCTCCAGGGAAATCAGGCTCTTCGAGAAGGTGACCAAATAGGTGGATAATGGTAAAGCATTTGATGTGGTGCATATGGATTTCAGTAAAGGTTTCGATAAGGTTTCCCCATAGTAGCTATTGCACAAAATACGGAGGCAAGGGATTGAGGGTGATTTAGCAGTTTGGTTCAGAAATTGGCAAGCTGAAAGAAGAAAGAGGGTGGTGGTTGATGGGAAACATTCATTTTGGAGTTCAATTACTAGTGGGGTATCACAAGGATCTGTTTTGGGTCCACTGTTGTTTGTCATTTATATACATGACCTGGATGAGGGCATAGAAGGATAGGTTAGTAAATTTACGGATAACACTAAGGTCATTAGAGTCATGGATCATGACGAAGGATGTTGTAGGTTACAGAGAGACATAACAAAGCTGCAGAGCTGGGCTGAGAGGTGGTAAATGGAGTTTAATGCAGAAAAGTGTGAGGTAATTCACTTTGGAAGAAGCAACAGGAATGCAGAGGACTGGGCTAATGGTAAGATTCTTGGCAGTATGGATGAGCAGAGAGATCTTGGTGTCCATGTACAGAAAGTTGCCACCCAGGTTGATAGTGTTGTTAAGAAGTCATACGGTGTATTAGCTTTTATTGATAGAGGGACTGAGTTTTGGAACCATGAGGTCAAGCTGCAGCTGTACAAAACTCTGGTGCGGCCACATTTGGAGTATTGCATACAGTTCTGGTCACTGCATTATAGGAAGGATGTGGATGCTTTGGAAAGAGTTCAGAGGAAATTTACTAGGATGTTCCCTGGTATGGCGGGAAGGTTATGAAGAAAAGCTGAGAGACTTCAGGCTACTTTCGTTAGAAAGAAGAAATTTGAGAGGCGACTTAATTGAGACATATAAGATAATCAGAGGATTATATAGGTTGGACAGTGAAAGCCTTTTTCCTTGGATAGTGATGGCTTGCATGAGGGGTCAAAGTTTTAAATTGAGGGGTGATAGATATAGACAGATGTCAGAGGTAGTTTCTTTACTCAGAGTAGTAGGGGTGTGGAACGCACTGCCTGCAACAGTAGTAGACTCACCAACTTTAAGGGCATTTAATTGGTCATTGGATAGGCATATGGACAAGAATGGAATAGTGTAGGTTAGATGGGCTTCAGATTGATTCCACAGGTCGGTGTAACATTGAGGGCCAAAGGGTCTGTGCTGCATTGTAATGTTCCATGTTCATGCAGTATCTATAGAAATTGGATGATAGAACATCTGTTTGAGAAGATATAACAAATGCAGAGGGGCAAGGCACTACCTTTGATAAACAGCATCCAGTTCAATGCACTGGTTAAGAAGAATAATACTAAGGACTGCTATGTGAGCTATGGAAGTTATCAAGGGTCAAGGGTCATGTACTACAGGTAAAAAGAAAGGACTAGGATTCATAACAGGGATTCTGATAATTCCTGACGATGATTAAGGGCTTAATGTGTCAGAGGTTGAAAATATCAAGGGAAAGTCTGAAAAAGAATAATCTGCCATTTGGAGGAGAAAAGGTGGCGAAGCTTGTAGAATATCAGGTGAAAGTGAGGACTGCAGATGCTGGAGATCAGAGTCAAGATTAGAGTGGTGCTGGAAAAGCACAACAGGTCAGGCAGCATCCGAGGAGCAGGAAAATCGACTGATGAAGGGCTTTTGCCCGAAACGTCAATTTTCCTGCCTCTATTACAAGAATATCAGGAGATGGATATTTGTAACCTGTAAATGTCACTGAAGCAGCTTTATGTGGATTTACCACGGGGACAAATCTCTGTATAAACTGCATAGCTGAAAGAGGACACAGCCAAGGGAAAAGTGTCCAGGATGGCCAAGGAAGGCCAAGGGAGATATTGTGTCACTATGTCACTGAAAGAATATCACAATGGCAGTCTAATGCTGTTGGATGGATGGAAATAGTTAGCATTTGAAGTCAGAAAAGGATTAAAATAAAGGTTGGGGAAAGGGTAAGGTAGGACATTTGGGTCTTGCTGGAAAACATGAGTGGGTGTGGAGAAGGTGAATGACAATTGTATTTTTCCTCAGTTGGAGAATATATTTTTCAGGAGACAGGAGAAAGATTTAGAAAGGACATGAGGGATAACTTTTTTACAGAGTGGTTTGTGTGTGGAATGAACTGCCAGAGGAAGTGGTGGACATAGATACAGTTGCAACATTTAAAAGATATTTGGATAAGTGCATGAATAGGAAAGGTTTGGAAGGATAGGGTAAGTGCAGGAAACTGTGACTAGTTTAATTTGGGAACATAGTTGACGTGGATTGATTAGATCAAAGGGTTTGTTTCAGTGCTGTATGACTATGATTTTATAAATTCAGAAATCCTTAGAAAAAAAATATTTGAGTAAGATAAAGGAGGTTTTAACAAAGATTCACAAGGTTATATCAAGGTAGGACAACCAAGCAAAGAAATAAAAATGGATATTGAGAAAGTAAGGGAACACAATTGTTGGAAGGACATTTGAAATTGAGGAAACAATATGCACAATGCTACTTGGGTAGGAATCCTGTCACATGATTATCATTGTACTTGGACATATCTTACTGATATAAGTTAGGTATTAACCTTTGGATTATTATCTGAACCATGAGCAAATTGGAACAGGGTCAACAAAATTGAAGAGGTAAGTGTGTAGCTCAAAGCATGTTGTGGGAGAAATGCGTTTGAAATCATAGCTCGTTAGCATCAGTACTGAGGGAGGAAGGAGCTTTCTAATGAAAGACACCACGTGAACAATGTTGCAACCGGACTCCTTGTGAATCGTATAAATAGGGCTGTGGATAGAAATTTGAACTAAATAGTGGGGGAGTGGGTTCAGTTGCATGGAAAGTTATGGAAAGAGTTAAAGTGGGAGAGGGCTCAGCAGAATTTAAAGTTTCCAGAACAAGCAATCCCTATAACTCTTTGGGAAGCTCAGGAAGTGATTGCTGAGCTCCTTGATGAGACATTAATATCATTGATAGTCAGAGGTGAAGTGATAGAAGACTAGAGGTTGGCCAATGTGGTGCCACTATTTAAGAAAGGTGGTAAGGAAAAGCAGAGAACTATAGACCAGTGAGCCTGACATTGGTGGTGGGAAAGTTGTTGGAGGGAATCCCGAGTGACAGGATTTGCATGTATTTGGAAAGGCAAGGACTGATTAGGGATAGTGCGTGGGAAATCATGTCTCACAAACTTGATTGAGTTTTTTGAAGAAGAAACAAAGAGGATTGATGAGGACAGAGCAATGAACATGATCTACATGGACTTCAGTAAGGCTCCCCATGGGAGACTGCTTAGCAAGGTTAGATCTCATGGAATACAGGGAGAATGAACCATTTGGATACAGACTGGTTTGAAGGTAGAAGACAGATGATGGTGGTGGAGGGTTGTTTCTTGGACTGGAGGCCTGTGATCAGCGGAGAGCCACAAGGATCAGTGCTGGATCCACTACTTTTTGTCATTTATATCAATGATTTGGATGTAAGCATAAGAGGTATAGCTAGTAAGTTTGCAGTTGACACCAAAATTAGAGATGTAGTGGACAGCGTGGACAGCAATGGGATTTTGATCAGATGGGCCAGTGGGCTGAGGAGTGGCAGATGCAGTTTAAATTAGATAAATGCTTGCTGCGCTTTGGAAAAGTAAATCATTGCAGGACTTATACACTTAATGGTAAAGTCCTAGGGAGTGTTGCTGAACAAAGAGACCTTGGAGTGCAGGTTTATAGTTCTTTTAAAGAAGCGTTGCAGGTAGATAGGACAGTGAAAAAGGCGTTTGGTTTGCTTTCCTTTATTGGTCAGAGTATTGAGTACATGAGTTGGAGGTCATGTTATGGCTGTACAGGACATTGATTAGGCCACTGTTAGAATATTGCGTGCAATTCTGGTCTCCTTCCTATTCGAAAGATGTTGCGAAACTTGTTAGGGTTCAGAAAAGATTTATAAGGATGTTGCTAGGGTTGGAGGATTTGAGCTATAGGGAGAGGTTGAATAGGTGGAGGCTGTTTTCCCTGGAGTGTCAGAGGCTGAAGGGTGACCTTATAGAGGTTTATAAAATTATGAGGGGCATGGATAGGATAAATAGACAAAGTCTTTTCCTTGGGGTAGGGGAGTCCAGAACTAGAGGGCATAGGTTTAGGGTGAAAGGGAAAGATAGAAGAGAAACCTAAGGGCCACATTTTCAAGCAGAGAGTGATGAGTGTATGGAATAAGTTTCCAGAGGAAGTAGTGGAGGCTGGTACAATTACTCTACTCTTGATCATCAGTAAAGAGGTAGAAGATGGAAGATTAACAGTGCTATCAAGCCCACCTGCTCAGCAATAACCTGCTCACAGTTAACACAGTTTGGGTGTCAGGGCCACTCAGCTCCTGACCTCATTAGAACATTGATTCAAACATGAACATGAAAGCTGAATTCCAGAGGTGAGTTGAGATTGACAACACTTGACATCAAGGCCACATTTGACCTAGTGTGGCATCAAGGAGCCCAAACAAAATTGGAATTAATGGCTATGGGAGCAAACCCTCCACTTGTTGGAATCATACCTGGCACAATGGAAGATTGTCAGAATTGTGTGGCATCAAGGAGTCCGAGCGAAACTGGAATCAGAGTGTGTTAGGAAGAAACCTCGCCACTGGACTAGTGTTATACGTGGCACATGGAAGATGGCTGTGGCTGTGGTTCTCAGCTTCGGGATATCTCTGCAGAAGCTCCGCAGGGTAGTGTCCGTGACCCACCTATCTTCAGCTGCTTCATAAATGAACTTTCCTCCATCTTAAGTTGAGAAGTACGGATGTCCGCCAATGACTGCACAACATTCAACACCATTTGCAATTCCTCAGATCGAGTCAAAGAGTCACACAGCACAGAAGTAGTCTCTTTGGTTCAACTCGCTCATACTGACTAAGTTTCCCAAACTAAACTGGTCCCAGTTGCCTGCATTTGGTTCACATCCATCTAAACCATACAAATTCATGTACCTATCCAAATATCTTTGAAATGTTGCAACTGTATCTTAATTTGCCATTTCTGGCAGTTCATTCCACATATGAACCACCCTCTTTGTGAAAACATTGGTCTTCAGTTCCTTTTAAATCTTTCTCCTCTCACCTTAAAAATATGTCCGCTAGTTTTGAACTCCTCCACCCTCGGGAAAAGACCTTTGCTATTCACCTGAGTTATACCCATCATGGTTTTACAAACTTCAATTGAAGGTCACCCCTCAACTTCCTACACTCCAATGAAAAAGGTTCCAACCTACCTAGTTGATCCTTATCCTTCCAGTCTCAGTAACACCTTGGTAAATCTTTTGTGAACCTGCTCTAATTTAATAATATATTTTCGATAGCAGGGTGACCAAAACTGTACAGAATACACCAAAAGTGGCCTCACTAACATCCTGTATAATCTCAAAATAACATCTGTAGATAATCTGAGTTTGTTTCCCTTGGAACAGGCGAAGTTGGGGGGGGGGGGGGGAGATCTAATTGAGATACACAAAATTATGAGAGACATAGAAAGAGCAGATTGTGAGAATCTTTCTCCCATGGCAGACATGTCTAAGACCAGACCGCACAAGTTTAAGGTAAGGAGAAAGTAGTTCAGAGAAAAATAATTTTCACCCAAAAGGTGGTAGAAATATGGAATGTGCAGCCTGAGGGGATCGTGGAGGCAGTTACTTTCAGATCAATTTAAGTAGCACATACCCTTTTGTTGTCACGTTGTGATGATACTGCTCATTTAATAAGGTTGTGTTGTCCTTGGTATTTTTCAAAAGTGTTTTACAACCCAAGTTCTGAAATGTCTGGCTTGATCCACTTGAAAAGGTTTTCAAGTTGTAAAAGAAAATACTTGCACAATGAAAGGGGAGTGGCCAGTTCTCCCAGCTCAGCTTTTCTCTGGTTTGTTTGATTTGGGTATCATTTTAGCAGTCTGGCAGTTTTGAGGCTGCTAGTCAAAGAAGCAGCTACATGGAAGAAGGTATTCCATGCTAAACCTCTCTGCCATTTCTCTCTCTCTCTCTTTCTCTCTCTGGCATCTCTTCCTGTAAGATCTGTGTTTGATTTTTCTTTTTTTGCCAAGGGGTGTTAAAAGGGATTGTTGCAACTAGTTGAAACAGCTTCATTAAGTTGGGATAATCTGTTGGGTTTTCAGATAGGTCACATTATTCAATATTCTATCCTGTTATGTTTGTGTTTCATTCAGTAATCTTGCAAATAAATTCTGTTTTGTTTAAAACTAAGTGGTTGGGCCAGCTGTATCACTTCTGGAATTTCATCTACACCTGCCCAAAACAACTAGCAAAGTTAGGGTCAGGGCTATTTTCTTGAAATGTTTTGAGGGGGTCTGGCCTTGTCCACAACAGATTGAGGACACTTAGAGTCATAGAGACGTACAGCATGGAAACGGACCCCTCGGTCCAACCCGTCCATGCCGACCAGATATCCCAACCCAATCTAGTCCCACCTGCCAGCACCCGGCCCATATCCCTCCAAACCCTTCCTATTCATATACCCATCCAAATGCCTCTTAAATGTTGCAATTGTACCAGCCTCCACCACTTCCTCTGGCAGCTCATTCCATACCCATACCACCCTCTGTGTAAAAAAGCTACCCTCAGGTCTCTTTTCTATCTTTCCCCTCTCACCCTAAACCTATGCCCTCTAGGTCTGGACTCCCCGACCCCAGGGAAAAGACTTTGCCTATTTACCCTATCCATGACCCTCATAATTTTGTAAACCTCTATAAGGTCATCCCTCAGCCTCCAACGCTCCAGGGAAAACAGCCCCAGCCTGTTCAGCCTCTCCCTATACCTCAAATTCTCCAACCCTGGCAACATCCTTGTAAATCTTTTCTGAACTATTTCAAGTTTCCCAACATCTTTCCGATAGGAAGGAGACCAGAATTGCACGCAATGTTCCAACAGTGGCCTAACCAATGTCCAGTACAGCCGCAACATGACCTCGCAAATCCTGTACTCAATACTCTGACCAATAAAGGAAAGCATACCAAACGCCTTCCGCACTATCCTATCTATTTGCAATTCCACTTTCAAGGAGGTATGAACCTGCACTCCAAGGTCTCTTTGTTCAGCAATACTCCCCAGGACCTTACCATTAAGTGTATAAGTCCTGCTAAGATTTGCTTTACCAAAATGCAGCACCTTGCATTTATCTGAATTAAACTCCATCTGCCACTTCTCAGCTCATTGGCCCATCTAGTCAAGATCCTGTTGTAATCTGAAGTAACCCTCTTCGCTGTCCATTACACCTCCAATTTTGGTGTCATGTGAAAACTCACTAACTGGGCTTGTATTAGAACGTTGAGAGGGGATCTGATTGAGATGTATAAGATTATTAAAGGATTGGTCACACTGGAGGTAGGAAACAAGTTTCCGCTGATGGGTGAGTCCCGAACCAGAGGACACAGTTTAAAAATAAGGGGTAGGCCACTTAGAACAGAGTTAAGGAAAAGCGTCTTCACCAAGAGAGTGGTGGGTGTATGGAATGCTCTGCCCCAGAAGGCTGTGGAGACCAAGTCTATGGATACTTTTAAGAAAGAGTTGGATAGAGCTCTTAAGGATAGTGGAATCAAGGGATATGGGGATGAGGCAGGAACAGGATACTGATTGAGGATGATCAGCCATGATCATAGTGAATGATGGTGCTGGCTCGAAGGGCAGAATAGCCTACTCCTGCACCTATTGTCTATAACTGTACCTCTTATATGAGGCGATGAAGAAAGTTGTCTTAAGTGGAAGTGAGCTTGTGCCAGAAGCCTACAGACATTTCAGGATTCTAAGGAAGGACCCTGGTCAAACCTACACTGAGTTTGAAGGGATCAACAAAGTAATTTTGATACGTGGATAAGGGCATTAAAAATAGAACAAACCTATGAGGCTCTTAGGGAGACGATTATTTTGGAGGTGTTCAAAAATTCACTTTCTGAAATAGTGAGAACTCATGTGGAAGGGCAGAGAGTTAAAACGGCAAGGTTATCAGCTGAAATGGGTGATAGTAATGAGCTGGTCCATAAATTAAAGTTTGGCTTCGAAAATCAATTTCAGTCCATGAGTGATAGAAACTGGGCAAATGTAGAAAGGGATAGGCAGATCTCCGTGAAAATCATAACGATAACTTAACAGGGTAAAAATGAAACCCTTGAAGGGGAAAGAGAAGTTGGAAAACTCCGGCATTTTCACTGCAAAAAAGTAGGCCACATGAAATAACAGTGTTTGTGCGTTATGAAAGTGTAGAGGTGTACTGTAACTTTAAGAGTGACTGGAAGCTGGCATGGACTTAGATAGGCACAGAGAGTTCTGAACAAGGTTACAATGTAACACTTGCTCAAAACAAATACCAGCAGCTGGGTTGCCATGAAACCAAAACAAATTCAGCCACTCAGTTTAAATTATGCCCCAAAATCCAAACAAAGTTGAATTTAATATTTTGATAGTACTAAAACCAATGAAACAATCTGATGTTTTGGGGTATAAAACAAGGCTTTTTGAACAGATAGGGCAAGAACTGCCAAGCCACCAACAAGTACAGCTCTCTGAAAGGTACCTGTCTATAAGGAATTCGCACAGCAGAACATTGAAAAAAAATGACATAGGAAAATCTGCAGAGGAAGATACGAGAAGATTTGACAGCTGACTGGTTTTGAAAGTTGAATTTTTTTGTACATCTGAATCAAATTTTTTATCAGACCAGTATTGTAGAGTGGGAGGTAGAAGATCAGTTTAGGAGAAAGGAATTGTAAATAGTTATTGGTATTAACATTCTCTGTTGAATTTAAAGAATAAAGTTGTTAATTTTTCCTTTAAATAGTGACCTCTGGGATAGTTGTTTGCCTCTCAAATTTTAACAGATTACAGCACAAGGTGAATCTTTTCTGTGTGGCTGGTTTAAATTAGCAGAGGGGTTTACCCCGTGTCGTAACGGTTTGGAAGCTTTCGTCAGCAATGAACCATTTAGACAGCTCCAGTCTGAGATTTGGACAGATTTAAATAGATTTGGAGTACAAAAAAGCCCAGTAGATTTAAGCACTTGCAGGTTAGTGTCCGAGATCTTTAAATAAAGCATTGGGTGAAACGATTTGTTTAATTTTGGTGACTTGTGGTTGGTTAAATTAAAAGTGAGAGAAATGCTTCTGAAAATCGCTAAAGAGGTTTTGGGATTTGAAGAGTATTCTCAAATTTGCCAAGAAAGTTTAGAAGGAAAGAAAAAGACCATACTTTTAGAATTAGCAAAGAAGTTAGATTTGGGTTTGACCAAGGACAAAACTAAAGCTGAAATTCTAAGGGAGATACTCAAACAGTTAAGTGTCAGAGAAACAGACAAGTGCAGTAGAGGTAGAAAAACTTAAATTTCAGAAAAATGGAGTTAGAAGATAAACAAAGAGAGAGAAGAACAGTGAGAGAGAGAGAGAGAGGAAAAAGAGAGAGAAGGTTCTTAGCTGAGCAAAGAGGGAGGAGAAAGGGAGTGACAAAAAGAGAGAGAATTTGTACTTGAGAAGTTGTGACTTACTCAGCGAAATCAAGTTAACAGGATGGAGATTAAAAGAGGAGTGATATATACAAATATGTCAAAACTCTTCCACATTTTGATGAGAAAGACATTGAAGCTTTCTTTATTTCATTTGAAAAATTAGCTCGGCAGATGGAGTGGTCCGAGGATTTATGGGTAATGCTAGTTCAGACTAAACTGGTAGGTAGAGCTAATGAGGTATTTGCAGCACTGTCAGATGAGGGGTCAAGAGATTATGAAGAGGTTAAACAGGCTATTTTAAGTGTTTATGAACTGGAACCAGAAGCATATAGACAGCAGTTCAGAATCATTAAGGAGGAACCAGGTCAGACTTATGCCGAGTTCGAAAGAATTAAACATAGTCATTTTGATCGATGGGGCTGTGCTTTTAAGATAGATAGGACCTCTGAGGCTCTAAGAGAGATTATTCTGCTGGAGGTTTTTAAAAACTCACTTCCAGAGATGATCAGAATTCACATGGAGGTGACAGAAAGTTCAGCAAGTGACAAGGGTAGCAGAATTAGTAGATGAGTACATGTTGGTGCATAAGACAAGCTTCCAGCCAGAATTTTGTCCTCTGAGGGATAGAAGTGGGGAGCAGAGGAGATCCTACGCTATGAAGAGAACACTGGTAATAGTTTACCACAGGCTAAAAGAGAAGCCGAGGAGGGTGGAAAGAGGTGAAAGGTCTCAGGTGTTTCCACTGTGGTAAAATGGGACACATTAGGTCACAGTGCTGGCCGTTAAAGACACTGTGGAAAAAGATGTGTTAAAAGAAGCTAAGCCAGTGGCATTAGTGAAAGTAGTAAAGGAAACCCCAAGAAGAGCCGAGGAGCTGTAGGAGAGTGCACAGCCTAGGCAGGGGCTGGGGATGGAGTTAGTACCTGATCTCTATAAAGAATTCACCTCTGTGGGTAAAGGTTACTCAGAAGGAACAGGAGGAGAAGGACAACAAGTTATAATGTTGAGAGATACAGGATCTAAGCAGTCGCTGATAGTGACAGATGAGCAAATTTGCATTCTTTCTGATCTGTTACCCGAGAGTGTGATAGTTTGTGGGATAGATGGATAGAAATTTAGTGTTCCCCAATCAGGTTGAAGTGCCAACTCAAGACTGGGGAAGTAACAGGGAGGGGTTGACAGAGTGTTAGTTCCAGGAATCCAGTTTGTTCCTGGGAATGATTTGGCAGGATCCAAGATGGGAGTGACACCCCTTGTTGTTGAGAAGCCCAAGGAAGTCCAAGAAACTGAGGAGTTAAAACAGAAGTATCCTGATATTTTCTCAGACTGTGTGATGATCAGATCCCACTATCATTAGGTTTTGCTTTGTGCTATGACTTAAGAGAAAGATGGAATTGAGGTTCAGTTAGCGGACACCCTGTTCAAGTAATGGTGCAGGAAAAACCTGAACAGGCAGAGGGTCAGACAAAAGTGTTTACTCCTGGAAGGCTAAGGGACTTGCAAAAGAAAGATAAGGAATAATATATATATGTGGATGCATACTCTGAAATGGAGGCAGAGAATAATCCTGAGGGTTATTATCAGAAAGATAGAATCCTATGATGGAAATGGAGACCATGGCAGGTTAATGCAGAGGAGAAATGGACTGAAGTGCATTGGATTGTGTTGTCAGTAGCATACAGACAGCAAGTGTTAGGGGTAGCACATGAACTACCTGGAGGGTGTCACCTAGGGATACGAAAACTCTGGCTAAGGTACAAATACATCAGGATGTGGTTAACTTTTGCCATATGTGTCATACCAAATGGTAGATAAGCCACAGGCTGTAATAAACTCAGCACTTTTGTTGCTAATTCCCGTATTTGAAAAATCTTTTATGTGGGTTATAATTGATTTTGTCGGTCCCCTCCCGAGAACCAGAAGTGGGAACCAGTACTTGTTAACTGTAATGGATGTGTCTCCTAGATTTCCGAAGGCAATTCCATCACAGAGTATCAAGGCAAAAAGGGTGGGAGAGGAGTTAGTAGCTTTCTTCACACGGTATGGGCTACCCAGAAAGATTCAGTTGGACCAAGGGTCAGAATTTACTGCTGGGCTGTTTAAGGAGGTTATGGATAGCTTAGATATACATCACTTTTAATCCAGTGGGTGTCATCCTGAATCCCAGGGAGCTTTGGAAAGGTGGCATCAGTCCTTGAAGACCATGCTGAGAGCAGAGCGGGACCCCATTCAACACTGTCCTCCAGGCAGAATACTTTCCATCTACAACAACTCTCTGCCTTCTGTCAGCCAACCAATTCTGAATTCAGATAGCCAAATCTCCCTGTATCTCATACCTCCTGACTTTATGAATGAGACTACCATGGGGAAACTTATCAAATACCTTGCTGAAGTCCATATACACCACATCCACGGCTCGACCTTCGTCGACCTGTCTTGTCACCTCCTCAAAGAACTCAATAAGATTAGGTAGGCACGACCTACCCCACCACAAAGCCATGCTGACTGCCTTTATTCATGCTATGCTTTTCCAAATAGTCATAAATCCTATCCCTCAGAATTCTTATGAAAACCTTGCTGACTACAGACACAAGACTGACTGGTTGTAATTGCCAGGGATTTCACTATTACCCTTCTTGAAAAGAGAAGCAACATTCGCCTCCTTCCAATCCTCCAGTATGACTCCCGTGGAGAGTGAGGAAGTGAAGATCTTCGCCAGTGGCTTAGCAACTTCCTTTCTCGAATCCCGGAGCCAATGTTTACCAAGATTTCCAGCACATCAACTTCATCAATCTTGATCTGTTCAAGGCTGTATCCCAGCTCCTCAAAGTTCTCATTCACAACAAGTTCCCTTTTCTTAGATTAGTTTAGATTACTTACCTGTGTGGAAACAGGCCCTTCGGCCCAACAAGTCCACACCGACCCGCCGAAGCGCAACCCACCCATACCCCTAATCTAACACCACGGGCAATTTAGCATGGCCAATTCACCTGACCTGCACATCTTTGGACTGTGGGAGGAAACCCACGCAGACACGGGGAGAATGTGCAAACTCCACACAGTCAGTCGCCTGAGTCGGGAATTGAACCCAGGTCTCTGGCGCTGTGAGGCAACAGTGCTAACCACTGTGCCACCGTGCCACCCGTGAAAACCAAGGCAAAAAATTCATTTAGGGCTTTCTCTATTTGCTCAGACACCACACACATGTTCCTTACGCTATCCCTGATTGGCCCTACCTTCTCCCTGATCATTCTCTTATTCCTCATGTATGAGTAAAATGCCTTTGGGTTCTCCCTAAACCTCTTGCCAAGCCTTTATCGTGCCCCCTCCTGACACTCCTCAGTTCAATTCTGAGCTCCTTTCTAGCAAGCCTGTAATCCTCTAAAACTGTGCTAGATCCTTGCTTCCTCCACCTTATGTAAGCTGCCTTCCTCCTTTTGACTAGAAGGTCCTCTGTTCTCATCATCCAAGGCTCCTTAATCTTATCCCTTTTTCCCTGTCTCAAAGGGACAGATTTGTGCATCACTCACAACTGCTCCTTAAACAGTCTCCACATGTCTGCTGTGCCTCTTTCTGTGGAACAATTGCTCCCAGTCTGTACTTTCCAACTCCTGTCTGATAGCATCATAATTTCCTTTTCCCCAATTAAATATCTTCTCTTGGTAACTGCCCCTTTCCCGCTCCAAGGCTGTGGTAAATGTAAGGCAACTGTGATCACTGTCACCAAAGTGTTCTCCCACCGTGAGATCTGACACCTGTCCTTGCTCATTGCCTCTCCCCTCGTCGGTCTGTCTACATACGGAGTAAGGAAACCCTCCAGAAATACCTGACAAAACGGCTTTATCCAAACCATCTGCATTAAGAAGATTCCAGTCAATATTGGGAAAGTTGAAATTACCCATAACAACAACCCTGCTACATCTGCATTTTTCCAAAATCTGCTGGCCAATCAGTTCTTCAATCTCCCTACTGCTACTAGAGGTTCTGTAGAAAACCTCCAATAAGGTGGCTGCACCCTTGCTGTTCCTCCCATATTGACTCATTAGACAAACCTTCCTCAACAACCTTTGTTTCTGTAGCTGTGATGCACTCTCTGATTAGCAAAGCTACACCCCCTCCTCTTTTTTCACCCTCATGTTCTTTTTAAAAGTTCTAAACCCTGGAACATCTTGCAACCATCCTGCCCCTGTTATGGCCACAACGTCATAACCCCAAGTACTGATCCATGCTCTAAGTTCATCACTTTTATTTCTGACACTCCTTGCCTTAAAGCAGACACATTTTAGCCAATTCCTTTGTTTCATTAGGAGAAACCGTCCTGATAGATTCACTACATCCTGTCACTGCCCCACCTACAACTACTGCCCTCTCAGATATGGAGCAATGGTTCCCACCCCCCTTGCCAAACTAGTTTAAACCCTCCCGAACCACACGAGCAAATCTCCCACCCAGGATATTTGTGCCCCTCCAGTTCAGGTGCAACCCATCCTTCTTGTCCAGGTCGCATCTTCCCCAGAAGGCATCCCAATGGTGTAGATATCTGAAGCTCCCCCCCACCCCGCCTCCTGCACCAGCCTTGCAGCCATGTGTTAAGCTGATTTCCTGGCTGTTCCTCACTTCACTGGGAGCAAACCCACAATCACTATTCTGCTCATCCTGCTCTTCAGTTTCCAACCTAGCTCTCTGTAGTCACTTTTCAGATCCTCAATCCCTTTCCTGTCTGTAACATTGGTGCCAATATGTACCACAATTTCTGGCTGCTCACCCTCTCCCTTCAGAATCCTTTAAACTCCATCAGCAACATCCCGGATCCTGGCAGCAGGGAGGCAACATACCTTCGAGGGGTCCCATTCCTGAGCACAAAGTCTCCTGTCAATCCGTCTAACTACTGAGTCCCCTACCACTAGTGCTTTTCTATTTTCCCCCCCTTCCCTTCTGAGCCACAGTGCCAGGCTCAATGCCAGAGACCTGACAACTATGGCTTCCCCCGGTAGGCCGTTCCCACCAGCAGTATCCAATACGGTATACTTTTTGCTGAGAGGAATGGCCGCAGGGGATCCCTGCTCTGGTCAGTTCCCTTTCCTCCCCCTGACAGTAACCCAGCTGTCCTTATCCTGTGTCTGAGGAGTGACCACTTTTGTACATCCTCTCAATTTCTCCCTCAGCCTCCTGGATGATCCACAGTTCATCCAGCTCCAGTTCCCTCACTTGGTTTTTGAGGAGCTGGAGTTGGTGCACTTCCCCCAGATGTGGTCGGCAGAGACATGTCTCTCACCTTCCACATTCTGCAGGAGGAACATGCATCTGCCCTATCAGCCACACCCCACTAATCTGAAAGCCCACACAGGACTAAACAAAGGAAGAGAAGAAAAGGAAAACAATTAGAAACCTGACAATGTACCGAGTTTACCTTAGTAAGGTGAGAGGAGGTGTATGGGAGGGAGGCCCTAGGGTGCAGGGTCTCGGGTTAAGATTTCACCCACTTAAAAACATCCAGGCAGCCCTCGTTACTCTCTGCCCTCTCTCCTTGCCGCTGTGTTCGAAAAATTTTGTTTCGATTCTTGGAACTCAATGGATTCTCTCGCAAGTTTGTTCCAAACGTCAGCAGTATAGAGGCACTGTTAACCGATTTGCTGAAGAAGCACACAAACTTTCAGTGGACAGAATAATGCCAGGAAGCATTTGACCATTCGAAAGCAATATTAACCACCACATCAGTTTTAGCTACACCACACTTTTCAAAAACGTTTCAAAGTTGCCATTAATGTTCGTGACATAAGAGTTGGCGCTGTACTGCTACAGGAAGATGTTGATGGGATTGTACCGCCGGTTGGTTACTTTTCAAAGAAACTCAACATCCACCAGAGGAAATACTCCTTGATCAAAAAGGAACTATTGAGTTTGGTACTGGCTTTACAACATTTTAATGTGTACATCATGCATAATGTGTCGGAGACTGTTGTGTACACAGATCACAATCCTCTTACATTCTTGGAACGCTTTAAAGATAAGAATATGCGACTATTTTGTTAGAGTCTTATGTTCCAGACCTTTAAAATACATATCGTACAGGGTAAGCAAGTTTGCGGATGACACAAAAGTCGGTGGAGTTGTGGATAGTGAGGAAGGAAGTGGTAGGTTACAGCGGGATATAGATAAGTTGCAGAGCTGGGCGGAAATGTGGCAAATGGAATTCAATGTAGCTAAGTGCGAAGTCGTTCACTTTGGTAGGAATAACAAGATGATGGATTACTGGGCTAATGGTAGGCTACTTGGTAGTGTGGATGAGCAGAGGGATCTTGGTGTCTATGTACACAGATCTCTGAAAGTTGCCACCCAGGTAAATAGTGCTGTGAGGAAGGCATATGGTGTACTGGGCTTTATTGGTAGAGGAATTGAGTTCCGGAGTCCTGAGGTCATGTTGCAGTTGTATAGGACTCTGGTGAGGCCTCATCTGGAGTATTGTGTGCAGTTTTGGTCGCCATACTATAGGAAGGATGTGGAAGCTTTAGAACGAGTGCAGAGGAGGTTTACCAGGATGTTGCCTGGAATGGTAGGAAAATCTTATGAGGAAAGGCTGAGGCACTTGGGGATGTTCTCATTGGAGAAGAGAAGGTTTAGGGGAGATCTGATAGAAGTGTATAAGATGATTAGGGGTTTAGATAGGGTAGATACTAAGAACCTTTTACCGCTAATGGAGTCAGGTGTTACTAGGGGACATAGCTTTAAATTAAGGGGTGGTAGGTATAGGACAGATGTTAGGGGTAGATTCTTCACACAGCGGGTTGTGAGTTCATGGAATGCCCTGCCCGTATCAGTGGTGAACTCTCCTTCTTTATGGTCATTTAAGCGGGCATTGGATAGGCATTTGGAAGTTATTGGGCTAGTATAGGTTAGGTAGGATTCGGTCGGCGCAACATCGAGGGCCGAAGGGCCTGTACTGCGCTGTATCCTTCTATGTTCTATGTACATATTGTGGGTCGTAAGAATGTAATCGCAGATGTGTTATCGTGGATTTAACTGATAAAGTATAGATAAGTTTGGTATCTATTCAATAGTACATTTACGTGGGAAGAAGTTAATATGAACTTAGATTAAAGTCATGTGTATGATATTGTGATTAGGAATATAGAGACACAAAAAAAGGAGAAAGTGAGATCTGTAGATGCTGGAGAAGGGCTTATGCCCGAAACGTCGAATTTCCTGTTCCTTGGATGCTGCCTGACCTGCTGCGCTTTTCCAGCAACACATTTTCAACACAAAAAAAAGCCATCTTTTCATTATGATGGTTCATTTTTTTTCTTGAGCTGGGAGGTGTTATGAAGGTGTTGAGGTCTATTGTAACTTTAAGAGAGACTGGAAGCTGGCATGGACTTAGAGAAGCACAGAGAGTTCTGAACAAGGCAACAATATAACACTTGGTCAAAACAAATAGCAGCAGATGGGTTGCCATGAAACCAAAAGCACAGTGGAGGCTAGAAAGCTGCACCAGAATGTCCAATCTGGTCAGAGGTTGGTTAAGGAAGATGTCCCTGATCTTCTTAAACCATATACCTGCTAAGGTAAAAGTTACTCGCATACGTCAGGAGCAGCAGGTAAAGAGGTTACAATGTTAAGATATACAGAATCCTCTCAATTTGTGATATTGAAAGATGGGGAGATGTGTACCTCTGAAGGACTAGTGCCAGAAAAGTTGCTAGTAACGGGAATTCACAGTGAAACAAAAAGTGCTCAATTATGTAGAGTGAGGTGAGAGTGTCCATTGAAGAGTGGAGAAGCTGTGGTAGGAGTGCTGGACAAACTCTCAGCTCCAGGAATACAGTTTGTCCTTGTTATGCCAGACATGTCATACATGTCAGGGAATTGGAAAACCAAAAGCAGTAATAAAACCCACACTTTTAATACTTATTCCTGCATCGAGGTACCTTTTACAAGAGTCTTAATTGATTGTGTATAACCCCTACCTATAACAAAAAGTGGGAATCAGTATTTGTTAACAATAATGGATGTTTCCATTAGATTTCCAGAGATCGTTCCATTGGGCAATATTACAGCTAAAAGAATTGTGGAGGAATTACTCAACTTTTTCACGAGATATGGACTACCTACAGAGGTACAATCAGATTAAGGGTTAAACTTCACATCAAAATTATTCAAGGAAGTTATGAACAGCTCAGGAATAAAACAATTCTAATCTACCGCATACCACAGGGAGTGCTCGAACAAAGAAAATTACAGGCCCTACAAGCCTGCGCCGATACAGATCCTCTATCTAAACCTGTCGCTTATTTATTAAAGATCTGCATCACTTTGCTCCCTGCCCATTCATGTATCTGTCTCGATACATTTTAAATGACGTGATCGTTCCTGCATCTACCACCTCTGCTGGCAACTTGTTCCAGGCCCTCACCACCCTCTGCGTGAAGAACTTTTCACATGTGTCTCTCCTAAACCTTTCCCCTCACAGTTTAAATTTGTGACCCCCAGTAATTGAGTTCCGCACTCTGGGAAAAAGCTTCCTCTCATCCACTCTGTCTATACCTCTCATGATTTTGTAAACCACAACCAGGTTCCCTCCCAACTTCTTTCTAATGAAAATAATCCTAATCTATTCAACCTCTCTTCATAGTTAGCGTCCTCCATACTAGGCAACATCCTGGTGAAACTCCTCTGCACCCTCTCCAAAGCATCCACATCCTCTGGTAATGTGGCAACCAGAACTGTATGCAGTATTGCAAATGCGGCTGAACCAAAGTCCTATACAACTGTCACATAACCTGCCAACTCTTGTACCCAATACCCCGTCCGATGAAGGAAAGCGTGCCGTATGCCTTCTTGTCCACTTTACTGAACCGCGTTGCCACCTTCAGGGAACAAAGGATCTGAACACCCAAATCTCTCTGTACATCAGTTTTCCTCACGACTTTTCCATTTACTGGATAGTTTGCTCTTGAATTGGATCTTCCAAAATGCATCACCTCGCATTCGCCTGAATTGAATTCCATTTACCCAACTCTCCAACCTGCTGCATTCTCCGACGGTCCCCTTCACTATCTGCTACTCCACCAATCTTGGTGTCATCTGTAAACTTGCTAATCAGGAACCGATACCTTCCTCCAAATCATTTATGTATATCACAAACAACAGTGATCCCAGCACGGAGCCCTGTGGAATGCCACTGGTCACAGGTCTCCATTTTGAGAAACTCCCTTCCACTACTATTCTGCCTCCCGTTACCTAGCCAGTATTCTATCCATCTAGCTGCTATACCCCAGACCCCATGCGATTTCACCTTCTTCATCAGCATGCCATGGGGAACCTTATCAAATGCCTTACTAAAGCCTATGTATGTGACATCTACAGCCCATCCCCCATCAATCAACTCTGTCACATCCTCAAAGAATTCTATTAGGTTTGTAAGACATGACAAATCCAAACAAAACCACGCTGTCCATTATCAATAAGGCCATTTTCTTCCAAATGTGAATAGATCCTATCCCTCAGCATCCTCTCCAGCAGCGTCTCTAATAGTTACATCAGGCTCACCCGTCGATAATTACCTGGAGTATATCTGTTACCCTTCTTAAACAAGGGGACAACATTAGCAATTTTCCAGTCTTCCAGGACCTCACCTGTGTTCAAGGATGCTGCAAATATATCTGTTAACGCCCCAGCTACTTCCTCTCTCGCTTCCCTCAATGACCTGGACCTGCGGATTTGTCTACTTCAATGCCTTTTTGAATACACAACTTTTCCTCCCTCCTTATGCCGACTTGATCTGGAGTCCTCAAAGATCTATCTCGAACCCCAGCATCTACCATGTTCCACTCCTCGGTGCACCAAATAAATCAACCAATTAAGTCATTTGAATTAAGTGAGAGGACTGCTGAAATTGATTAAGGAGACATTGGTAAATCATAATGCAGAGACCACATAGAGTCATAGAGATGTACAGCATGGAAACAGACCCTTCAGTCCAACCTGTCCATGCTGACCAGATATCCCAACCCAATCTAGTCCCACCTGCCAGCACCCGGCCCATATCCCTCCAAACCCTTCTTATTCATATACCCATCCAAATGCCTCTTAAATGTTGCAATTGTACCAGTCTCCACCACTTCCTCTGGCAGCTCATTCCATACTCATACTCTGTGTGAAAAATTGCCCCGTAGGCCTCTTTTATATCTCTCCCCTCTCACCCTAATCCTCTGCCCTCTAGTTCTGGACTCCCTGACCCCAGGGAAAAGACTTTGCCTGTTTACTCTATCCATGCCCGTCATAATTTTGTAAACCTCTATAAGGTTACCCCTCAGTCTCCGACGCTCCAGGGAAAACAGCCCCAGCCTGTTCAGCCTCTCCTTATAGCTCAAATCCTCCATCCCTGGAAACATCCTTGTAAATCTTTTCTGAACCCTTTCAAGTTTCACAACATCTTTCTGATAGGAAGGAGACCAGAATTGCATGCAATATTCGAACAGTGGCCTAACCAATGTCCTGTACAGCCGCAACATGACCTCCCAACCTGTGCACTCAATTCTCTGACCGATAAAGGAAAGCATACCAAACGCGTTCTGCACTATCCTATCAACCTGTGACTCCACTTTCAATGAGCTATGAATTTGCACTCCAAGGTTGCTTTGTTCAGCAACACTCCCTAGGACCTTACCATTAAGTGTATATGTCCTGCTAACATTTGTTTCCCAAAATGCAGCACCTCACATTTATCTGAATTAAACTCCATCTACCACTTCTCAGTCCATTGGCCTGTATAATTTTTTTTCTTCATTCATGGGATGAGGGTGTCACTGTGTAGGTGAGCATTTATTGCCATCTCTAATTGCCCAGAGGAGAGTTAAGAGTGAACCACATTGCTATGGGTCTGAAATCACATGTAGGCCAGACCAGGTAAGGATTAGAGACAAAACATCAGATGCTGGAATTCAAGGTCGACAAGCAAGAGGTTGGAAGAATACAGCATTAGGAGGTGGAGAAGTCAGCATTTCAGAAGTAACCCTTCTTCAGGGCTGGGTGTGGGTGTAAGGGAGCTGCATAAAAAGGAGTTGGGGAGGGTTTTGCGTGAGGAGAGGCAGGTAATGGTGAACACAGGAAGAGGGCTCGACCTGTTAGGTCGATGGGAAGAATGTTTCTCGTTGGTAGCTGAAAGGAAAGGTTGATCAGAGGAACTGAAGGGAGAGGGAGGATCTAGAAATAGAGTTGGGGCTGGGCTGGGAGGTTATTTGAAATTGAAGAACTCAACTGGAGTCGACATCTGCTAGCCCTTCTAAGACTACGACCTCTTGTTCTAGATTTTATCTGCACATCTTCTCTACGTCAACTTTGTCAATCCCCTTCAATATCTTATACACCTAAATTAAATTTCCCCTCATTCTTCTGAACTCCAGAGATTATGGAGCTATGAGGGAGGAGCTGGCCAAAGTTCAATGGTGCAATACCTTAGCAGGGATGACAGTGGAGGGACAATGGCGGATATTTCTGTGTATAATGCAGAAGTTGCAGGATCAGTTCATTCCAAAAAGGAAGAAAGATCCTAGGAGGAGGCATGGGTGGCCGTGGCTGATGAGGGAAGTTAAGAAACATATAAAGTTAAAAGAGAAAAAACATAGCAAAGATAAGTGGAAAAACAGAGGACTGGGAAGCTTTTAAAGAACAACAGAGGATTACTAACAAGGAAATACGCAGAGAAAAAATGAGGTACGAAGGTAAACTGGCCAATAATATAAAGGAGGATAGTAAAAGTTTTTTTTAGGTATGTGAAAGGCAAAAAAATGGTTAAGACTAAGATTGGGCCCTAGAAGGCAGAAACAGAGGAATATATTACAGGGAACAAAGAAATGGCAGAAGAATTGAATTGGTATTTCAGATTTGTGTTCACTGGGGAAGACACAAGCAATCTCCCTGAGGTAACAGTGGCTGAAGGACCTGAACTGAAGGGAATTTATATTTGCCAGGAATTGGTGTTGGAGAGACTGTTAGGTCTGAAGGTTGGTAAGTCCCAGGGGCCTGATGGTTTACATCCCAGGATACTGAAGGAGGTGGCTCGAGAAATCGTGGATGCGTTGGTGATTATTTTCCAGAGTTCGATAGATTCGGGATCAGTTCCTGCGGATTGGAGCGTGGTTAATGTTGTTCCACTTTTTAAGAAAGGTGGGAGAGAGAAAACAGGAAATTATAGACCAGTTAGTCTGACCTCAGTAGTGGGAAAGATGCTGGAGTCAATTATAAAGGATGAAATTACAACACATCTTGATAGTAGTAACAGGATAGGACAGAGTCAGCATGGATTTATGAAGGGGAAATCATTCTTGACTAATCTTCTGGAATTTTTTGAGGATGTAACTCTGAAGATGGACAAGGGAGATCCAGTGGATGTAGTGTACCTGGACTTTCACAAAGCTTTTGATAAAGTCCCACATAAGAAGTTAGTGAGCAAAATTAGGGTGCATGGTATTGGGGGCAAAGTACTAACTTGGATTGAAAGTTGGTTGGCTGCCAGGAAACAAACAGTAGTGATAAACGGCTCCATTTCGGAATGGCAGGCAGTGACCAGTGGGGTACCGCAGGGATCAGTACTGGGACCGCAGCTTTTTACAATATATGTTAATGACATAGAAGATGGTATTCGTAATAACATTAGCAAATTTGCTGATGATACTAAGCTGGGTGGCAGGGTGAAATGTGATGAGGATGTTAGGAGATTACAGGGTGACCTGGACAGGCTAGGTGAGTGGTCAGATGCATGGCAGAAGCAGTTTAATGTCAATAAATGTATGGTTATCCACTTTGGTGGCAAGAACAGGAAGGCAGATTACTATCTAAACGGAATCAATTTAGGTAAAGGGGCAGTACAGAGAGATCTGGGTGTTCTTGTACACCAGACAATGAAGGCAAGCATGCAGGTACAGCAGGTAGTGAAGAAGGCTAATAGCATGCTGGCCTTCAGAACAAGAGGGATTGAGTATAGAAGCAAAGAGATTCTTCTGCAGCTATTCAAGGCCCTGGTGAGACTGCACCTGGAGTACTGTGTGCAGTTCTGCTCTCCAAATTTGAGGAAAGACATTCTGGCTATTGAGGGAGTGCAGCGCAGGTCAATTCCTGGATAGGCAGGATTACCTTACACTGAAAGACTGGAGCGACTGGGCTCGCATACCATTGAGTTTAGAAGACTGAGAGGGGATCTGATTGAGACATATAAGATTATTAAAGGATTGGACACTCTGGAGGCAGGAAACATGTTTTCGCTGATGGGTGAGTGTCGAACCAGAGGACTCAGCTTAAAAATACGGGGTAGACCATTTAGGATAGAGATGAGGAGAAACTTCTTCACCCAGAGAGTGGTGGGTGTGTGGAATGCTCTGCCCCAGAGGGGAGTGGAGGCCCAGTCTCTGGATTCATTTAAGAAAGAGTTGGATAGTGCTCTCAAGGATTGTGGAATCAAGGGTTATGGAGATAAGGCTGGAACAGGATACTGACTAAGGATGATCAGCCATGATCATATTGAATGGCGGTGCAGGCTCGAAGGACAGAATGGCCTACTCCTGCTCCTATTGTCTATTACAGTTCTAAACTGCTCAATCTCCCATAAGAAGGCAAATCTCAACACTGAGCTCTCCAATTTCAAATAACCTTCCAGCCCCTCCCCCTCCCTTCTATTCCTCTGATCACCCTTCCTTCTAGCTACCAACTGATTCATTCCTCCCATCAACTTACCAGGTCATACCCTCTACCTGCCTTCACCTATCCCTACCTCATCACCCTGCCCCTTTCCCCACTCAAAACCTCTCCCCACACCCTTTTTTCTGCAGTTCCTCTTACACCCACCGCTAGTCCTGAAGCCTGGTTACACCTGAAACGTTGACTTCTCCACCACCTGATGTTGCCTGGCTTGCTGTGTTCTTCCAGTCTCCTGCTTGTAGACTAGGTAATGATGGCAGTTTCTTTCCCTAAAGGACATTCATGAACCAGATGGGCTTTTCTGACAATAAATAATGGTTTTCAATACTCACGTAATTCCAAAATTCTCTTTATTAAATTCACAATCCACCATCTGTCACAGCAGGATTCGAATCCAGGACCCCAGAACATTACCTAGGTCTCTGGATTAACAGTGATGATATTGTTAGGCCAATAGGAACATTAGAACTATGAGCAGGAATAGGCCATCTAGCCCTTTATCCTTTTCTGCCATTCAATAAGATCATGGCTGACCTTTTCGTGGCCTCAGCTCCACTCACTCTCCCTCGCACCATTATCCTTAATCCCTTTATCTCTCCTCTATGAGGAGGATAGATTGGCTAGACAGAAAGAAACTTTTCCTCTTATTGGAAGGATCAATGATCAGGGGTGTAAGAGGCAGGAGGCTTAAAGAGGACTCAAGGAAATAATTTTTTGCTCAGAGTAGGAGGATTCTGGAGCTTCCTCCATGTAAGGATGGTAAAGATAGAAACCTTCATAAATTATTTAGATGTACACTTGCCAAGGCACAAAAGGCTATAGGCGGAGTGCTGGAAAATGGGATTACAGTAGTTAGATGGCTTTTTTGATTGGGGTGGATGAAAGGTCTTTTCTATGCTGTAGATCTCTGATATTATTAGTTGGGAATGGTGCTTAACATTGTGCATTCATCAATGAAAATCCCCACTTCTGATCTTGTGATGGTCATTGTTCCAATCTTAAAAACTAGTTTTTATACCCTGTTCTCAGTACAAACAACTGAAAATCCCAAACTACAATCGTATTGTCACATTTTAAAGTACAAAGCACATGCATCTAGCGTGAAAGGAGAGCAAGTTAAATAAATTTGAATAATTGATATAAATTTTACAATAACTCCCACTTACTGTTGTTTTATTCTAGAAGCTAGAAGTTAGTGCTGCTTGTGAAAATGTTCTACGCCACTTCTTGCACACAAAAAATGTCAAAGTAGCATCCACAACAAGCAGGAGCAGGATTACACCAAGGAGGATTAGGAGCCAAACAGGAGCACCTAGAGAAAAGGGAAAATTAACAGAATAAACTGATTGTGACAACAAGGCACAACAGACACTTGCCAAGAGTGTGAAAGAATTTGCCACAACGCTCAGGAAACATGACATCGTCCAGGACAAAGCAGCCTGATTGCTCAACACCTGACGGCACAGTGCAAACAATTGTTCCCTTCGAAGTTTGGAATTCTTGCTGTCTTGATAAATTCAGGATGTAAAACTTCAACAGCATCTCACTTTTTCAGCAATACTCAAGTTTTCTACTGACAAATGATAAAATTTGAAAGAGAATGCAGAAACATTAGTACCTGGGGGTTTATGCATAAAAGTGTTTTAGGTTGATCAGATATATTACAACAGAATGTCAGCTCCTGAACTTCAAAAATGAGGGTTTAAAGTACAAGAGGAAGGAAATTATATTAAGTGTTTCTGAAACACTGGTTCAACTTAAGCAGCAGTATTGTGTCCAATTCTGGACGCCACATCTTAGAAAGAAGGTAAAGGCTTCAGAGAAGTAGCAAAGCAAAATTTAAAGACTCATACCAGAGATGACAAATAGATTGGAGATACTGGGATTATTTGCTTTAGAGTTGACAGGAGCCAGATGTTCAAATTGTGAAGGATATTTACAAAATAAATAAGGGCACCACTTAAAGATAAAAGAACTGGAGTGGAGATCAGAATTATTTTTAAAGTAATTTACAAACTGAAATGTAGTGTCTCAAGGTTTGGAAGAACTTAAAATTCAGCCGGTAATTCGAAGTATAGAAATTGGAAGTCTTGGGCTCTTGATTAGTAAGGGGTTCTACACCACCCCCATCACAATCGTTGTCCTCTTATCTGCTATGCCTGAAGTTAGTTTAATAAATCTTTTCATAAGTTGTGTTCATTGACTTGTACTGGAAACCTTTAAAACTTCTGCTGAGCCCACCTCACCTTTAAATGTTTTCCATAATTTTCCGTGCAACTGAACCATCTAATCTGCTTCACGATTCGATCAAGGCCGATATGTTCCAACCCTGTTCTCCTGCCTTCTCTTGGATTTGGCAGGACCTACATGTCCTTGGTGGAGTGGGAGGGGGAGTTGAAGTGGTCAGCCATAGAGCAGTGGGGTTGTTTGGTGCATGTGTCCCAGAGATGTTCCCTGAAATGTTCCTCAAGTTGGTGTCCTGTCTCCCCAATGTATAGGAGACAGCATCGAGAGCAATGGACACAGTAGATGACGTGTTTAGATGTGCAGGAAAATTTCTGCCAGATGTGGAAGGATCCTTTAAGGCCTTGCACAGAGGTGAGGGGGAAGCTGTGTGCGCAGGTTTTGCACCTCTTGTGGCGGCAAGGTGCTGGGAGTGGAGGGTGGGTTGGTGGGGGTGTGGACCTAATGAGGGAGTCGGACAGGGAATGGTCTCTATGCAGTACTGAATATATCTCAGGTGGTGGGGTCTGATTGTAGATGGCAGAAATGGCAGAAGATAAAGCACCGTAACTGAGGGGAGTATGGAGGCTTTGATGGTAATCTCTCAGAAATCACTGCAGTTATGGAGTGTCCCAAAGGACTGGAAAATGGCCAAAGTAACACTATGTTTAAAAGGGAGGAAGACAGAAGACAGTAAACTATAGGCCAATTAGCCCAACTGTTACTGTTTGAAAGATTGTAGAATCTATTATTTAGCATGAGATTGCATGAAACTTGGAAGTGCGTGGTAAAATAGGGTGGAGCCAGCATTGTTTTGTCAAGGGGAGGTTATGCCTGACAAGTCTGTGAGAATTCCTATAGAAGGTAACAAGCAAGTTAGATCAAGAAGAGCCAGTGGAAATGATCAATTTGGATTTCCAGAAGGCCATTGATAAGGTGCTGCATAGAAGGCTGCTAAATAAGATAAGAGTCCATGGTGTTAGGGACAAGCTTGCAGCATGGATTCAAGATTGGCTGATTGGCAGAAGGCAGAGAGTAGGGATAAAGGAGTCTTTTCAGGATGGCAGGTCCCGACTAGTCGAGTTCCACAAGGGTCCAATTTCGGACCACAACTGTTCATGTTATACATTACTAAACTGGACAAAGTAACTTTTTTGTATTCTTTCATGGGATGGGGCTGCCACTGGCTTGGCCAGCATTTATTGTCTATCCCTAATTGCCCATAGGGTAGTTAAGAACCAACCACATTTCAGTTGGCCTGGTGTCACATGTAGGCCAGACTAGGTAAGGACAGCAGTTACCTTCCCGACTGGACATTAGTACTCCCTAAGGGTTTTCTGGACAATCGACAATGGTTTCATGACCATGATTAGACTCTTAATTCCAGCTTTTGTTTAAATTGAATTCAAATTCAACCATCTGCTAATGCAGGATTTAGAACTAGGTCTCCAGAATGTTACCCGGGTCTTTGGATTAACAGTCCAGTGGTAATACCATGAAGTCATTGCCTCTCAACTGAGCAATAATGCCCTAAGTTTGTAGATGACCTAAAGATTGGTAGAGGTACAGGTAGTGTGGAGGAAACAGGGAGGCTACAGAAGAACTTGGACATGCCATGAGAGTGGGCAAAGAATTGGCAGCTGGAATATATTATGGGAGAGTGTAAGCTTATACATTTTAGGTGGAAGAGCAGAGGCAGACACAAACTTCAATATGGGAAAAGGCTTACAAATCTGAAGCACAGAAGGACTAGGTGTTCCAGTTCAGGATTCTCTTAAGATTAACATGCAGGTAGATTAACAATACCATTAGGGAGGTAATTCCAGGATTCTGACCCAGTGACAGTGAAGGGATGGCGATCTATTTCTAAGGCAGGGTGATGAGTAGCTTGGAGGGCAACATGCAGGTGTACTCTTCCCATGTACTTGACGCTCCTATCCTCCTAATGAGAAGTGGTCATGAATTTGGAAGGTGCTGCATAAGGAATCTTGGTAAATTTCTGCAGTACAGCTTGTTTGTAGTACATAGTGCTGCTGCTGAGAGTAGATGGTAGAAGGAGTGTTACTTGCCACGTTTTGGACCAAGCCTGTATATTATTCAGATCATGTTGCATTTGAACATGGACTGCTTCAGCACCCGAGGACTCAAATAGTTCCGAACATTATGCAATCATTGGCGAGTATCCCCACCTCTGATCTTACAGAAGTCATAGAATCTCTACATTGTGGAAACAGGTCATTTGGCCCAACTAGTCCACACTGACCATCCAAAGAATATCCCACCCATTGCCCTACCCTGTTAATCTTTCTTTCCCACAACAAACGCACATAACATACACATCCCTGAACTCTATGGGCAATTTAGCATGGCCAATTCACCTAACCTGCACATTTTGGGACTGTGGGACGGAATCAGAGCACCCAGAGAAAACCCATGTAGACACAAGGAGAATGTGCAAACTCCACACAGTCACCAGAGGCTGGAATCGAACCCAGGGCCCTGGTGCTGTGAGGCAGCAGTGCTAACCACTGAGCCACTGTGTCACCCACAATGGAGTGAAGGTCAATGATGAAGCAGCTGAAGATGATTGGTTTGAGCACGCTGCACAAAGGAACTCCTGCAGAGATGTCCTGAAGCTAAGATGGTTCCATTGATTACAGCTTTGTTTGACCTCCTTGGTGCCACACTCAGTCAAACTTGTCACTTTCACCTCATCTCAATTTTGTAACTATGCTGCTGCTACTATGCTTTTTATTCTGTGACATCTTAATTTGCTCTCAAGAGTCAGTTACATGGTGCCTTATAAAATGCCATTTGGAAGTCCACAATGCATCAACGATATTATCTTCATATATCCACAATTATTTTCTAATAAAGACTCCAGCAAGTTAGTAGCAGATTAGTTGCCAATAACAAATATTTGCGGATTTTCCTTAATTAATTCATATAAGTCCGGGTCAATTTGTTAATTTTGTCAGGAATTATTGTTTCAAAAGGTTTCCCACCATCCAAGGTAAATTGACAAGCATAAGGTTAACTGGGTTTCTTCTAAAATTGCTCCTTGATCACAAAAGTGTTTTACTTTGTTTGATAATACCTTCATGAAGCATTCTCAATGTTCCACTGCTATAAATCTAAATGCAGGAGATTATTATTTCTGTATTAGTGCTGCTTAAAAACAACTCCTACCATCACTTTGCCAATGATTGAGAAAACACTGCTGGAGCTGTCTTTGATCTCAGAGCACGATAAAACTATAATACTGTAAGAAATAGGAAGAGGAAGTGGTGGTTCAGTCCCTTGAGCCTGTTTCGTTGTTCAATAGGGTTATGTCTTCTTATGTTCAACTTCATGCCCTTGCCCCATTACCCTTTATTTCCCTGCTGATCAAGAATATAACTAACTCGGTCTGAAATAAACCCTCCTATTGGGTGCTATTAACTGCCTGTCTTGACGTCTTCCTCTTGCCTAATCTGCAAGCTTTACCTGACAACTGTTTTAGGATTTAGAACCCCTACAGTGTGGAAACAGGCTCTTCGGCCCAACAAGTCCACACCAAACCTCTGAAGAGTAACCCACCCCAGACCTATTCCCCTACCCTACATTTGCCCCTGACTAATGCACATCCCTATGGGCAATTTAGCATGGCAAATTGACCTAACTTGCACATCTTTGGTCTGTGGGAGGAAACCCATGCAGACACAGGGAGAATGTGCAAACATCACTCAGACAGTCGCCTAAGACTGAAATCAAACCCAGGTCCCTGGCACTGTGAGGCAGCAGTGCTAACCACTGAGCCATTGTGCTGCCACTTCCACTTTCTCAGGAATCACTGGATGCCTGTCTCATGGTCTTGCTCTTTCCTACTCCTCTTGAGGCTGCTGAATGCCTATCTTAAGACATTCCTTGTGAAACAAATCAGATGAATTTCTTCACAAATAGAAACAAATATGCACAATCTAATAAGTATTTAATTTTTCAAGGATACCTGGAAGATCAGTTTATTGAACAGAATATAAAGGACATGAGAGAAAGCCAAGATGGCGGCAATGGAGTAGGTAGCGACAGGTCAGGATCTTCATACCAGATCTCATCCGTTCCACTCGTTTCCCTTTTGTCCTCTGCTTTCCTTCTTCTTTTTGTAGTTTTCTTTTAGTTTCTAGTGTTTCACACTAGAAGTCAAGGAGAGAGAATGGCAGCAATTGGTTTGCAGCACAAACCTAGATAGTGGCAAGGTGGCATTTGGTGGCCAGTGGTGGGGTATGGCATTGGTCAACGACAAGCTGCAGTGAAAGATGGTGGTCACCAATGAGGTGGCGGTGCCAAAGGATGGTGGAAGTGGCAGTCAACCGTGAGAGATGGTGATCAGTAGCGATGCAGCAGTCAGGGCCAAAGTCCTGTGTGCCCAGGCAGGTCTTAGCCCAGCAGGGTCTTAGAAAAAGACTGTAATGTTTGATTTTTTAAACTTTATTTCTCTGTTTTCCTACTTTTATGCGGAGACGACTGTAGGGCTGAACCTTTAAAGTTATTTTTTATTTTCCTATTTCTGTAACTAAGATTTTGTACTGACATACTTTATATCTAAGAGCACATACTTTTTACTATACTCTTATACCTCATTATTGAGTACGCGACAATAAAAATTTAAATCTAAAATAAATTGGGGAGAAAAAAAATGACAAGACAAGATGAAATGGGAAAATGGATAAGAAGAGTTTATATAGGTATTTATAAAGGAAGAAAACAAAACAAGTGTTGGGCCTTTAGATAATAAGAATGGGGATCAAACAGATAATAAGCAAATGGCAGAAGACATGAACAAATATTTAGATTCTTCACCAAACAGGAGACTTTTTAAAAATTAATTCACAAGATGAGGGCATTGCTGGCAAGGCTAGCATTTATTGCCCATTCCTAATTGCCCAGAGGGCAGTTATGAGTCAAACACATTGCTGTGGGTCTGGAATTACATGTAGGCCAGAGCAGGTCTTGCACATTCCTTCCCTCAAGAACATTAGTGAACTAGATAGGTTTTTAATAATCAATTATTATCAACAATAATTTCATGGTCATCGTTAGACTCTTAATTCTAGATTTTTATTGCATTCAAATTCCATCATCTGCTATGGTAGGATTCAAACCAGAACAATACCTGGGTCTCTGGATTAACAATTCAACAATAATACCACCAGGCCATCGCTTCCCCTCAAGGAGCACAATCCAGTAATCAGGAAATTGGGGAGAAAGAGAGGAATTTAGTGAAATTACATTCAATCATGGTCTCTGGTCTTCTCCCTGTAACCCTTGATCCCCTTACAAATCAAGAATCTATTTATCTTTGTCTTAAATATACTTGATCTCCACAGCCTTCAGTGGAAATGAATTCCACAGATTTCACCACCCTTTGGTTGAAGAAATTCATCCTCGCCTCTGGTCTTGTCTCTCAGTCTCTCCTACAGTGGAATCACCTTCTCCATATTCACTCTATCCAGTCTCTCAATACTCTGTATGTTTCAATAAATTCCCACTTCATCCTTCTAAGCTCCATCGAGTACAGGGTGTCCTCAATTACACTTCATAAGAGAAGCCACAGATGACTTTGATAGATGAAGGGAGTTAAAGTATGGCAGTGAAATTCGCAGACAACAGAAAGACGGGTAGAAAAGTATGTTGTGAAGAAGACATAAGAAAGTTGTTGATGAGTATGGATAAGTTGAGTGAGGGGGCAAAAAGTCTTCCCTTTCCGCTAAGCCTTTGAGAACCCTTAAAAGGCTGGTGGTGAGCTGCCTTAGAGTCATAGAGATGTACAGCACAGAAACAGACCCTTTGGACCAACTTGTCCATGCTGACCAGATACCCTCACCTTACTCCCATTTGCCAGCACTTGGTCCATATCCCTCTAAATCCTTCCTATTCGTATACCCATCCAGATGCCGTTTATATGTTGTATTTGGATCAGCCTCCACCACTTCCTCTGGCAGTTCATTCCACACACACACCACCTTCTGCATGAAAAAGTTGCCCCTTAAATCTCCTTCAGATTTTTCACCTTTCACCCTGAACCTAATGCCTGTAGTTCTAGATTCCCCCACCTCAGGGAAAAGACCTGGTCTCTTTACCCGATCTGTGTTCCTTCTTGAACCATGGCAACCCATATGCTGTACATAGACTTGCGAGGGAAGGATTGCCAGGAGTTTGACCCAGTGACTGCGTCCAGTTATGGTCTCCCTGTTATAGGAAGGATATCATTAAGCTGGAGAGGGTTCAGAAAAGATTAGAGCTGAAAATGTGTTGCTGGAAATGCGCAGCAGGTCAATCAGCATCCAAGGAACAGGAGAATTGACGTTTCGGGCATAAGCCCTTCTTCAGGGTGATATATTTCCAAGTCAGGAAAGTGAGTGGCTTTGTGAGGAAATTGAAGATGGCAGTGCTTCCAATATCTGCTGTTCTTGACCTTCTAGAGGAAAGTGGTCTTGGATCTGGAAGTGCTAACAGCCTTGGTGAATTTCGGTAGTGCATCTTGTAGATAGCCTACACTGCTGCTACTGGGTATCAATGGTGGAAGGAATAAATATTTGCAGATGCGGTGTCAATCAGGTGGCCTGCTTTGTCCTGGATGGTGTCAAGTTACTTGAATGCTGTTGGAGGTAAGTGGGAAGCATTCCTTAAATGCTCAGCGGTGTAGAACTTAAACACTTTTAAAAAGGGACTAGAAGTTGAAGTTTCTTATATTTTGGGGAGTATTCTATCGCAAAGTTATTGCTGCTAGGTTTTTAGTCTCTGACCTGCTCTTGTAGTTGATGTATTTATATGCATTTCGAGACTTGTCATCAGGAAAAAGTGGAAAGCTAGGCAAAAACAATGTAAGGAGCACACTGCCACACCAATTCCCCATCCATCCCTTCTCATGGCCATTGCCAGCTCTAAGTGTAATAGAGCCTGCGGTAAGCCAAATTGGTCTGTACAGCCACCTACAGACAGTGGAAGAGGATCATTTTCACCTGCCAAAGACTGTTGATGATGATAATTCAT
Source organism: Hemiscyllium ocellatum (assembly GCF_020745735.1). Lineage (NCBI taxonomy): Eukaryota > Metazoa > Chordata > Chondrichthyes > Orectolobiformes > Hemiscylliidae > Hemiscyllium > Hemiscyllium ocellatum. The sequence continues at coordinate 7,548,078 of NC_083401.1, read as the reverse complement.
ATATCTATCCAGTTTAGTTTCTGGTCAATAGCCACTCCCAGAATATTTATTGTGGTGGAGTCAGCAATGGTAATGTCATTTAACGTCAAGAGGTGATGGCTAGATTCTCTAGCTGACGTTGGTCCTGTCTGGCATTTGTGCAGTTGAAATGTTACCTGCCACTTTTCAGCCCAAACCTGGATATTAGAGTCATAAAGATGTACAGCATGGAAACAGACCCCTCGGTCCAACCTGTCCATGCCGACCAGATATCCCAACCCAATCTAGTCCCACCTGACAGCACCTGGCCCATATCCCTCCAAACCCTTCCTATTCATATACCCATCCAAATCACTCTTAAATGTTGCAATTGTACCAGCCTCCACCACTTCCTCTGGCAGCTCATTCTATACCCATACCACCCTCTGCATGAAAAAGTTGCCCTATAGACCTCTTTTATATCTTTTCCCTCTCACCCTAAACCTATGCCCTCTAGTTCTGGACTCCCCGACCCCAGGGAAAAGACTGCCTATTTAACCTATCCATGCCCCTCATAATTTTGTAAACCTCTATAAGGTCACCCCTCAGCCTCCGATGCCCCAGGGAAAACACCCCCAGCCTGTTTCGCCTCTCCCTATAGCTCAAATTCTCCAACCCTGGCAACATCCTTGTAAATCTTTTCTGAACCCTTTCAAGTTTCACAACATCTTTCCGATAGGAAGGAGACCAGAATTGCACACAATGTTCCAACAGTCGCCTAACCAATGTCCTGTGCAGCTGCAACATGACCTCCCAACTCCTGTACTCAATATTCTGGCCAATAAAGGAAAGCATACCAAACGCCTTCTGCACTATCCTATCTGCCTGCGACTCCACTTTCAAGAAGCTATGAACCTGCACTCCAAGGTCTGTTTGTTCAGCAACACTCCCTTACCATTGAGCGTATAAGTCCTGCTAAGATTTGCTTACCTAAAATGCAGCACCTCGCATTTATCGGAATTAAACCCCATCTGCTACTTCTCATCCCATTGGCCCATCTGGTCAAGATCCTGTTGTAATCTGAGGTACATTCTTCGCTGTCCACTATACCTCCAATTTTGGTGTCATCTGCAAACTTACTAACTGTACCTCTTATGCTCGCATCCAAATCATTTATGTAAATGACAAGAAGTAGAGGACCCAGCTCCGATCCTTGTGGCACTCCACTGGTCACAGTCTGAAAAATAACCCTCCACCACCACCCTCTGTTTTCTATCTTTGAGCCAATTCTGTATCCAAATGGCTAGTTCTCCCTTTTTGCTAATTGTCCAGGTCTTGTTACATTTGGACATGGACTGCTACAGTATCTGAGGCGTGTCATCCACTGCCCTCTGCGTGAAATATTTTGTTCACACCTTTCCCCGAAACATTCCCATTCTCACCTTGAATCTATGACCTCTTGTAACGAATCTTGCCACCCTGGGAAAAAGCCTCTGACTGTCCATCCTATCTATGACTCTAACAATTTTACAGACCTCTATCAGCTCACCCTTCAGCCTCATACTTTATAGTGAAAGCAATTTGATATCATCTAACATCACCTCACAACTAAAACCCTCCAGACCAAGCAACATGCTGGTGAACCTTCTCTGCAGCCTCTCTGAAGCATCCACATCCTTCTGGGAATGTGGCAACTAGAACTGCACAAAATTTTCCAAATGTAGCCTCACTAAAGTTTCGTACAGTTGTGATATAACTTGCCAACTTTTATATTCAAAACCAGAGCCGATGAAGGCAAGCGTGCTGTATACCTTCTTGACTACCTGAGTTGCCATTTTTAGGGATCTGTGGACCTGTATGTAGAGATCCCTCTGTATGTCAATGCTCCTAAGGGCTCTGCCATTTATTGTACAATCTGACCTTCCAAAGTGCATCACTTTGGCCATTTCTCTGCCCAAATCTACAATCTAACTATACCCCTCCTCATTCTGGGACTCTGCCAGTTTTGGTGTTATCTACAAACTTACTAATCAGACCACCTACATTTTCCTGCATTTATTACAAACAACAAAGTTACTAGGAGTGATCCCTAAGGAACACTGCTAGTTACTGATCTACATTCTAAACGGCACCCTTCCACTACTATTCTCTGTCTTCTATGACCAAGCCAGTTTTGTATTCCACTAGCCAGCTCAACCCAGATCCCATGATACTTACTTTCTGTGCCAGCCTACCATAAGATACCTTACTTAATGCCTTACTAAAGTCCATGTAGACAAAATGTGCTGCCCTTCCATTCTTACTCATATTCTTACAAAGTTGAAGGAATCTCTTGTCACTTTAAGAGACAGGATGCATTTCTGAGCGGAGAGATTTTGATAGCACGTACCTGTGACAAACTGACATATTAATAATAAGTAATCATCAGCTTAGGGTTGTGTTTTGATGTTAAGACAACCAGATTTGAATTTAACTGTTCATCAACTTTACTAACACCTTCCATCCCGACCTGAAATTCACCTGGACTGTCTCAGACTCCTCCCTCCCCTTCCTAGACCTTTCCATTTCTATCTCGGGCGACCGACTCAACACAGACATCTATTATAAACCGACTGACTCCCACAGCTACCTGGACTACACCTCCTCCCACCCTGCCCCCTGCAAAAACGCCATCCCATATTCCCAATTCCTTCGTCTCCGCCGCATCTGCTCCCAGGAGGACCAATTCCAACACCGCACAACCCAGATGGCCTCCTTCTTCAAGGACCGCAGATTCCCCCCAGACGTGATCGACGATGCCCTCCACCGCATCTCCTCCACTTCCCGCTCCTCCGCCCTTGAGCCCCGCTCCTCCAACCGCCACCAAGACAGAACCCCACTGGTTCTCACCTACCACCCCACCAACCTGCGCATACAACGTATTATCCGCCGCCATTTCCGCCACCTCCAAACGGACCCCACCACCAAGGATATATTTCCCTCCCCTCCCCTATCAGCGTTCCGCAAGGACCACTCCCTTCGTGACTCCCTTGTCAGATCCACACCCCCCACCAACCCAACCTCCACCCCCGGCACCTTCCCCTGCAACCGCAGGAAATGTAAAACTTGCGCCCACACCTCCACACTCACTTCCCTCCAAGGCCCCAAGGGATCCTTCCATATCCGCCACAAGTTCACCTGTACCTCCACACACATCATCTATTGCATCCGCTGCACCCGATGTGGCCTCCTCTATATTGGTGAGACAGGCCGCTTACTTGCGGAACGCTTCAGAGAACACCTCTGGGCCGCCCGAACCAACCAACCCAATCACCCCGTGGCTCAACACTTTAACTCCCCCTCCCACTCCACCGAGGACATGCAGGTCCTTGGACTCCTCCACCGGCAGAACACAACTACACGACGGCTGGAGGAGGAGCGCCTCATCTTCCGCCTGGGAACCCTCCAACCACAAGGTATGAATTCAGATTTCTCCAGCTTCCTCATTTCCCCTCCCCCCACCTTGTCTCAGTCGGTTCCCTCAACTCAGCACCGCCCTCCTAACCTGCAATCCTCTTCCTGACCTCTCCGCCCCCACCCCACTCCGGCCTATCACCCTCACCTTGACCTCCTTCCACCTATCCCACCTCCATCGCCCCTCCCCCTAGTCCCTCCTCCCTACCTTTTATCTCAGCCGGCTTGGCTCTCTCTCTCTTATTCCTGATGAAGGGCTTATGCTCGAAACGTCGAATTCTCTATTCCTGAGATGCTGCCTAACCTGCTGTGCTTTGACCAGCAACACATTTGCAGCTGTGATCTCCAGCATCTGCAGACCTCATTTTTTACTCAATAATTTAAATTGTGCCAAGGATACCAAAAAACAATTGAATTGGAATTTGATTGTAATGACAACATCGGACCAATGTGAGGGTAGAGTTTTGGGATTAAAAAAAAGACATTCTGAAGGTTGGTCAGAACCAACTGCCATCCAAAGAAATAAACATCTTGCGGCACGGTGGCACAGTGGTTAGCACTGCTGCCTCACAGCGCCTGGAGACCCGGGTTCAATTCCCGACTCAGGCGACTGACTGTGTGGAGTTTGCACGTTCTCCCCGTGAATTGGCCGTGCTAAATTGCCCATAGTGGTAAGGGATAATGTAGGGGTATGAGTGGGTTGCGCTTCGGCGGGTCGGTGTGGACTTGTTGGGCCAAAGGGCCTGTTTCCACACTGTAAGTAATCTAATCTAAAAAAAAAATCTCTATTTAAAAGGTACTTGATTGCTAAAACTAATTGCAGTAAAAAAGTAAGACGACAACCAAGGGAGACACTGTGCCTTGGTACACAATAAATTCAGTTCAATTCAATTCAATTCAGAAGACAGCAGAATCAGAAGGATGAAAGGAAGCAACTGTATGAACTTTGAGAGATTAAGTAAATTTAATGTTTGATAATTGTGTTATTGGAACAGCATTTTTATAGTGTTGGGGTCAGATAGTGGTTAGTCAAGAAAAAGAAAGTTGCGTTTGTTAATAGTTTTGTTTAGTATTCACTGTTAGATTTAGGAAGATAAATTTTTTTAAGCAGTGGAAATCAGGGGTTTTCTTTCACTCACTCACAATTTTAGCATATTATGAGGCGAAGTGAACTTTTCTGAGTGATTTAATTTAATTAGCAAAGGGTTTCGACTTCCACTTTGTCACAATATTGACATTATTAAAAATCAGCCAGCTGGACCTCAGAATATGAGTTCCCTGGTTGGGGCTGTTAACCTGGTCCAATTAGGGAGGCTTGACTAACAGATGTAAACAGGAGTGTCAGCATTGCCCTTTGATGTGAAGGGCACTGCTTGTCACAGGCCACTCAGGTCTTTTCCTACTTTTCCTGGTGGTGGAAATTGAATAAAGATTTGTACACCTTGTGTCTCTCACTGCGTCTCACACCTGCACACACAACCTATGGGTGCTGGGGAAAAAATAAGCACTACCGCAGTTAGGCGGTAGTGTGGGGAAAAATTTAAAAAAAATAATAAAAGAGGTGACATTGTCACTGGCCACCCGGGTGCTAAGAAAAAAAAAACAGGAGCTGTAAGGGCACAGCTTGTCACGGCCACTCGGGTGTTTTCCCGGTAAGGAGTTGGTCCAGTGGCAGTAAAAAAAAGATATAAAAAAAACAGGGGGTTTTTGATGTGAAGGGCACTGCTTGTCACTGGCCACTCGCGTGTTTCCTTTCTTCCTGATGGTGGAAACTGAATTAAAAAAAGAAAAATAAATAAATAAAGAAAAAAAAAGAAAAAGAAAAAAAAACAGGAGTGTCAGCATTGCCCTTTGATGTGAAGGGCACTGCTTGTCACAGGCCACTCAGGTGTTTTCCTACTTTTCCTGGTGGTGGAAATTGAATAAAGATTTGTACACCTTGTGTCTCTCACTGTGTCTCACACCTGCACACACACAAAAAAAAGAAGAAAAAAAAGAGAAAAAAAATAAAGAGGAGTGTCAGGGATTCTGGTCACTCTGGGAGCCAGCTGAAAATGTTATGTACTATGCATGTGTAAAGAAAACACGAGTTGGCGACGGGTGAACGGCCTTCGTGCAGTTATTTCAGTGGTGAAAAGAGCAGGATTAATGATTTGACCATGCAAAAGCATCTACCAGCTGAAGCCCAACCAAACTTCAAACAGGCACTACAACTGGCTTTGTCATTAGAAAATCCAGCAAGTGAAGCTTATTAGTTACAGGGTATTCTGATGGAGGTGGACACTCTCAAGTCCGACTGAGCTTGGGGAACACCAGTTGAGTGAAAGCTATCGCAAAGCTTCCCTCAGGACATATCCTGAACTATGGGACTCAACGTCAGTCCACAGCAAAACAAAGCCAAGCCTCGGCCAAACGTTTACGATTTTCTCATGGATTCGGGCTAACAGGCCACTGTAATTGCTGCAGGTATATGTCTCAATTAAATCACCTCTCAACCTTCTTTCCTCCAACAAAAACAGCCTCAAGTCCCTCAGCCTTTCCTCATAAGACCTTCCATGCCAGCAACATCCTGTTAAATCTCTTCTACACCCTTTCCAATGCTTCCACATCCTTCCTATAATGCATACAATATTCCAAGTGCGGCCGCACCAGAGTGTTGTACAGCTGAAGCATGACCTCATACTCCAAAACTCAATCCTTCTACCAGTAAAAGCAAACATACTATACGCCTTCTTAACAAGGGGGGCACGGTGGCTCAGTGGTTAGCACTGCTGCCTCATAGCAGCAGGGTCCCAGGTTCGATTCCAGCCTCGGGTGACTGTCTGTGTGGAGTTTGCACATTCTCCTCATGTCTGCGTGGGTTTCCTTTGGGTGCTCCGGTTTCCTCCCACAGTGCAAAGATGTGCAAATCTGGTGATTTGGCCATGCTAAATTGCCCATAGTATTAGGTGCATTAGTCAGAGAGAAAATGGGTCTGGGTGGGTCAGTGTGGACTGGCTTGGTCAAAGGGCTTGTTTCCATGCTTTCAGAGATCTATGCACATGGACACTGAGATCTCTCTGGTCATTCACACTACCAAGACTCTTACCATTAGCCCAGTAATCTGTATTACTGTTACTCCTTCCAAAGTGAATCATTTCCACATTAAAGTCCATTTGCCACCTCTCAGCACATTATGCAGCTTATCTATGTCCCTCTGTAACATGCAACATCCTTCTGCATTGTCCACAACTCCACCAACTTTTGTGCCATCCGCAAATTTACTAACCCTCCCTTCTATGCCCTCATCCAGATCATTTATAAAAATGACAAACAGCAGTGGCCCCAAAACAGATCCTTGCAGTCCACTACTAGTAACTGAGCTCGAGGATGAACATTTCCCATCAACCACCACCCTCTGTCTTCTTTCAGCTCGCCAATTTCTGATCCAAACCACGAAATCACCCTCAACCCCATGCCTCTGTATTTTCTGCAATAGCCTACCATGGGGAACCCTATCAAACCCCTTACTGAAATCCATATACACCACATCAACTGCTTTACCCTCATCCACCTGTTTGGTCACCTTCTTAAAAGAGCTCAGTAAGGTTTGTGAGGCATGACCTACCCTTCACAAAACTGTGTTGACTGTCCAAATTATTCCTTCCTAGATGATTATAAATCCTGTCTCTTATAATCCTTTCCAGCATTTTACCCACAACCAAAGTAAGGCTCACTGGTCTATAATTACCAGAGTTGTCTCTACTCCCCTTCTTGAACAAGGGGACAACATTTGCTATTTTCCAGTATTCTGGCACTATTCCTGTAGACAATGACAACATAAAGATCAAAGCCAAAGACTCTGCAATCTCTTCCATGGCTTCCCAGAGAATCCTAGGATAAATCCCATTCAGCCCATGGGACTTATCTAATTTAACACTTTCCAGATTGCTAACAGCTCCTCCTTATGAACGTCAATTCTGTCTCATCTAATAGCCTGTATCTCAGTATTCTTTTCGACAATGTTGTCTTTTTCCTGTGTGAATACTGACAAAAAAAATTTATTTAACGCCTCTCCTAGCTCTTCGAACTCCACGTACAACTTCCCATTACTGTTCTTGACAGGCCCTCACCTTATTCTAGTCATTCTTTTATTCCTGACATACCCATAGAAAGCTTTAGGTTTTCCTTGATCCTACCTGTCAAAGATTTCTCATGTTCACTCCTGATTCTTCTTAGCTTGCTCTTTAGGTCCTTCCTGGCTGACTTGTAATACTCAAGCTCCCTGAGCCTTCATGTCTCAATTGTGCTTATCTTCAGTTTCTTTCCCCATCTTATGCATCTTAAATCTTGCCTCATCACACCATAATTGCCTTTCCCCCAGCTATAACTCTGGTATATACCTGTTCCTTTCCATCGGTAAAGTAAACGTAACCGAATTGTGGTCACTATCACCGAAGTGCTCACCTTCCTCTAAATCTAACACTCGGCCAGGTTCATTAACCAGTACCAAATCCAACGTGGTCTTGCCTCTTGTTGGTCAATCTACATACTGTATTAGGAAACCCTCCTGCACACATTGTTAAAAACCAACCCATATAAAGGTACTCCAACTATCGCGTTTCCAGTCAATATTTGGAAAGTTAAGGTCATCCATAACGGCTACCCTGTTACTTTCACTCCTATCCAGAATCATCCTTTCCTCTACATCTCTGGAACTCTTCAGAGGCAAATAGAAGACTCCCAAAAGTGCGATCTCTCCTTTACTGTTTCTAACCTCAGCCCATACTACCTTAGTAGATGGGTCCTCATCAAACGGCCATTCTGCCACTGTAATACTGACCTTGACTAACAATGCCACACCTCCCCCTGTTTTACCACCTTCCAGGTTCTTATTGAAATATCTAACCCCGGAACCTGCAACAACCATTCCTGCTCTGTCCATGTCTCTGAAATGGCCACAACATCAAAGTCTCAAGTAAGAATTCTATGATTCTAATTCTATTTCCTCCCACTGTATGCTGGGATAGATTCTACCTGGCCCTGGGTTCTTGTCCATTTTATTGTATTTCAAGAAACCAACATTTCCTCCTTCATTAGGTTGACCTGCCTGAGAGTTGTTACACTTCTTTCCCCAACTTCAACATCCCTCTCTTTGATGAATGCCAATGTAAAGTATTCATTAAGGATTTCCTCTGGCTCCACATAAAACGTCCCTTCTTAAAGCTCAAGTGGCCCAACTCTTTCCCAAGATACCCTCCTAATATATGATTAAAATGCTTGGGATTCTTGTTTACTCTCTGGCCAAGGACATTGCAAAGCCTCTTTTAGCTCTCCTAACTCTGTTTGAGCTCTTTCCTACTTTCTCCATATTCTTCAAGGACTTCTGCAGATTTTAGTTGCCTCAACCGTAAGTATGCCTTATTTTGTTTTGACTGCGTTAATAATTTCCTCTGTCATCCAAAGTTCTTGAATTTTGCCATTCCTATCCTTCATTTTTATGGGAACATGCCTTTATTGCACTTTAAAAGACTCCCACATGTCAGATGTGGACTTACCCTCAAACAGCAGCTCCCAAACCACATTCTCCAATTCTTGCCTAATTTGGTTACAGTTGGCCTCCATCCGAGATCCGTTCTTGTCCTTATCCATAAATATCCAGAAACCTACTGATTTTTGGTCACGATTCACAAAATACTCCCCCAGTGAAACATTGATTACCGGTTGGGCTTATTTCCTAAAACCTAGTCCAGTATAGCCCTCTCCCTCATTAGACTATTCATGTGCTATTTCAAAAAATTCTTCTGGACACATCACATTGTTCTCCACCCAAACCCCTGGCACTAAGGGAGTCCTAGTCAATACGAGGGAAGTTAAAATCATCACGACAATAATTTCAACATTTTGCTGAAATATATAAATTTGGGAAGGACTCAGTTTAACAATAAGAGTTGCCCAACCAGATGGAGATGCTAAGAGAATTTGAAGACTAATCACACTCTGAGAATAAATATTTCTTTCAAGGCTGAGTTAGATAAGTTTTGCTAAGGGACTCAAAGTTTTTGGAGTACGTGGTGTTTAGGTGACAACTAAATCAAACATAAACCTCTTGAATGTAAGAGGGGATAAAAGTGGTTTATTTGTAAAATCCCTACAGTGCAGAAAGAGACCATTAGGTCCAGCATGTCTACACTGACCCTCTGAAGAGCATCCCACCCAGAACCAGGCTGCCATGCTATCCCCACATTTACCATGGCTAATCCACCTAGGATTAAGTGAGGACTGCAGATGCTGGAGATGAGAGTCAAAACGTGTGGTGCTGGAAGAGCACAGCTAGTCAGGCAGCATCCAAGGAGTAGAAGAATGTTTCGAGCAGAACCTCTTCAAATCTACCAAATTCAAATCTACAGGTAATTTAGCACCACCAGTCCACCTAAATTGCAAAAATTTGGACTGTTAGAAGAAACCTATGCAGACACAGAGAGAATGTTAACCTTGAATGGAATCAATGGTGGGGCCCTGGCACTGTGAGACAGCAGTGCTAACCACTGAGCCATCATGCCGCCCCTGCTCCTCATTCATGTTTTATTGCAGATTCAAACACACATAATTCTTCACCTTATCTCCATCATGACTGATTAGTAAACGGAAACTTCCCTGCTGTCTTTGAAGATATTTATATAGAAGCAATTGCTTTGAAAGACAAATCATTAACTGGTGAAACATCTTACCTGGTGCGCATCTGGATGTTAAACTGTTGTTGTTTCCTTCAATAGCTGTTATTGTAAAAAATTAAAACACACCTGGTTAGAAACAGTGAAGTGATAAGACCCTAAGAATAAGAGAATGGTGGTGAACATTTACAATATCCGTGCCATTTCTTCGAAGAAGCAAATTATTTCCACACCTACACACTCTGTCTATCACCCTGCAAATGATCTCATCTCATTGTTTATTCAGGGTAAGCTGTAAGAAATAGAGGAATCAACGACAGATTTAAGGTAAGGTGCAGGAGGTTTAGAAGGGAAATTGTTTCCATTCAGAACTCACTGCCTGTAAGGCTGGTTTGGGGCACAAACTCTCATAACAAAGAACATAATTGTTCATACAGCCCACTGAGCCTGTTCCACCATTCAATTAGACCATGGCTGATCAACACCCTAACTCCATAAACCTGCTCTCCCTGTCCAGTCTGCTGCTCGTCTACCTTTGATTCCAGCATCTGCAGTTTTGTTTGTCTCTATTTAAGATAAAGGAGCAGTCCTTTTCTGTGCAGGAGACCTATATGACTATGTGGTCTCAATGTGGTTTCACCAATACTCCCTATAGCCAATACATGGCAGAAACCTTTCTGTTCAATTATTCTTATAAATAGGGCTAGAATTCAATTTTTCTCCATGATAACTTGCTGTGACATTTTGTAACTCATGCACCAAAACACCTAAATCCATCTGCACTCCAGAATTCTGCAGTTGTTCATCAATTAAATAAACTCAGGTTTTATATTCTTCCTGCCTCAGTTAACAATATCACATTTTCCCACATTATACTCCAACTGCAAAATATTTTGCCCACTCATTCAGTCAATGTACTTCTATCTACAATTTCATCTTCTTTAGCAACCAAGCCTTCACCTCCCTCGACTAAGTAATGGACATCTGTCGTAACCAATTGAGGCCCCAGCAGAGCCCATAAATGGGTCCATACTTTGCAAATCTGGCCAGTTAGGAAAAATGGGCTGAGGAGTGGCAGATGGAATTTAATTCAGATAAATGTGAGGTGCTGCATTTTGGGAAAGCAAATCTTAGCAGGACTTGTACACTTAATGGTAAGGTCCTAGAGAGTGTTGCTGAACAAAGAGAACTTGGAGTGCAGGTTCATAGCTCCTTCAAAGTGGAGTTGCAGGTAGATAGGATAGTGAAGAAGGCATTTGGTATGCTTTCCTTTATTGGTCAGAGTATAGAGTACAGGAGTTGGGAGGTCATGTTGTAGCTGGACAGGACATTGGTTCGGTCACTGTTGGAATATTGTGTGCAATTCTGGTCTCCTTCCTATCGGAAAGATGTTGTGAAACTTGAAAGGGTTCAGAAAAGATTTACAAGGATGTTGCCAGGGTTGGAGGACCTGAGCTACAGGGAGAGGCTGAACAGGCTGGGTCTGTTTTCCCTGGAGCGTCGGAGGCTGAGGGGTGACCTTATAGAGGTTTACAAAATTATGAGAGGCATGGATATGATAAATAGACAAAGTCTTTTCCTTGGCGTCGGGGAGTCCAGAACTAGAGGGCATAGGTTTAGTGTGAGAGGGGAAAGATATAAAAGAGACCTAAGGGGCAACATTTTCACACAGAGGGTGGTATGTGTATGGAGTGAGCTGCCAGAGGATGTGGTGGAGGCTGGTACAATTGCAACATTTAAGAGGCATTTGGATGGGAATATGAATAGGAAGGGTTTGGAGGGATATGGGCCGGGTGCTGACAGGTGGGACTACATTGGGTTGGGAAATCTGGTTGGCATGGAGGGGTTGGCTCGAAAGGTCTGTTTCCATGCTGTACATCTCTATGACTCTATGACTTTGTGACTCAATTTAGTTTAAACTCTTTCAACTTCCAATGTTATGTGTCTTACATAATCATCACCTACCCCAGTTCAGGTTTGGAGCGTGCAAAAAGTAAAGCAACCACTTTCCTCAGCACCTCTACCATTGGCCCAAAAAGAAGAACCCACTTCTGTCACACATTTATCTCTCACTTTGTACACTCTTTGTCAATTTACATACATCGGAGATGATCAGATAGAGATTTTGACCTTTAAAAGGTCCTTGTTTCTAATTTCGCACCTAGCTCCTCATAATCATACTGTTTTTGAGTTATACAGCACAGAAGCAGATCCTTTGGTCTAACACGTGCATACCAGGTATCTTAAATTGATCTGGTACCATTTGCTAGTATTTGGCCCATATCCCTCTGAACCCTTCCTTTCCTTATACCTATCATCACTGTCTATGCAGAACACCTTTCCCACTTCTGCTTTTTTATTGGTACTTTATGTTGTCTTGATTTATGTTCCTGTAAACAATGCACAGAAGACAGATTCTTGCAACATGAAACTGTTCGGAATAAACATCGATAAAAACTGCCACAACTTTCTCCAGATCTTCTTTGCAAATGCACATTGCACAAGGAGTTGGATAATCATGTCATCCCTATTACGCCCTCTTAAGAACAACTTGCAGAGGTGGTGAGACTCTTAACTAATTGGAACAGTCTGGTGGGAAGGATCTTCCTCACTAAATACGAATGTACAAAATAGGAGCAGAAGTAGGGCATTCAACCTATTAAGATGGGATAGGTGGAAGGAGGTCAAGGTGAGGGTGATAGGCCGGAGTGGGGTGGGGGCGGAGAGGTCAGGAAGAGGATTGCAGGTTAGGAGGGCGGTGCTGAGTTAGAGGAAACCGACTGAGACAAGGTGGTGGGAGGGGAGATGAGGAAACTGGAGAAATCTGAATTCATACCTTGTGGTTGGAGGGTTCCCAGGCGAAAGATGAGGCGCTCCTCCTCCAGCCGTCGTGTAGTTGTGTTCTGCCGGTGGAGGAGTCCAAGGACCTGCATGTCCTTGGTGGAGTGGGAGGGAGAGTTAAAGTGTTGAGCCACGGGGTGATTGGGTTGGTTGGTTCGGGCGGCCCGGAGGTGTTCAACCCAATCACCCCGTGGCTCAACACTTTAACTCTCCCTCCCACTCCACCGAGGACATGCAGGTCCTTGGACTCCTCCACCGGCAGAACACAACTACACGACGGCTGGAGGAGGAGCGCCTCATCTTCCGCCTGGGAACCCTCCAACCACAAGGTATGAATTCAGATTTCTCCAGTTTCCTCATCTCCCCTCCCCCCACCTTGTCTCAGTCGGTTTCCTCTAACTCAGCACCGCCCTCCTAATCTGCAATCCTCTTCCTGACCTCTCCGCCCCCACCCCACTCCGGCCTATCACCCTCACCTTGACCTCCTTCCACCTATCCCACCTCCATCGCCCCTCCCCCTAGTCCCTCCTCCCTACCTTTTATCTCAGCCTGCTTGGCTCTCTCTCTCTTATTCCTGATGAAGGGCTTATGCTCGAAACGTCGAATTCTCTATTCCTGAGATGCTGCCTGGCCTGCTGTGCTTTGACCAGCAACACATTTGCAGCTGTGATCTCCAGCATCTGCAGACCTCATTTTTTACATTCAACCTATTAAATCTGGTGTACTGTTCAGTAAGATCATGGCTGCTTTGTCTGCATTCTGAATTTCACTTTCCCATTTACATTTGATAATCTTTGATTCCTTGTCTAACAAGAATCTCTCTACTTATGTATTAAAAAAAAATCAGTAATCCTACTTCCACTGACTTCTGAGGCAGACAATTTGCAAAACCCTCAGAGAAAATGTAACCAATATCACTTTCCTAAAATGTAATTGGTAATTTTAAAACTGGCCCCTCATTTCGAACTCCCCCATAAGTAAAAATCTGTTGTCAGGAAAATATTACAAGCTATTTATAGTACAGGACTTGGCTAAGTCCAAAGTAATCAGGCAGAGCAAAGATGGCTGTTTTTACAGAATCCCTGCAGTGTGGAGGCAGGCCATTCAGCCCACTGAGTCCACACCGACCATCTGAAGGGCATTCTACACAGACCCATTCCGTTACCCCATACCTGAAACCCTTCATTTCTTGTGGTTAACCCACCCATGGCTAGCCTGGACACCCCTGGACAGTATAGGCAATTCCTGCACATCTTTGGAATGTGGGTGGAAACTAGAGCATCCGGAGGAAACCCACACAAGACACACGGAGAATCTGCAAACCACACAGAGGGTTGCTCTCGATCCCTGATGCTGTGAGGCAGCAGTACTAACCACTGAGCCAACATGGAGAAGTAACTTGTACTGTAGCTAAAGGGGAACCTGTGGATGTATTTAGATTTCCAGAAGGCATTTGATGAGGTGCCACATCACATCAAAGATTATTGGGAAAAATACAAGCTCATGTTGTAAGGGCTTGACAGAAAACTGACTGGCCAATGTGAAGCAGACAGTAGATATAAATGTGTCTTTTTTAGGTTCCCAGAATGTCACAAGTGGTGGACCACAAGGATTGGTGCTGTGGCCTCAACTCTTTACAAACAATATAAAAGATTTGGATGAAAGGACCAAAGGTGTAGTTGCTAACTTTGCTGATGACACAAGGATAGGGAGGAAAGTGACTTGTGAGGAGGAGATAAGAAGCCTACAAAGGGATATGTTAGGTTAAATGAGTGGACGAAGATCTGCCAAATGGAATAAAATGTGGAAAATTATCCATAACTGGCAGAAAGAATAAAATATTTTCTAAATGGTGAGAGGTTGCAGAGAGGTATTGATGCCCCACTGCATAGAACCATAGAAGACTAGTCTTCAGGAACTACAAGTAATCAGGAAAGCTGATAAATTTTATGTTTTATAAGGAGAATTAAATGCAAGAGGAGAGTGGTTATGCTTCATTTATCCAAAACATTGGTGAGATCACACCTAAAGTACTGAACACCATATTTACAGAAGAATGTTAATATGTTAGACGCAGTTCAGAGAAATTTTTTTTTAGATTAGATTAGATTACTTACAGTGTGGAAACAGGCCCTTCGGCCCAACAAGTCCACACCGACCCGCCGAAGCGCAACCCACCCATACCCCTACATTTACCCCTTACCTAACACTATGGGCAATTTAGCATGGCCAATTCACCTGACCCGCACATCTTTGGACTGTGGGAGGAAACCGGAGCACCCGGAGGAAACCCACGCAGACACGGGGAGAACGTGCAAACTCCACACAGTCAGTTGCCTGAGTCGGGAATGGAATCCCGACTAACCACTGTGCCAACGTGCCGCCCACAAGTTTACTGGACTAATGTCTGGAATGAGTGGATTGCCTTATGATAAAAGGCGAGACAGGCTAGACATGTATCCACTGAAGTTTGGAGTGTCGGAGGTGACTTTACTGAAACATAAGATCCTGAGGGGAGTTGGCCAGGACTCTTATAGGAAAATCTAGAACGAGAGGTCATAGTTTAAAAATAAGAGGTTGGCTATTTAAGACAAAGATGAGGAAGTATTATTTTCTCTCAGAGGATTGATTTCAGTAAGCCTCTTCTGAAATGCCACCGTTGCATTTACAGTCTTCATTAAGTAAGGACACTAAAATTTCACACAATACTCAAGAGATGGTAGAGCACAAGTAAGTTCAGAGGAACAAAGGAATCTTGGGATGCTTGTTCAGAGATCCTTGAAGACAACAAGTCAGGTTAATTGCCTAGTTAAGAAGGCAAACAAGATGCTTTCTTTTATGATTCATGGCATAGATTCTAAGAGCAGGTAGGTTATTTTGGAGCTGTACAAAAGTTTGGTTAGGCCAAAGCTGGAGTATTTTATGTAGTTCTGGTTATATTATATAATGGAAAGGATTGCACTGGAGGAAGTGCACATAAAATTCATCAGGTTGTTCCCTGGGATGCAGCACTTTAGCTAAGAAGAAAGACTGCATTAGCTGAAGTGGTTTTCTTTACAGCAGAGAAACTTGAGAAGCAACTTGATTGAGGCAAAGAAAATTATAAGGAGCATTACCAAGGAGGATAGAAGGCTGTTGTTCCTCTTATTTGAAGGTCAATAACAAGAGAGCATAATTATAAGGGAAAAGGCAGAAGTCTTGGTTGTGGGTATGTTCGCTGAACTGGGAAGTTGATTCACAGATGTTTTGTCCCTGTGTAGGTGACATCTTCATTGCTTTGAAGCCTCCTGTGAAGTGCTGCCTTACTGTGCCTTCTGGAATTTAATTGGTTCAGTTCCTGCTGAATCCGGTGGCCGGTTCTGGTTGTTTATTATATTGGTTGGCGTATTGGGTCTAGGTCTATGTGCTTGTTGATGGAGTCAATGGATGAGTGCCATGCTTCCAGAAATTCTCTGGCTGTCCCCTGTTTGGCATGTCCTATGATGGTTGTGTTATCCCGGTCAAATTTGTAGTCCTTGTCATTTGTGTCTGTGGCTAGTAAGGTCAGCTGGTCATGGCAGGAGGTTCAGAGGAATTTGAGGAAACCTTTTTTTCATCTAGTGGGTGGTGGAACCTGGAATGCACTGCCTGCGAGGGCAGATAAGGCAGAAAACATTATTAATTTTTTTAAAATTTGGTTGAGCACTTGAAATGTTATCAACATTCAAGGCTATCGGCCTAGTGTGGAAAAGTAGGACTAGTGTAAATTCAGAGTAGCTTTTGTTGGTGTGGACTCGGTAGACTAAAGGACCTCTTCTTCAATGTATAATTCTATAACTCAATCTATAACTCTACATGGTGACATCAATGCCCTAAATAATTGAACCATAACATTCCTAATTTTATAAAAGCAAGGTACTGCACATGTTGGTGATCTGAAATAGAAACAGAAATTGCTGGTGAAACTCAGCAGGACTGGCAGCATCCATATAGAGGGATGACGTGAATACTGATGGTCTACCAGTATCATGTGGAGATACTTACATTGCTTTCAGAACGTGAGATGTGGATCACGAATGACTGAAGAATTGAATTAATGTTTAGTCTAAAAATGGCATCTAAAAATGTACACCACCATTATATGTATTTGCATTCTGGAGTAGAGTGGTACTGGAAAGCACAGCAGTTCAGGTAGCATCCGAGGAGCTCCTTGGATGCTACCTGAACTGCTGTGCTTTTCCAGCACCACTCTACTCCAGAAACTGGTTTCCAGCATCTGCAGTCATTGCTTTTACCTATGTATTTGCATGTCTGGGCTCCAGCAAGCAATTCATATGCACTATAGCATGCTTCACTCAACATGTCACACTGCAAAAGGATAGAGTTCAGTTAATTAGAAAAGACAGACAAGAGCAAGTCAAAGAATGAACTAACTCTGAAGAACTGAAATGCATTTATTTCAAAGTAAAAGGACTGACTGGGGAAGCCTGATGCACTAAGGACTTGTTTGGGAACACTGGATAGGAACATCAAAGCTATTACAGAAACTTAGCTGAAAGATGGCAGCTCGATGTTTCGGTTTTGAATGCTATGGGAAAGATAGAAAGAAAGGCAAAAAAGGTGAAGGGGAGGCATTTTTGATTCAGGAAAACATTACTGCTGTCACAAGAGTCATAGCATCCCATAGCAAGGAGACAGGCCCTTTAGTCCAAACTGGTCTATGCCATCCAAAATGTCCAGTTTAAATTAAAGAAGATATTTCTAAAAAAATTGTCCAGTAAAATATATTGTTGAAATTAATTTTTTTTTAACAATGATCACCTTAGTGGGATTGTACTATAGTGCCCCTCAATAGTCAAAGTGAAATTGAGGAACAAATATGCAGATAGATCTGAGATATATGTAAGAATAATAAGGTTATAATAATAGGTGATTTAATTTTCCAAACATTGACTGGAACTACCATAATGTTAAAGGCTAGGATGGTGAAGAATTTATTAAAGGTGTTCAAGAAAATTTTCTTTATCAATATGGAAATGTTACTATTAGAGAAGGAGCAAACCCGGAGATTCCCTTGGGTAATAAGACAGGGCAAGTGACTGAAGTGATAATAGGGGAACACTTTGGATTTAGCAATCATAATTCTATTTGTTTTAAAATAGTCATAGAAAAAGATAAGCCTCCCATAAAAATTCAAATTTTTAATTAGAGTAAGGCAATTTTAAATGATATGAAACAACAACTTTCAAAAATTTATTAGAGTAGACTGGTGGCTTAAAACGCATAAATCGCCAGGACCTGATTAGATGTATCCTATAACTCTGTGGGAAGCTACATAAGTGATTGCTGGGCCCTTGCTGAGATATTTGTATTATCAATAGTCACAGGTGAGGTGCTGAAAGACTGAAGGTTGGCAAGTGTGGTTGCACTATTTTGAAAGGGGCTAAGGAAAAGTCAGGGAATTATAGATTGGTGAGCCTGACATCGCTGGTGGGGCAAGTTGTTAGAGGGACAGGACTTATATACATTTGGAAAAGCAAGGATAGTCAACATGGCTGTGTTTGTGGGAAATCATGTCTCACTAGCTTGATTGAGCTTTTTTGACGATTTAACAAAGAGGATTGATGTGGGAGGATCGGTGGACATGATCTATATGGACTTCAGTAAGGGGTTTGACAAGGTTCCTCATGGTAGACTGGTTAGCAAGGTTAAATCACATGGAATATGGGGAAAACGAGCCATTTGGATACAGAACTGGCTCAAAGATGGATGATGATGGAGGGTTATTTTTCAGACTGGAGGCATGTGACCAGTGAAGTGCTACAAGGATGGGTGCTGGGTCCACTGCTTTTCGTCATTTACATTAATGATTTGGATGTGATTGTAGGAGGAATAGTCAGTAAGTTTGCAGATGACACCAAAATTGAAGGTGTAGTGGCCAGTGAAGAAGATTACCTCAGAGTACAAGGGATCTTGATCAGATGGGCCAATGGGCCGATGAGTAGCAGATAATGTTTAAGTTAGATAAATCTGAGATGATGCGTTTTGGAAAGGCAAATCAGGGCAGGACTTATACACTTAATGGTAAGGTCCTGGGAGTATTGCTGAACAAATAGACCTTAGGGTGCAGGTTCATAATTCCTTAAAAGTGGAGGCTCAGGTAGGTAGTATAGTGAAGAAGGTATCTAGTATGCTTTCCTTTATTGGTCAGTGCATCGAATATAGGAGTTGGGAGGTCATGTTGCGGCTATACAGGACAGTAATTAGCTACTTTTGAAATACTGAATGCAATTTTGGTTTCCCACCTATAGGAAGGATGTCATGAAACTTGAAAGGGTTCAGAAAAGATTTACAAGGATGTTGCCAGGGTTGGAGGGTTTGAGCTATAGGGAGAGGCTGAACAGGCTGGGGCTGTTTTCCGTGGACCTTTGAAAACTGAGGGGTGACCTGATAGAGGTTTATAAAATTAAAAGAGGCAGGGATAGGGTAGAAAGACAAGGTCTTTTCTCTGGATTGGTGGAGTAGAGGACATAGGTTTAGGAAGAGAGGGGAAAAATTTAGAAGGGGATGTAATGGACAACCTTTTCTGGCAAAGGGTGGTGTGTGTATGGAATAAGTGGTGGAGGCTGGTACAATTACAACATTTAAAAGGCATCCGGATGGATATATGAATAGGAAGGGTTTGGAGGGATACTGGTCCAGAACTGGGAAATGTGACTAGATTAATTTAGGATATCTTGTCGGCAGGGACCATTTGGACCAAAGAGTCTGTTTCCATACTGTACATCTTGATGACTCTTGCCTGTTCGCAGGTAAAGGGATATCTGATAAAGTGGGAGGCTTTCAAAAGTGTGGTAACGAGAGTTCAGAGTCACTATGTTCCTGTTAGAGTGAAAGGTAAGGCTGTTTGAATTAGAGAACAATGGAAGAATATTGAGGTTCAAATCAAATATCAAGTATCATATCTTGGATATGATCAACTGGGTTCAAATGAATTTCTTGAACAGCATGAAGAGTGTTGGGGCATCTTAAGAGGGCAATCAGGAAGGCAAAGAGGGGATATAAGATAACCTTGGCAAATAAGATTAAGGATAATCAAAAGAGATTCTACAAGTATATTAAGAGTAAGACAGCAACTAGAGAGAGAGTAGGGCCCCTTAAAAATCTAAGAAGTCATCTTTTTGTTGAACCTCAGGAAATAGGAGAGATATTAAATGAATATTTCACATCAGTTTTAATGTGGAGAAAGAAATGGAGGCTAGAAAACTCACAGAAATAACTACAGATGTTTTGTAAACAGTTCACTTTACAGAAGAGAAAGTGCTAGAGGTCTTAGAAAATATAAAGGTGGATAAATCTCCATTTCATGTTCTTTTCCTCAAAGGGTGGTATATGGGCTCCAAGTCAATGTGTTTGATGATACAGTTCGGTTGGAATGCCATCTTCTAGGAATTCTCGTGTATGTCTCTGTTTGACTTGTTCTCGGATGGATACGCTGTCCCAGTCGAATTGGTGTCCTTCCTCATCTGTATGCAAGGATACTAGTGAGAGAGTGGCTCGTGTCTTTTGTGGGTAGTTGATGTTCATGTATCCTGGTAGCTGGTTTTCTGCCTGTTTGTCTAATATATTGTTTCTTACAGTTATTGCACGGTATTTTGTAAATGACGTTCGCTTTGCTTGTTGTCTGTATAGGGTCTTTCAAGTTCAGTAACTGCTGTTTTAGTGTGTTGGTGGGTTTGTGGGCTTCCCTGATGCCAGTGTCCGAGTAGTCTGGCAGTCTGAGATGTCTTTGATTCAGAACGTAACAAACACTACATTGGACAAACAAGCAAATAACTAGCCACCAGGATACATAAGCATGAACTAGCCATAAAAAGTCATGACCTACTCTCACTAACATCCTTGCATATTGATGAGGAAAGACACCACTTTGAATGGGACAAGCCAAACAGAGAGACACATAAGAATTCCTAGAAGAATGGCATTCCAACCAGAACTCTATCAATAAACACATTGACTTGGACCCAATTTACCACCCTCTGAGAAAGAGCAGGAAATGTCATCACCATAGGAAATGACATCACAAATCAAAGGAAACCTAAACACATAAATAGAAAGCGGATCACTAACACCAGTGCTTCATTGGAGACTTACTGATTATGTTACCTAGTATGGTGACGAATCATCTGAAAATGAACCTTCTCGCTCAGCGAGCAAATTTACATCCATATTGTACATAGATTAGGAGGCAATGGCCTATTGGTATTATTGCTGGACTATTAATCTAGGGACCCAGGTAATGTTCTGGGGACCTGGATTCAAATCCTGCCACAGCAGATGGTAGAATTTGAAATCAATTTAAAAAGACTGGAATTAAGAGACTAATAACGACCATTACTCTATTGACAATTATTGTAAAAGCTCATCTGGTTCAGTAATGTTCATTTGGGAAGGAAACTCCAATCCTTACCATGTCTGGCCTTCATGTGACTCCAGGCCTAAGCAACATGGTGGACTCTTAACTGCCCATTTAGCAATTAGGAATGGGCAATAAATGCTGGGCTAGCCAGCAATGCCCTCATCCCATGAATGAATAAAGAATAAATTCACATGGATTGAAATCCATGGATCCATGGAAATCACATGGATTCACATGGCTTCAAAAAAGTACAACAAAAAGGATTCTGGGGGACTCGGCAAGATAGTAGTGATTCTGTAGAACTGCTGTGGACAGCTCTGCCTAACAGCCAAGGCATACTGGTGTTTTTGCCATCCCTGGCCAACTTATGTGGTGGAATTATTATTTTAAAACCTTACAGAACACATACTTGTTAATATTTGGGCGTGGGAAGGATGCCAAAGGGAAAAGGAACAAGACAACAGCAGCAGGGAGGACACTCCCCTGCAGGACCTACACCACCAGAGGCTGCAGCAGCAGCAGCCTCTCCTGAACCCCCCTGGGGACCTGACAGACTTACAGGAATTGGCTGCAGCGATGGAGAGACTTACCTCAAAGGTTGGGGCAGCGATTGAGGAGATCCATGGGGAGATTTGTGCCCAGGTGCTGCAGAAGCATGAGCGGAAGATCCAGTGCCTCAGGAAACGGCTGGAAGAGGTGGAGGGTCAAACCAAGGCCTTGGAAGTGGCGATGGAGTCCTCATGCAGTTGGATCCAGGTGCTGGAGTGAGGGATGCGGGCCATGCAAGACCATATCGACGACCTCGAAAATCGAGGTCAGAAGATAAATCTTCGAGTTGTTGGGCTCCTGGAAGGTGAGCAGCCAGTCAGCTTCTTTGAAAGCTGGCTGCCAAAGTTCGTTCCCTTCGTCTGGCATCGTGAGCGCCCCTTATCAAACTTACTAAATTGCAGTTACCTCAAGGAGAGGGAGAAGTTGATTTCCCAGACATCAGGAGGTATCAATTGAGTTCCCTGCTGTCCTTTGTCTGTGATTGGGTAGGTAATGATCGGAACGCAAGATGACTGGATATCAAGGCTTCTCAGCCAAAATGCCCTCTTTTTAACCTGCTGTTCATGGATAAGATGAGGACAGTTATGGACCACTGCGGAACCCCATTGTCATTAGTACAGTCAAAGCATGGAGGGTGATGCATCAGAGTCAGGGTTGTTTATCCAACATACGCCTATAGTTGGCATGCCAGTGTTCCAACCAGGGATGATGGACTCAGGGTTCAAACTATGGGCAGGGAGAGGAGTTTCCAGTTTGAGAGACTTGTTTGAGAGGGGGGTTATAATGTCTTATGAGCAACTGAGCCACAAATATAGATTGCCCAACAGAGATCTTTTCCGTTTTTTCAGGTTAGGGGTTTCATCCAGAAGAAGATTACACTTCTCGCTAGGCCTGATACAGAGAGGTTGTTGCTATGTTCCACAAGCACCCTTTTGGTTAGTGCCCTCTATCGCCTATTAGGTGGCAGGGCCTGGCAGGATATTACTTGGTTATGTGAGGTCTGGGAGCAAGAGCTGGGAGTAGAGATCTCTTCTGAAACATGGGAGAACATATGGGAGAATACTCGAAAGATCTCAAGGTTCATCTGGCACCGGACCATCTGCAAAGTTTAAAAAGGGGCATCTCCAATCTGCCCCAATGTAAAATAAGTGTAGGTACTCTTACCCATTGCTTCTGGACATGCCACATGTTTATTGGAGCACTGTGGCAGGAAAGATAGGGAGGATATTGAGGACTGAAGTTAAAGTAGACCCAATATCTCTCCTCTTAGGTCTTCCGAATTTACCAACTATAGATGGGCATGGGAAGAAACTATTTCATATTCCCACATACTGTTCACGGAAGAATATTCTGATTAACTGGGTGTCTGAGAACCCACTGAGCTTGCTGGGATGGTGGAAATTAATAAATGAGCACATTCCCTTGGATTATTTTTACCAACAGGGTGCACCACACAATGGACCATTTTTACAGACATGACAGCCCTACTTGAGTTTTTTGGATGTAGATTTGTCGGCTATCTTAACTAGGGCATTTGTTTAACCAGGGTGGTTAGGTTTGTCAAGGGGGGAATTCCTGAGTTAATCTGGGTATATATACAACGCTCCCATTCGTTTGTTTGGGAGCTTTGCGCCAAGCATAGCTGTTTTGTATTTTGTGAGGATTTTTGTGTTTTCTTTTGCTTTTCTTTCTTTTTTCTTTGATCTATTTGTTATTTACTTATTTATTGGTGTTGCTTTGCAAAGTGCTAAGGTTTGTTTTGTATTTTAAGGTAGGTTAGTAGCTAGTAGACAGCAGTTGTATTGCAATTTGTGTTTTTTTTATTATACTGATGTTTGTTACTGATTGTACTTTTCAATAATTTTATATGCTTGTAAAGTTAAAAACATTTGCAATTTGCTAATATATTTACAAAATAAAAAGAGGATTCTGAGTATACTTGAGCATAAAACACGGTACACATTAACATGCAGGTTCAGCAAATAATTAAGGTGGCAAACTGAACGTTGGACTAACATTGTTCGGCAATAGGTATTTTAAAACAGGAAAGTGGGGTTAGAACATAGAACATAGAACAATACAGCACAGAACAGGCCCTTTGGCCCACGATGTTGTGCCGAACATCTATCCTAGATTAAGCACCCATCCATGTACCTATCCAATTGCCGCTTAAAGGTCGCCAATGATTCTGACTCTACCACTCCCACGGGCAGCGCATTCCATGCCCTCACCACTCTCTGGGTAAAGAACCCATCCCTGACATCCCCCCCTATACCTTCCACCCTTCACCTTAAATTTATGTCCCCTTGTAACACTCTGTTGGACCCGGGGAAAAAGTTTCTGATTGTCTACTCTATCTATTCCTCTGAGCATCTTATAAACCTCTATCAAGTCACCCCTCATCCTTCGCCGTTCCAACGAGAAAAGGCCGAGAACTCTCAACCTATCCTCGTACGACCTATTCTCCATTCCAGGCAACATCCTGGTAAATCTTCTCTGCACCCTCTCCAAAGCTTCCACATCTTTCCTAAAGTGAGGCGACCAGAACTGCACATAGTACTCCAAATGTGGCCTAACCAAAGTCCTGTACAGCTGCAACATCACTTCACGACTTTTGAATTCAGTCCCTCTGCTAATGATCGCTAATACACCATAGGCCTTCTTACAGGCTCTATCCACCTGAGTGGCAACTTTCAAAGATCTATGTACATAGACCCCAAGATCCCTCTGTTCCTCCACCTGACTAAGAACCCTACCGTTAACCCTGTATTCCGCATTCTTATTTGTTCTTCCAAAATGGACAACCTCACACTTGGCAGGGTTGAACTCCATCTGCCACTCCTCAGCCCAGCTCTGCATCATATCTAAGTCCCTTTGCAGCTGACAACAGCCCTCCTCACTGTCCACAACTCCACCAATCTTCATATCATCTGCAAATTTACTGACCCACCCTTCGACTCCCTCATCCAAGTCATTAATAAAAATTACAAACAGCAGAGGACCCAGAACTGATCCCTGTGGAACTCCACTTGTAACTGGGCTCCAGGCTGAATATTTACCATCTACCACCACTCTCTGACTTCGACCGGTTATCCAATTGGCCAAATTTCACACTATCCCATGCCTCCTGACTTTCCGCATAAGCCTACCATGGGGAACCTTATCAAATGCCTTACTAAAATCCATGTACACTACATCCACTGCTCTACCCTCATCCACATGCTTGGCCACCTCCTCAAAGAATTCAATAAGACTTGTAAGGCAAGACCTACCCTTCACAAATCCATGCTGGCTGTCCCTAATCAAGCAGTGTCTTTCCAGATACTCATAAATCCTATCCCTCAGTACCCTTTCCATTACTTTGCCTACCACAGAAGTAAGACTAACTGGCCTGTAATTCCCGGGGTTATCCCTATTCCCTTTTTTGAACAGGGGCACAACATTCGCTACTCTCCAGTCCCCTGGTACCACCCCCATTGACAGTGAAGACGAAAAGATCATTGCCAACGGTACTGCAATTTCCTCTCTTGCTTCCCACATAATCCTAGGATATATCCCGTCAGGCCCGGGGGACTTGTCTATCCTCAAGTTGTTCAAAATGTCCAACACATCTTCCTTCCTAACAAGTATCTCTTCTAGCTTACCAGTCCGTTCTTGTGGCAGTATCCTGACCTCGGAGCTGAGGGGCACAGATTCAAATCCCACTTGCTCCAGAGATGTGTAATAACATCTCTGAACAAGTAGGATTAGAAAAGTAGTTAAAAACAAGATAGTCTTGTAACTGAACAGGATGTTGTTGAGGCCACACGTGGAGTAATGTCTACAGATTTAATGTGCATATTTAAGAAAGGATGTACTGGGACTGGAGACAGACAACGAAAAGAGATTCACTACGCTGGTTCCTGGGATTAGAAGATTGATTTATCAGAATGGCTAAACAGGATGAGGGCATTGCTGGTTAGGTCAGCATTTATTGTCCATCTACATGGAATATAAAAGCAGAGATGTGCTACTGAGACTCTATAAAGCTCTGGTTAGGCCCCATTTGGAGTACTGTGTCCAGTTTTGGTCCCCACACCTCAGGAAGGACATACTGGCACTGGAACGTGTCCAGCGGAGATTCACGCGGATGATCCCTGGAATGGCAGGTCTAACATATGAGGAACGGCTGAGGATACTGGGATTGTATTCGTTGGAGTTTAGAAGATTGAGGGGAGACTTAATAGAGACGTACAAGATAATACATGGCTTGGAAAAGGTGGACGCTAGGAAATTGCTTCAGTTAGGTGAGGAGACTAGGACCCGTGGACACAGCCTTAGAATTAGAGGGGGTCAATTCAGAACAGAAATGCGGAGACATTTCTTCAGCCAGAGGGTGGTGGGCCTGTGGAATTCATTGCCACGGAGTGCAGTGGAGGCCGGGACGCTAAATGTCTTCAAGGCCGAGATTGATAGATTCTTGTTGTCACGAGGAATTAAGGGCTACGGGAAGAACGCTGGTAAGTGGAGTTGAAAGACCCATCAGCCATGATTGAATGGCAGAGTGGACTCGATGGGCCAAATGGCCTTACTTCCACTCCTATGTCTTATAGTCTTATGGTCTTACATTTACCCAGCGTGAAGTTAAGAGTCATCCACATTGCTGTGGATCTGGAGTCACATCTAGCCCGGACCAGGTAAGGATGACAGATTCCTTCCCTCAAGGACTTCAGTGAACAGATGGACTTTTCTGACAATTGTTTCATGGTCATCATTAGGTGCTTAAGTCCAGATTTTTATTGAATTCAAATTCCAACATCTGCCAATAGTGGGATTCAAACCCTGGTCCCCAGATCATTACTCTGGTCTCGAAATTAACTGTGCAGTGATAACATCACTTGGTCATCACCTCCCCTTAATATGTACGAAAAGACACTCGATCCATTCAGACTGTATTCACTGGAGCTTTGAAAAATAAGGGGATCTTTAAAATTATAACAAAACTAGACAGGGCATGCACAGGAGAATGTTCCTGATCGTTAGGGAGCCAAGAACCAGGGGTCACAATTTAATGATAGGGGTTAGGCCATTTTGGATTGAGATGAAGAGAAATATTCTTCACTCAGAGTGGGCGAGCTTGTGTAATTCTCTGCTACAGAAAATTGTTGAAGCAAAAACATTGAATGACCTGGCAGAAGTTCTTTGGGTTAAAGGGATCAAAGTGTAAGGGGAGAAAGCAGGAGCATAGAAAACTATGAGGAGGATAGTCAGCGGAGCAGATATTTTCATTCATGGGAACATCTCGAACAGGGATAGATTAATATAGAGTAAGATTACTATCACTTAAAACTGTAATGTAAAGGAATTTCCTTTTACAGAGAGTTGTAAATGGAATTCTCGATCCTAGAGAGTTGTGGAGGCTCAATCACTGAAAATATTTAAAGAAATAGATATTTAAATATTGGTAAATTGAGGGATACAAAGAACTGGCATGAAAGAGTTGAGGACTGGGCAGATCAGCCATGGCCATGATGAACGACAAGTTAGGCTTGAGGAGCCAAATGTCCAACTCCTGCTTTGTATGTTCTTAATCTGAATTTTAAAAAGTCTCAGCATCACCTCTGGTTCTTGTATTCTAATCGTCAAATCAGAAAGTAACAGGTTCTACAGTGCCTTTTTCAAATTCTCTAAGTACCTTCAAAAATATCTGTACCTACAGCCCCTGTCTCTCTGTTGCTGTAGTCCTTTAACATTGTGATATCTGTGCTACATAACTTGCTGAAAACACCTAGCCGAGTTGCTCCGGTACATCTACCTGAATGTGGAGAATTGTCCTACACACAAAAAGCAGGACAAATGCAAACCAGCCAATTCCCACCCCATTAGTCTACTCCTGATCATCAGTAAAATGAAGGAAGGTGTCATATCAAAGTACTGTCAAGCAGCATCTGCTCAGTGAGCTCAGTTTGGGGTCCGCCAGGCCCACTCACGTCTGCCAGGCATTTCCAACAAGACAATCTAAGCATTGTCACTTGACATTCAATGTTATTACCATTACTGAACTCCTACTATTCTGGGGGCTACCATTGACTAGAAACTCGACTAGACTAGTCATATTAGCACAGTGGCAAAAGGAGCAAGTCAGAGACTTGGTATCCTACAGCATGTAAGTCACCTCTTGACTCCCCCAAAGCCTATCCACCTTCTGCAAGGCACAAGTACAAGTCAGGACATAGAATACTCCCCTCTTGTCTGGATAAGTGCAGCTCCAATAACACCCAAAATGCTTGACACCATTCAGGACAAAACAGCCCACTTTGTTTCCTCAAACATCCATTGTCCCCACCGCTGATGTTCAGTAGCAGCAGTGCATACTATCGACAAAGTACACTGCAGAAATTCAGCAAAGATCCTCAGACAGCACCTTCGATACTCACAACCACTTCCAGGGAGCAGCAGATGCCTCAGAATTACACCACCTTTAGGCTTCCCCTCTCAGCCATTCACCATCCTGCTTTGGAAACAAATCATCATTCTTTTACTGTCGCTGAGTCAAAATCCTGGATTTCATCCTTAACAGCATTGCTTCTCTAACCATTTTGACTGATGATGGGTATAACATAAGTTAATCTGCTATTTCCCAAAAAAGTTAAAATGGGTAACATTGTTTCCTTTTACCTGGTGGTGTCTGATATCCATTTTGGATATTCTGAAGATCAGAAAATACCTCTGTCCCTGGGAATCTATTTGGTATCTTCAGATCGGATGCTGATTTAAACACTTTCTTTTGCCTTGGAATTGAATCTTCAACAATGGTGTCTTTATTTAGAGGTGGTGAGATTACTACTTGGGACCAAATCCCTAAAATCACAATGATACCTCTAATAAACATTTGAAACTGTTAAGGTAACCCGAAGAGCTTGAGTCTTCCCAGGTCATTAGTTGCTCTCTGTCCTACTTCCTTTTGTGAGATTTCCTTTTCCTACTCAGTTTGGTCTTGTTTCATCTTGCTTCTTCCCAACTTAACAATGGCACCGTTCTCTTAATTCCTGGTTTCTTTTTTCATTCAGTCCTGTCCCCTGAACCCATCTGTTTTTAATCTCTCCTTTTCTTCCAGTCACTATTCCTGTTTATTTCGCCCTTCGATCTCTTTCTAGGTTCTTTTTTTCTTTATTGTATCAATTTCCCTTTGTTTTTTTTTGTCTCTACATGTCTCTAATTACATCCCCAAGAATCTGCATCTTTCCCATCTTCCTGATGCTGTCTTCATAAACACCCTGTTTACATATGTCCCTCCAGCTAGATCTTCTACTGCTCTTTAATCCCTGTATTGTTAATGTTCTCTATTGATCTCTTACAATCCCCCACAAATTCTTTTCTCTCTGCTCACTATCCTTTAAACTATCACCCAAGTAGATTAAACCTTTTTGGCTTTTTGCACTATACATATCCCTCTTGCTATCCCCATCTCCATCTCAATCTTCCTTTCTAACACTGTGATTTACATTTCCCATTCTTTTCATTCAGTCAGTGAAAGCTGTCATTCTCTTCCACTTATACCCCCATCTATCTCCCACCCCTCTCTATGTGTAGGTCACTCTCTCTCCCCCTCTCCTTTTATCAGTATCTCTCCTTTGCTCCACCTGTGTGTATCTCTTCTGTCTTTCTTTCTCTGGTTTGCCCGTGCCCTCTATCTTGCTCTCCCTCTCTGTCCTTCCTTTATTCGAGTACCTCTCTCCTATATCCAGCTCTCCCCATTTGAGCCTATCTAACTAGGTCACCCTCTCTCTCTCGGTATGTAGATGTGTTATTTGATCTTCCTCTATCGGTTCCCTCTATATTTCTCTTTCTCTGTCTAATTCTCCCCCGCCCGATGCTGTCTCTATTTATTTGTCTTTTTCCCTTCCTGTCCCTCACACAAACTCTCTATCCCTGTCTCTCTCTGACGTTCCTGTCAGTAACCGCCGGCTCTCGCGCGTTGCTGTTTGAATCGGTTTTGCCGCCAATCGTCGGGACAAAACTCTGCACGAGCAACCCAGAGACGGAACACGGTCACGTGATATGGAGAGACGAACCAATCAACCCGAACTACTCAGCAATGTCCTCGCCAACCAGCAGCGGCTCGAATACAGCCCAGCCAATCAGCAACAGCTAATCCAGCCAATCAGCTGACAGCGAGGGGAAGGGGTCCCAGGTGAGACAGAGAAGGGAAGGGGTCCCGGGTGAGACAGAGAAGGGAAGGGGACCCGGGTGAGACAGAGAAGGGGAAGGGGACCCGGGTGAGACAGAGAAGGGAAGGGGTCCCGGGTGAGAGAGGGAAGGGGACCCGGGTGAGACAGAGAAGGGGAAGGGGACCCGGGTGAGACAGAGAAGGGGAAGGAGTCCCGGGTGAGACAGAGAAGGGAAGGGGTCCCTGGTGAGACAGAGAGGGGAAGGGGACCCGGGTGAGACAGAGAGGGAAGGGGTCCCTGGTGAGACAGAGAGGGGAAGGAGTCCCGGGTGAGACAGAGAGGGAAGGGGTCCATGGTGAGAGAGTGAGGGGAAGGGGACCCGGGTGAGACAGAGAAGGGGAGGGGTCCCTGGTGAGACAGAGAGGGGAAGGGGACCCGGGTGAGACGGGGGGGAGGGGTCCTGGGTGAGAGAGGGAAGGGGTCCCGGGGACCCGGGTGAGACAGAGAAGGGAAGGGGTCCCGGGTGAGACAGAGAGGGGAAGGGGACCTAGGTGAGACAGAGAAGGGAATGGGACCCGGGTGAGACAGAGAGGGGAAGGGGTCCCGGGTGAGACAGAGAGGGGAAGGGGACCTAGGTGAGACAGAGAAGGGAATGGGACCCGGGTGAGACAGAGAGGGGAAGGGGTCCCGGGTGAGACGGGGAAGGGGTCCCGGGTGAGACAGAGAAGGAAAGGGGAACCGGGTGAGATGGGGGAGGGGAAGGTGTCCCGGGTGAGACAGAGAGGGGAAGGGGACCCGGGTGAGATGGGGGAGGGGGAGGGTTCCCGGGTGAGACAGAGAGGGGAAGGGGTCCCTGGTGAGACAGAGAGGGGAAGGGGACCCGCGTGAGACGGGGTCGGGGTCCCGGGTGAGACGGAGAAGGGGTCCCGGGAGAGACGAGGAAGGGGTCCCTGTTGAGAGAGCGAGGGGAAGGGGACCCGGGTGAGACAGAGAAGGGAAGGGGTCCTGGGTGAGAGAGCGAGGGGGAAAGGGTCCCGGATGAGACAGAGAGGGGAAGGGGTCCCGGATGAGACAGAGAAGGGAAGGGGTCCCGGGTGAGAGAGCGAGGGGAAGGGGTCCCGGGTGAGACAGAGAAGGGAAGGGGTCCCGGATGAGAGAGCGAGGGGAAGGGGTCCCGGGTGAGACGGGGAAGGGGTCCCGGGTGAGACAGAGAAGGAAAGGGGACCCGGGTGAGATGGGGGAGGGGGAGGGGAAGGGGTCCCGGGTGAGATGGGGGAGGAGAAGGGGTCCCAGGTGAGAGAGCGAGGGGAAGGGGACCCGGGTGAGACAGGGAGGGGAAGGGGACCCGGGTGAGACAGGGGAGGGGAAGGGGACCCGGGTGAGACAGGGGAGGGGAAGGGGACCTAGGTGAGACAGAGAAGGGAATGGGACCCGGGTGAGACAGAGAGGGGAAGGGGTCCCGGGTGAGACGGGGAAGGGGTCCCGGGTGAGACAGAGAAGGAAAGGGGACCCGGGTGAGATGGGGGAGGGGGAGGGGAAGGGGTCCCGGGTGAGATGGGGGAGGAGAAGGGGTCCCGGGTGAGAGAGCGAGGGGAAGGGGACCCGGGTGAGACAGAGAGGGGAAGGGGTCCCGGGTGAGAGAGCGAGGGGAAGGGGTCCCGGGTGAGACAGAGAAGGGAAGGGGCCTCGGGTGAGATGGGGGAGGGGGAGGGGTCCCGGGTGAGACAGAGAGGGGAAGGGGAGACGGGGGAGGGGTCCCGGGTGAGTTGGGGGAGTGGTCCCGGGTGAGACAGAGAGGGGAAGGGGACCCGGTTGAGACGGGGTAGGGGTCCCGGGTGAGACAGGGGAGGGGTACCGGTGAGATGGGGAAGGGGTCCCGGGTGAGAGAGGGAAGGGGTCCCGGGTGAGAGAGCGAGGGGGAAGGGGACCCGGGTGAGACAGAGAGTGGAAGGGGACCTGGGTAAGACGAGGGAGGGGTCCCAGGTGAGACGGGGAAGGGGTCCCGGGTGAGACAGAGAGGGGAAGGGGTCCCAGGTGAGATAGCGAGGGGAAGGGGACCCGGGTGAGACAGAGAAGGGAAGGGGTCCCGGGTGAGACAGAGAGGGGAAGGGGTCCCGGGTGAGACAGGGAGGGGAATGGGACCCGGGTGAGACAGAGAAGGGAAGGGGTCCCGGGTGAGACGGGGGAGGGGTCCGGGTGAGACAGAGAGGGGAAAGGGTCCCGGGTGAGACAGGGAGGGGAAGGGGTCCCGGGTGAGACGGGGGAGGGGTCCCGGGTGAGACAGGGAGGGGAAGGGGTCCCAGGTGAGACGGGGGAGGGGTCCCGGGTGAGACAGAGAGGGGAAGGGGACCCAGGTGAGATGGGGGAGGGGAAACGGTCCCGGGTGAGGGGGGGTGAACGGTCCCAAGTGAGGGGGGGATGAAACGGTCCCGGGTGAGATGGGGTGGGGGGGAGGTGGGAAACGGTCCTGGGTGAGACAGGAAGGGGAAGGGGTCCCGTGTGAGACAGAGGGGGGAAGGGGTCCCGGGTGAGACAGAGGGGGGAAGGGGTCCCAGACAGGGGGCAGTGAGAGGAACTGAGCCCTGAAGAAAATCTACCTCGGAGCAACTATGAGCCAGTGTAGAGTGGACTGGAGGCTTGGAGCAGAACAGGGTCTGCTGTCTGGCATAGACGATCTGGCCACGTGTGGAAGCTCCTGCATTCAGCTACTGCAATGTAATGTTAATGTATAAACTTGATTATATGTCTGTAATTCTGGATCAGTGGTGCTGGAAGAGCACAGCAGTTCAGGCAGCATCCAACGAGCAATGAAATTGATGTTTCGGGCAAAAGCCCTTCATCAGGAAGCATTCCTGATGAAGGACTTTTGCCCGAAATGTCGATTTTGCTGTTCATTGGATGCTGCCTGAAATGCTGTGCTCTCCCAGTACCACTGATCCAGAATCTGGTTTCCTGCATCTGCAGTCTTTGTTTTTACCTATATGTCTGTAATGACTCTCCTTTCAACTAGGTCTTATATCTGTAGTGTAATGTAACTACTTTCTTTTTCTTTTGTATCTAGGATTTGTTCCAAGGTACTTGTACCCAAGATGGCACCATAAAAGGCAACATTGTAAAATGTTTCACTGTACTCCATTATGGCTGTACTCAAGTATACGTCATAGTAAACAATATTCTATTTAATTCTAACAAGGAACAGAAGAAACCAGTGACAAAACATAATAATAATTTATTTTAACTGAATAACATAACTAGTTTATTGTGTATAATGCTGGTTTAAAACATTAATTGTACAAGAATGTGTTCTGCACATTAATAGAATTTAAATGAACCAAGGATGAACTTGCAATTACCTTACATTAATAACCAGTATTTCTGAAAACATACATAGAGGGTGATGGAAATCTTTGTTATCCACCTAAGTACTTAGCGAATGGATGGCAGATTGAGGAAGCGGATGGTGGTGTGGCATTCAGCTTTCAGGTCTGGACAACTGGACACTGAAGTCTGCGTTAAGATTCCAATATCCTGGGGCTTATCCCAGCAAAGACATCACCAGTTCCAATGTGCATCAGTCCTTCCACATACTCTATCTCATTATTCGGTTCACTGTCATCATTGTTAAGATGTTGGAGTAAAAAATCTGCAGGGAAAATAAAGAAATGAATAATTAGACAGCAGAAATGATTAATTTAATCAGGAAATTTCTTTCTATGTGTAGAGAGAAATGTGTAAAAAAAAAGTAACTAATTCTTATAAAATCTCATCAGATCACAGAGCCTCTACTTATTCACTGTCAAGGTTTTAAATGGCCGAAATCTCCAACCTTCCACTTTATATTTTGTAAAACTAGACTACAACTTCCAAGTTTTCAATCTAAATATTTACCTTGTTCTTTGTAAGAACAGTCTTGATTATTTTATTGGTTGAAGAAAATATAATCTATGATTCATTGCAATGCGACTTTCAACAGAGAAATGGAGCTGGATGAGTAAAGGGATTGTTAATCTGTTTCTAATAATCTAAATTTGTTAGTGTGTCACATTTAAAATTTGTCTGAAATTTACTCTAAATTTCATTCAGGCATAGACATGCAAGGTCCCTACTGAGACAGGCAGATGTCAGTCAATTCAGGAATGATGTGGACGTGCTGGTGTTGGACTGGGGTGGACAAAGTCAAAAATCACACAAGACCAGGTTATAATCCAACAAGTTAAAAATCACAACAGCTAGCTACCTGATGAAGGAGCAGTGCTCCGAAAGCTTGTACTTCCAAGTGAACCTGTTGGACTAAAACCTGGTGTCATGTGATTTTTAACTTAATGAAGGAAGTCAGCTGAAGCTAGTATTTTTACGTACCTGAGGCCGAGCTAAGCTTTTTGTTTCAAAGCACATAAATACAGGCATCTTAGTGGACCTTAGCACTGCATGCAACTGTTAGTGTTCTGAGAGCTGGGTGAGTAAGGGAGCTAGATGATTTTTCTAACTGTGTTATGCTCTAGGGATTGGTCTTACTATCCCTATAGGAAAAGAAGCTAGATATTTGGTATCAAGGTCCTTAAAAGTTTATTATATTCTATGATTTAAAACAGGATAGAAACTAGTGAGTTTAAAATGTAAATAACTAAATAAAATAATGAAGTAGTTAATAAACTAGACTAACGATGACAACAAAGATGATGTGTCACAGTTGCAGTATACGGGAACTCTTAGATGTCAGTACGTTCCAGGGCAAACATATCTGCAGTGAATAACTGCAGCTTGAGCATGAGCTGAGTATGGTTGAGCTGGAGGCTAAGCTGGATAATGCAGTACAGCAAGGAGGGTGTAAGTTACCTGTCACTTTATTCCAGGAACAGGCCGCACCCCATTCAAAGACCCCATACAGCCATTGGTCAGGAAAAGGAAGTTGTGACTTTCAGTGAAACAGTAAGGGAACCGAAAGGGCTGGAGCAACAACCTTTGTGATTATCCAACAGATCTGAAGGTTTGAAACAAACAGAGAATATGCTGAAGAAACTCAGCATGTGTGGCAGCATCTGTGGAGAGGAAACAAAGTTAATGTTTCCAGTCTGATGTGACTTTTCTTCAGAGGAATCATCCCCTTCCAAGAAAAGAAATTCCTCTGCACCTCTGTCTTAAACAAGGGGACTGAGTTCTGAAGAAGGGTCATACTGGACTCAAAATGATTACTCAGTTTTTCTCTCCAGGGATGTTGCCAGGGCTGATAAGTTTCTTCAACAATTTTTGTGTCTGCTTCAGATTTTTAGTATTGGAAGTACCTGTTACAGGATGCCTTTCACATGAGGTATAAAAAGGAATACAGTGGTAGTTAGATAGAATATGGTATAGGAAAAGCAGCACTGTTCTCTCGAGTTAAGAACGAGACTCCAGAATGCTGTGTTACCTGCCTGATGCCAGGGTTAGGGACACGTACCAGGCCAAAGGATGTAGGAGAAATAAACCATTGAGCTTAATGGTACCTCTGTAATCACTGGAGGCAGGGCCAGATGGATCTTTTTGAGTATGAGATTCCTGATTGGGGTTGTTAACCTGGGCTAATCAAGGAGCTGGCACTGACAAATATAAACGGGAGATTCAGAAAATTTCCTCTGGCTGGGTCAGAGCTTTGACAATGCACATGCCAATTAAGGGTGGCTTGGTGATGGGATACTGGCCTCTGTACAGTTATTTCAATTAGATCATTTTATTTTTATGGTAGTATTAGTATATGGAAGAAAATAAATTGGATGGTAAAGGAAACTAGATAAGAAGGTAATAGAATGACTTTGGGATAAATTTCAACAATCTATGTCCGCTAGTTCTGGACTCTCTGACCCCAGGGAAAAGACTTTGTCTATTTATCCTATCCATGCCCCTCATAATTTTGTAAACCTCTATAAGGTCACCCTTCAGCCGCCAATGGTCCAGGGAAAACAGCTCCAGCCTGTTCAGCTTCTCCCTATAGCTAAATCCTCCAACCCTGGCAACATCCCCTTGTAAATCTTTTTGGAACCCTCTCAAGTTTCACAACATCTTTCCGATAGGAAGGAGACCAGAATTGTACGCAATATTCCAACAGTGGCCTAACCAATATCCTGTACATCCGCAACATGACCTCCCAACTCCTGTACTCAGTACTCTGACCAATAAAGGAAAGCATACTAAATGCCTTCTTCACCGTCCTATCTACCTGTGACTCCACTTTCAAGGAGCTATGAACCTGCACTCCAAGGTCTCTTTGTTCAGCAACACTCCCTCGTGTATTAAGTGTATAAGTCCTGTTAAGATTTGCTTTCCCAAAATGTAGCACCTCACATTTAAATTAAACTCCATCTGCCACTTCTCAGCCCATTGGCCCATCTGGTCCAGATCCTGTTGTAATCTGAGGTAACCCTCTTCGCTGTCCACTACACCTCCAATTTTGGTGTCATCTACAAGCTTACTAACTGTACCTCCTATGCTTGCATCCAAATCAATCATGTAAATGACTAAAAGTAGAGGGCCCAGCACCGATCCTATTGTCTAGCTATCACCCATTGTTAACGGCTAACCTGAGAATGCAACTTTTTTAAAAAAAGGTTTTATGATTTACACATGGAAGAAGTGAAACTAAACATGGTATTTCAACAGATGAAAGACTTAACAGACAATCAATTTTTCAATGTATAATTTCAGTTCCATCACACTGTAAATTTTTGCTATAAATTCTGTGTGTTAGGATTGAGCCCTCCACTATCACCTGATGAAGGAGCGACGCTCCGAAAGCTGGTGTGCTTCCAATGAAACCTGTTGGACTATAACCTGGTGTTGTATGATTTTTAACTCCTTTCTTTGAATAATGGTACCACATTGGTGGTCCTCCAGCACAGCTCCTGTGATCAGGGAAGAACTATTGCCAACATTTCTCACTTGCCTCACTCGAAAGCCTGGAAATATTTTCATTCTGCTGTGGGAATTTCTCTATTTTAAGTCTGCTAGACCACTTAGAACCTTCTGTCCATGCTATTTTTTTGAAGTACATCACAGTCCTGATTTGGAAATATATCACTGTTCCTTCACTTTCACTGGGTCAGAGTCCAGGAATTCCCTCCCTAATGGCATTGTGGGTAAATCTACAGCACATGTCCTACAGCAGTCCAATAAGGCAGCTCACCACTACTTTCTCAAGGGCAACTAGAAAGGGGTAATAAATGCTGACCCAGCCAGCGATGTGCACATCCCACGAATGAATAATAAAAAAAGCATCTCTGATGCTGGGGATCACTGGAGGACACCAATGAGAATCATCCACTTGGCACTTCTTTCTGCTGAAGACAACAAATGCTGGAGATCACAGTGGGTCAGCATCCGTGGGGAGAGAATAAGCTAATGTTGGCTTATTCGATGGCTCTTTATCAGAGATGAGTTGCTTCAGCTCTGAAGAAGTCATATATACTTGTAATGTTAGCTTGATCTCTCTCCATGTCTGACCTGTTATGATCTCCAGCATTTGCTGTCCTCAGTACGGATTCCAGTATATGCAGTAATTTGTTTCTACTCCTTATCTTTTACACTGTTGTGCTGAGACCCCTGTTCACAGAGTTATAGAGTAACATAGCATGGTAACAGATCTTTGGTCCAACTTGTCCATGCCGACCAGGTATCCTAAACTGATCTAGTCTCATTGGCTTACATCCCGCCCTATTCATGTACTCATTCAGATCCCTTTTAAATGTTGGAATTGTCCCAGCAGCTCATTCCAAACATGCATAAAAAGTTGCCCCTCAGGTCCCTTTTAAATCATTCCCTTATCAAATTAAACCTATGCCCTCTAGTTTTGGACTCCACTACCCTGGGGAAGAGACCTTTGCTATTCACCCTATCCATGTTCCTCATGATTTTAT
Organism: Hemiscyllium ocellatum; assembly: GCF_020745735.1. Taxonomy (NCBI): domain Eukaryota; kingdom Metazoa; phylum Chordata; class Chondrichthyes; order Orectolobiformes; family Hemiscylliidae; genus Hemiscyllium; species Hemiscyllium ocellatum. The sequence goes on along the minus strand of NC_083401.1, from coordinate 7,510,190 downwards.
AAACCTCCACAAAGTCACCCTTCAGCCTCCGATGCTTCAGGGAAAATAATCTTAGCTTATTCAGCCTCTGCCTATATTCAAACCTTCCAATCCCAGCAACAGCCTTGTAAATCTTCTCTGAATCCTCTCAAGTTTCACAACATCTTTCCTATAGCAGGGAGACCAGAATTGAATGCAGTATTCCAGTATTGGTGGGCGGCACGGTGGCACAGTGGTTAGCACTGCTGCCTCACAGCGCCTGAGACCCGGGTTCAATTCCCGACTCAGGCGACTGACTGTGTGGAGTTTGCACGTTCTCCCCGTGTCTGCGTGGGTTTCCTCCGGGTGCTCCGGTTTCCTCCCACAGTCCAAAGATGTGCGGGTCAGGTGAATTGGCCATGCTAAATTGCCCGTAGTGTTAGGTAAGGGGTAAATGTAGGGGTATGGGTGGGTTGCGCTTCGGCGGGTCGGTGTGGACTTGTTGGGCCGAAGGGCCTGTTTCCACACTGTAAGTAATCTAATCTAATCTAATCTAATCTAATCAAAAGTCCTGTAAGGCCGCAACATGACATTGTAACTCCAATACTCTATGCACTGACGGATGAAGGCAAGCATGCCAAATGCCTTCCTTACTATCCTGTCTACCTGTGACTCTACTTTCAAGTGACTATATATCTGCACCTCTAGGACTCTGTTGGCAATACTGCCAAGGGCCCTACCATTAACCGTATAACTCCAGCCCTGATTTGCCTTACTAAAATGAAGCACCTGACATTTATCTAAATTAAACTCCATCTGCCATTCCTCAGCCCATCTGATCAAGATCCCATTGTACTCTGAGGTAACCTTCTGCGTTGTCCACTACACTACCTATTTCGGTGTCATCTTCAAACCAGTAACTATACCACCTGTGCTCACATCCAAATCATTTATACAAATGATGAAAAGTATTCATTGAGTATGTGGATATTTGATAAGCCTCTTCCTCCACTGAGTTGTTTAATTGTCCATTACCATTCATAACTGGATGTGGCAGGAACTGCAGAGCTTAGACTTCATCCATTGGGTGTGGAATCACATAGCTCTAGCATTTTCTGCTTATGGTATTTGGTCAGGTTGACACTTCATTTTAGATATGCCTGATGCTGTTCCTGGCATGCCCTCCTGCATCCTCAATGATCTGGCATGATGGTACTGGCTAGTTTGGACAATATGCCTGATCACTGGATTACAGATTGTGTTAGTGTATGATTCTTCTGCTGCTGATGGCCTACAGTGCCTTCTGAATGCTCAGCCTTGAGTTGCTAGATTTGTTCGAAGTGTTGCCTATTCAACTCAGTAATAGTACCACACGGCTAAAGTGAGTACTGCAGATGCTGGAGATTACAGTCAAGTTTAGAGTGGTGCTGGAAAAGCACAGCAGGTCAGTAGCATCCAAGGAGCAGGAAAAGCCCTTCGTCAGGAATCCTGAATGATCCATCATTCCTGATGAAGGGCTCCTGTCTGAAACGTCAATTTTCCTGCTCTGCAGATGCTGCCTGACCTGCTGTGCTTTTCCAGCACTCCTCTAATCTTAACAATAGTACCACATGACACAATGGAGGTTATTATGGAGAAGGAGAAAGGGTAGTAGTGTTGATTAAGAGTATTGCATTACTGGAGAAGGAAGGTGTTTCAGAGGCTTCAAGTGCAGAAAAATACCAAAACAACTGCAGATGCTGGAAATCAGAAATTGCTGGAAAAACTCGGCAGGTTATGCAGCACCTGCAGACAGAAAGGAGAGTTAATCTTTCAAGTCCAGTGACCCTTCTTCAGAATGTTCATTTTTTTGCTTTATGTTTAGAGTCAGTTTGGCTGGAGCTAAGGAATAATCACATTGCACAGCGTAGTCTACATACCACTAACTAGTGGAAAGGATAGAGAGGAAATAATCTGCAGATTACAGAAAAATGTCAACATTATGTAGTTGTTGTAGAAGGGGACTTTACTTGCCAAAATACAGACTGGGATACTTGTCATGTAAGGACAGCAAGGGGTAAATATTCCTGAATTGTGTGAAGGAAAGTTTCCGAAAGCAGCATGCATTCACTGAACCTGGTCTTTGGAAATGTGGTGGACCAAAAAGATCAAGTGAGCATTTAGGTGATGGTTACCATGGTATCCTGGGTTAAGGGTGATGAGGAAGAATGACATTAGTCAATCCAGATTGAGAAAAATCAACTGGCGGAGAGCTGACATCCATGGATCAAGAACAGAACTGAGTCAGGTATTTGGCAAAGGATTGTGGGAAAAGAAGCAGCTGAACAGTGGAGCAGAAGTTTCAGGTACAATTAAGGTATATTCCCTCAAAAGGTAAAACAAACAAATCCAGAGTTCCTTGCTTGAAAAAAAGGAGATTATGATAGGTATCAGGAAGAAAGCATAATTAAGATGAGTATCGAAGCTTCAGAAGGGAGGCGAAAAAACAAATCAGAGAAGGAAAGAGAAATTATGTCATAAATAAAGACTGGGGTTTGGAGGGTGGGGGCAGAGACTTCCCAAAATCTTCCATAGGCATATTAATAGTAAAACTTGGAGTGGGATCAGATACCAAAAAGACGATTTACACATGGAGCCAGGGGAAATGGCTGAGATGTTAAATTAGTACCTTGCATCTGATATACAAAGATGTGAAGGTGCCGGTGTTGGATTGGGGTGAACAAAGTTAAAAATCAGACAACACCAGGTTATAGGAGAAAGTGAGGACTGCAGATGCTGGAGCTCAGGGTTGAGAGTGAGTTGCTGGGAAAGCAGAGCAGGTCAGGCAGCATCCAAGGAAAGGTGTCAGGAATGGGGTGTGACCTGATGGGGGCGTGGATGTGACAACAGAGTCATGGAGGGAATGGTCTCTCTGGAATGCTGATATGGGTAGGGAGGGTAAAAACCTCCTGTAAAAATGTCATCCCTTATTTCCAGTTCCTCCACCTCCGCCGCATCTGTTCCCAGGATGACCAGTTCCACCTCAGAAACTCCCAGATGGCCTCCTCCCACGATCGCAACTTCCCTTCCCACTTGGTTGATGATGCGCTCAAGCACATCATCTCCACTGCATGCACCATTGCCCTTGAACCCCATCCTCCCAATGCAACAAGGACAGAACCACCCCCTTCCCCGGTCCTCACCTTCCATCCCACCACATACATTGCATTATCCTCCGCCACCTCCAAATGGACCCCAACATCAAAGGTATATTTCCCTCCCTACCCCTATCAGCGTTCTGAAAAGATTATTCCCTCCGTGACTCCCTCGTCAGGTCCACCGCCTCACACCCATCCCTGCAACCTTTCCCTACCACCACAGGAAATGCAAAACCTGCGCCCACACCATTCCTCTCACCTCCGTCCAAAGCCCCAAGGGATCCTTCCACATTCGTCAGAACTTTACCTGTACCTCTACCAATGTCATCTGTGATATCTGTTGCACCCGGTGTGGTCTCCTCTACATTGGGGAGACAGGACACCTTCTTGCAGATTGTTTCAGAGAACGTCTCTGGGACACTCGCACCCACTAACCCCACTGCCCAGTGGTTGAACACTTCAACTCCTCCTCTCACTCTGTCAAGGACATGCAGGTCCTGAGCCTCCTCCACCGCCAAACCGTTACCACCCGGTGCCTGGAGGAAGAATGTCTCATATTCCACCTTGGGACCTTGAAACCACACGGGATAAATGTGGATTTCACTAGCTTCCTCATTTCCCTCCTCCGACATTATCCCAATCCCAAGCCTCCAATTTGACATTGCTGTCTGGACCCATCCATCACTGCCCCCGCTGACCTAACACCTTCTCCCTTACCTTCATTCACCTATCGCTTTCCCAGCTACCTTCTGCCTAACCATACCCCCCCCACCCATTTACCTCTCAGCCCCAGCCCACAAGCCTCATTCCTGATGAAGGGCTAATTATCGAAATGTCAATTCTGCTGCCCCTTGGATGCTGCCTGACCTCCTGTGCTTTCCCAGCAACACAATCTCACACCAGCTTATAGCCCAACAGGTTAATTTGGAAATACTAGCTTTCAGAGCATTGTTCCTTCACAAGCGAGCTGTGGAGCAGGATCATAAGACATAATCTTTTCCTGTAAATTATGAGTCTTATGTTCCTGCTCCACGGCTACATGATGAAGGAGCCGTGCTCTGAAAGCTAGTACAGTACTTTAAAATAACCTGTTGGACTATAGAGTCATAGAGATGTACAGCATGGAAACAGACCCTTTCGATCCACCCTGTCCATGCCGACCAGACATCCCAACCCAATCTAGTCCCACCCGCCAGCACCTGGCCTATATCCCTCCAAACCCTTCCTATTCATATACCCATCCAAATGCCTCTTAAATGTTGCAATCGTACCAGCCTCCACCACATCCTCTGGCAACTCATTCCATACACGTACCACCCTCTGAGTGAAAGAGTTGCTTCTTAGGTCTCTTTTATATCTTTCCCCTCTCACCCTAAATCTATGCCCTCTAGTTCTGGACTCCCCCATCCCAGGGAAAAGACTTCGTCTATTTACCCTATCCATGCCCCTCATAATTTTATAAACCTCTATAAAAGTCACCCCTCGACCTCCAACGCTGCAGGGAAAACAGCCCCAGCCTATTCAACCTCTCCCTATAGCTCAAATTCTCCAATCCTGGCAACATCCCCTTGTAAATCTTTTCTGAACCCTCTCAAGTTTCACAACATCTTTCTGATAGGAAGGAGACCAGAATTGCTCACAATATTCCAAAGGTGACCTAACCAATGTCCTGTACAGCTGCAACATGACCTCCCAACTCTGTACTCAATACTCTGACCAATAAAGGAAAGCATACCAAACACCTTCTTCACTATCCTATCTACCTGTGACTCCATTTTCAAAGAGCTATGAACCTGCACTCCAAGGTCTCTTTGTTCAGCAACACTCCCTCGGACCTTATCACTAAGTGTATAAGTCCTGCTAAGATTAATTGTAACCTGGTGTTGTGTGATTTGTAATGAAATATAAAGGAGAATGCTGCACAGGCGACAGGACAGAAACTCAGTCACAACATGTGTTAAAAATTGATCAAGAAGTATTGCACAGTCTGTTAGTATCTTAAGTTAACAATGCACTAGGAATGAATGAGATGCATCCATTCATATTGAAGGAAGTGAGAATGGCAATTGCAGAGACATGAAGAATATTGTGTAGGTATTCCCTGGACTCCAGGGAAGAGCTGAAAGATTGCAAAATGGCAAACATCACATACTTGTTCTAAAGATACTGTCAGGACACAGCCAGCCACTACAGTCCAGTCAGTTTCACTTCAATGGAGGGGAAGCTTCTCAGAAACAATTACAAAGGTTGAGACAGCAGTCCCTTGAAACCCAAGGTGGTTTCATTAGGAACAGTCAGTTTAGATTTCAAAAGGGGAAATTGCACTTATCCAATTTGCTGGACATTTTTGATGAGGCACTAAACAGAGGTGATGTGAGCAATAATGTTAATGTCCCATTAGCTACCTGATGAAGGAGCAGCACTCTGAAAGCTAGTGCTTCCAAATAAAACTATTGAACTATAACCTGGTGTCATATGATTTTTAACTTTGTCCAACCCAGTCCAACATCAACACCTCCACATCATGTTAATGTAGTAGCTGTGGGTTTTTACTAGGTACTGAATTTAGTGTCATAAAACAGATTTACAAGAAAAGCTATCGACCATGGAATAAAAGGAAGAGTAGCAAGGTGAATCCAAAAGTGGCTGAGTGATAGGAATGGGAGTATGGATCAATATATGTTGTTTGGGCTGGAGGAAGGTTTGTTGTGGTGTTTTGCAGCAGTTAGTATTGGATCTCTCGATTTTCTTGGTATTCATTAATGATCTAGATCTTGTTGTATAGGGGACATCCTCAAAGTTTATGGATGAATCAAAACTTGGCAATGTTATAAAATAAGACGAGGCAAATTTCAGGTAAGTGTGGAAGTGGTGGAATAATGATAATAGGGACTTCAACATTCCCAATATAAACTGGGGAATCACAGTGTGAATGGTTTTAGAGGGAGTAGAATTCTGAAACGCATTGAGGATAGTTTATAAACTAATATGTATAAAGCCTGACCAGAGACATGGCAGTCTGGACTCAATTTTAGGAAATAAAGTCAGACAAGTGGTTGAATTATCATTAGGGGAACATTTTTCAGATCATAAGACCAAAAGACATGGGAGCAGTATTAGGCCAGTGCCAGATATGTTTCTCAACCCCATTTTTCTGCCTTTTCCTCACAACTCTTGATCTCCTCACCAATCCATCTCTGTCCTAAATATAATCAATGACTTGGCCTCTACATCCCTCTACGCCAATGAGTTCCACAGATTAACTACCCTCTGGTTGGAGAAATTCCTCCTTATCTCTGTTCTAAAGGGTCATCCTTTCACTCTAAGGCCATTCCCTCGAGCCCTAGTTTCTCCTACTAAGGGAAACATCTCAATGTCTACTCTAGCCAGGCCTCTTAGTATTCTGGAAGTTTCATTCAGAATCCCCCCTCATCTTTTTAAGCTCCATTAAGACTAGACTCAGGGTCCTCAACCATTCCTCATATTACAAGCCCTTCATCTTGGAATCATTCTTGTAAACATCCTTTGGATCCCTTCCAATGCCAGTACAGACTGCCTTACATAGGGGGCACAAAACTGTTGACAATATTTCAAATGCGGTCTGACCAGAGTTTTATACAGTCTCATCAGCGTATCTCTGTTTTTGTATTCTAGCCCTTTAGAAATGAATGGTAACATTGCATTTGCCTTCCTAACTGCAAACTGAACCTGAACCTTAATTTGAAAAAAAAGTTTAGGACTAGGACTCCCAAGCTCTTTTGTGCTTCAGGTTTCTGAAACCTTTCCCCATTTAGAAAGTAGTCTATGCCTCTATTTTTCATGCCAAAATGCATAACCTCACATTTTGTCACATTGAATTCCATATGTCACTTCTTTGTCCACTTGCCTAGTCTGTCTAAGTCCTTCTGTAGCCTCACCGCTTCCTCAACACTACCTGTCTCTCCATCTATCTTTCTGTCTTTTGCAAATTTAGCAACAATGCCCTCAATTCCTCTGTTTAGATCATTAATGTATAACGCAAATAGATCTGGTCCCTACATTGACCCTGCAGAACTTCACTTGTCACTGACTGACATACTGAAAAAGACCCCTTTATCCCTACTCTCTGCCTTCTGCCAGTCAGCTAATCGTCCATCCATGTTAGTACTTTATTTTGAATGCCATGGGGCTCCAATCTTAATTAGCAAACTCCTATGTAGCACCTTGTCAAAGGGCTTTGTGGAAATCCAAATAGATCATGTCCACCTCCTCTCCTTTACCTAATTTGTTCATTACCTTCTCAAAGAATTCAAATGGACTTGTCAGGTATGAGGTCCCCTTTTCAAAGGTGGGCTGACTCCGCCCTATTGTACAATGCACTTCCACGTACTCTGTAATCTCTTCCTTCACAATAAACTCTAAAATCTTACCAATGACCAAGATCAGGCTAACCGGCTATAGCTTACTGTCTACTACCATGATCCTTTCTTACGGGGATGTTGTATTAACCATTTTCCAGACCTCTGGGGCTGTCCCTGACTCCAGTGATTCCTGAGAGATCACCACCAATGCCTCTACAATCTCCTCAGTGATCTCCTTCAGAAGTCTGGAGTGTAGACCATTTAGTCGAGATGATTTATCCACCTTAGAACTTTCAGCCTCTCCAGCACCTTTTTCACACAGAGGGTGGTGCAGGTATGGAGTGGGCTGCCAGAGGATGTGGTGGAGGCTGGTACAATCAAAAGGCATCTGGATGGGTGCATGAATAGGAGGGGTTTACAGGACCAAATATGGGTCAAATACTGGCAAATGAGACTAGATTAATATAGGATATCTGGTTGGCATGGATGGTCCTTGATGTACAACTCTATGAATATGACTTTATAACCTTCTCCTTAGCAATAGCCACAACACTCAACTCTTTCCTTTGATTCTGTTGGTGTGGCTGGTAACTTCCACTGTGAAAACTGAAGTAAAATACCATTCAGTTCCTCCACCAATGCTTTGCTTGCCAGTCTCATTTTTCAGTAGTCCAAGATCCACCCATGCCTCTCTCTTACATTTTAGACATCTAAAGCAAAACAATTGCAATCTTCTTTTATATTACTCGCTAGGTTACTCTTGTATTTCATCTTCTATCCCACTTTGTTACATTCTTAGTTACCATCTGTTGGTTTTTAAAGGATTCCCAAATCCTTTGGCTTCCCACTCATCTTCTCATCATTGTTTGTTTTCTTTTATTTTTACCCTGTCCCTGACTCCCCTTGTCAGCCATGGTTACTTCATCCACCCCTTAGCATGTTTCTTCTTCCTTGGGATGAACTTCTGCAATGCCTCTGGAATTTCTCCAGAAACTCTTGTCATTGCTGTTTCACTGTCTTCCCTGCTAGGCTCCACTTTTATTCAACTCTGGCCAGCTCCTCCCTCTCGTGTTGTGGTTAGCTTTACTCAATTGTAATACATCTAATTCAAGCTTCTCCCTCTCAAATTGCATGATGAATTCCATCGTTTATTTTATGGTCTCTGCCCGCTAGGGGTTCTTTCATCTTAAGCTCCCTAACCAAATCTGCTCATCACCAAATCCAGAATTGCCTGTTTCCTAGTGAGCTCTACCACAAGCTGCTCCAAATACAAAAGCTTGTGGATGTTTCACAAATTCTTTTTTTTTGAGATCTGCTACTAATTTTCCCAGTCCACCTACATGGAGACATCCCCCATGTAATAGTGCATTTTTTATTCTCTTTCCCTTTTTCTTATTTATTTTCTTCCCCACATCCTGACTACTGCTAAGAGACATAATTCCCATCAGGAACTTTGTCCTTTGTGGTTCCTCAGCTCTACCTACCCAGATTAGACACCTTTCTTGTTTTACTTCTTGTCCTCGATTTAACTTCAGGATTTACAAAGAAGGCAACCTTGCCCTTTCTGCACATTTGTCTGTCCTTTTGATAGGATGTGTATCCTTGGATATTTCGGTCCAAACACTGATCCCCTTGCAGGCATGTCTCTATGATACTCACTGCATTATACCTGCCAATTTCAATTTGCACTACAAACTCATTTACCTTGTTCCATAAAGATTGTGCACTTAAGTCGAACACCCTTAGTCCTGTGTTGCTTGCCCCCTTCTCATATGGAGAGGTCTATCCGAGACCTATATTTACTATAAACTGTCCGACTCCCACAGCTACCTAGACTACACCTCCTCCCACCCTGCCCCCTGTAAAAACTCCGTCCCATATTCCCAATTCCTTCGTTTCCGCCTCGTCTGCTCCCAGAGGACCAGTTCCAATACCAAACAACCCAGGTGGCCTCCTTCTTCAAAGACCACAATTTCCCCCCAGACGCATCTCCTCCACTTCCCGCTTCTCTGCCCTTGAGCTCCGCCCCTCCAATTGCCACCAGGACAGAACCCACTGGTCCTCACCTACCACCCCACCAACTCCATATACATCATATCATCTGTCGTCATTTCCGCCACCTCCAAACGGACCCCAACACCAGGGATATATTTCCCTCCCCTCCCCTATCAGCGTTCCGCAAAGACCACTCCCTTCGTGACTCCCTCGTCAGGTCCACACCCCCCACCAACCCAACCTCCACACCCGGTACCTTCCCCTGCAACCGCAAGAAATGCGTCCACACCTCCCCCCTTACCTCCCTCCAATGCCCCTAGGGATCCTTCCATATCCGCCACAAATTCACCTGCACCTCCACACATATCATTTACTGCATCTGCTGCACCCGATGTGGCCTCCTCTATATTGGGGAAACAGGCCGCCTACTTGCGGAACGTTTCAGAGAACACCTCTGGGACACCCGGACCAACCAACCCAACCATCCCGTGGCTCAACACTTCAACTTCCCTCCCACTCCGCCAAGGACATGCAGGCCCTTGGACTCCTCCATCGCCAGACCATAGAAACACGACGGCTCGAGGAAGAGCGCCTTCTGCCTAGGAACCCTCCAACCACAAGAGATGAACTCAGATTTCTCCAGTTCCCTCATTTCCCCTCCCCCCACCTTGTCTCAGTCCCAACCCTTGAACTCAGCACCATCTTCTTAACCTGCAATCTTCTTCCTGATCTCTCCACCCCCACCTCACTCCGGCCTATCGCCCTCACCTTAACCTCCTTCCACCTATCGCATTTCCAACACCCCTCCCCCAAGTCCCTCCTCCCTACCTTTTATCTTAGCCTGCTTGGTACACTTTCCTCATTCCTGAAGAAGGGCTCATGCCCAAAACGTCGATTCTCCGGCTCCTTGGATGCTGCCTGACCTGCTGCACTTTTCAAGGCTATGGGTCTAGAGTGGAAAGTGGGACTGGTGTAGTTAGTTGTATATTCTTAATGGTACAGACTCAATGGGCCAAAGGGACTTTTCTGACGGTATGATTCTAGGGTTCTGTGAAATGTGGCAAACCATATCCACAATAGGATGAGTGGCAGAAAGTTAAGGGTGATGGTTGAGGGCTGTCTACATTCAGTGTGTTCCCAAAAGGGGTCATTGTTGGGGGCTTTGCTATTTGTGGCTTACATAAGGACAGCCTTTAAAGGAGATGTGCAAGACAAGTATCTTTATACAGAGGGTGGCAGGTGCCTACAGGTGAACTGGGAAAGTCAGGCTGGTAGCAGATCCCGAGCCAAGAAATGTTTGAAATGTCTGTGAGATTGTTTTGGAGCAGTTTGTGATAGAGCACAGTAGGCAACGGGCAAATCTGGATGTCATGATGTGTAATGAGGCAGACTTGATTAGGGAGCTGAAGCTGATGGACCCCATGGAAACAGTACCCATAATATGATTGAATTCACTGTACAGTTTGAGATGGAGAAGACTGAATGAAATTTAATGGTGTTACAATTGAATAAAGGTAATTACATAGACATGAGGAAGGAGCTGGCCAGAGTTGACTGGAAGGAGAGCCGAGCAGGGAAGGTAGTGGAGAAGCAATGGATTTGATATAGAATCCCAAGGTGGAACAGGCCATTTGGGCCATCCAGTCCAAAAGCAAATGAAAAAAGCAAAGCAATGTTAGCATTCATTTCAAGAGAGCCACAATACAACAGTAGAGCTGTATTGCTGAGACTGTATAAGGCTCTGGTCAAACCACATTTGGAATACAATACTACAAGCAGTTTTGGGTCTCGTTTCTCAGGAAGAATGTGATGGTGTTGGAGTGGGTCCAGAGTAGGTTCACAAGAATGGTCACAGGAATGAAGGACTTGTCATATGAGGAGTAGTTGGGGATTCTGGGTCTGTACTTGATCAATTTTAGAAGGATAAGGGGGGGATCTGATTGAAACTTACAGATGTTCTGAGAGGCCTGGATATAGTGGATGTGAAGAATATGTTTTCACTGGTAGGAGTGATGAGGGGCTGAGGGCACAGCCTCAGAGTGAAGGGATGATCTTTTTGAGTTGAGATGAGGAGGAATTTCATCAGCCAGAGTGATTCTGTGGTAATCATTGCTGCAGACGGCTGCAGAGACCAAAGCTTTGAGTGTACTTAAGACAGATAGATAGGTTCTTGATTAGCAAGGGGATTAATGGTTACAAGGAGAAGGCAGGAAAATGGCAGGAAGACAGATGAAAGCATGGCTCAAGAGTTGGCGCAAAAGGGAAAGTTTTAGATTTTGTGGAAGATAGGACATAGAGTAAAAAGTGAGGTCTGCAGATGCTGGAGTTCAGAGCTGAAAATGTGTTGCTGGTTAAAGCGCAGCAGGTCAGACAGCATCCAAGGAACAGGAAATTCGACGTTTCGGGCACAAGCCCTTCATCAGGATGAAGGGCTTGTGCCCGAAACGTCGAATTTCCTGTTCCTTGAAAGATAGGACATATACAAACGGGAAAGTCTGAACCACATCAGGATCAATATTGTTGTTCATGCTGTTGCAAGAAGTTTAAACTAGTCTGGCAGAGGGACGGAACAGAGAATATTGATGAAACAGAGATACAGCATGCGACAACAAGGGAAGCAAGTCAGAAGGAGTTCAGCTCTGTTAAATGTCAAGACAGTAAGGCAAAGCTGGATGGTCTTTAATGCCAGGAGTGTAATAGGCAAGACTGATGAGTTAATTGTGTGGTTTGACACATGGAATTATGAACATATCGAACATTATTGACATAACAGAAAAACAGGGAAGGGCTGGACTGACAACTCAACATTCTGGAGTATAGGCTTTTTAGGTGAGACAGAGGAGATTGGAAAAGGGATGGTGGTGTAGCACTATTAATTAAGGGGTCAATTACGGCAATAAGGAGAAATAACACCTTGGAAGGGTCCTCAAATGAAGTTTTGTAGGTAGAATTTAGGAATGTTAAAGGGGTAACAACTTTACTCGGAATATGCTGCAGGCCCCCAAAGAGACAGCGGGAAGTAGATGAGCAAATTTGCAGAGGGGGGTGGATTTCTTGAAAGTTATCCAGGGGAATCTTTTGTATCAATACGTAGAAGGCTCAACAAGGGACGGTACAGCTGGATTGAGTTCAGGGGAAAGAAGCCGGACAAGTGCTCAGTGTGGCAGTTGGGGACTATTTTAGAGATAGCAAAGACAACATGATATGGTTCAAATTTGTGCTGGACAGGGAACAAGATGGCCTGCAAAAGACAGCTTTGGATTAGGGAAGACAGATTTTATAAAAATCAAGCAAAATCTGGCTTGGAACAGTTCCTTGTGTGCACGTCTAGAGCGGAGCAATGGGGGCATTCAAAAAAGACTGGGGAGAGTACAGCTCCAACATGTATCCTTTAGAAGGAAATGTAGGAGCAATATCTTCAGAGAACATAAGAACGAGGAGTAGGAGTAGGCCATCTGGCCCTTCGAACCTGCTCTGCCAATCAATAAGATCTTTTTGTGGACTCAGCTCCAATTTCCCACCCGCTCATCATAACCCTTTACTGTTCAAAAAATTACCTATCTAGGATTAAAAATGTTTATTGAGGAAGCCTCAACTACTTCATTGGGCAAGGAATTCCATAGATTCACAACCCTCTGGGTAAAGAAGTTCCTTCTCAATTCAGTCCTAAATCTGCTCCCCCTAATTTTGAGGCTGTGCCCTTTGGTCCTAGTTGCTGCTAGTTTTCCAGCACCACTCTAACCTAGACAAAATGAAGGACAAAATTCCATTTGCCTTCTTAATCACCTGCTGCACCTACAAATCAACCTTCTGTGATTCATGTACAAGGATACCTAGGGCCCTCTGCACCTCAGCATGCTGCAATTTTTTTTACCATTCAATTAATAGTCTTTTTTCCAGTTATTCCAACCAAAATGGATGACTTCACATTTATTAACATTGTAGGGGCAGCATCGTGGCTCAGTGGTTAGCACTGCTGCCTCACAGCACCAGGGAGTGTCTGTGTGGAGTTTGCACATTCTCCCCGTGTCTGCACGGGTTTCTTCTGGGTGCTCCGGTTTCTTCCCACACTCTAAAGATGTGTAGGTCAGGTGAATTGGCCATACTAAATTACCCATACTGTTAGGTGCATTAGTCAGAGGGAAATGGGCCTGGGTTGGCTACTCTTCGGAGAGTCGGTGTGGACTTGCTGGGCCGAATGGTCTGTTTCCACACTGGAGGGAATCTAATCTAATCTACTCCATTTGCCAGACCTTTACTCACTCATTTAAATTATCTATGTCCCTTTGCAAAATTTCACAGACCTCTGCACACTTTGCTCTGCCACTCATCTGCAAACTTTGACACACTACACATGGTCCCCAACTCCAAATCATCGATGTAAATTGTGAATATGTGGTCCCAACACTGATCCCTGAGGCACCAATAGTTCCTAATTGCCAACCAAAAAAGTACTCACTTATCCCCACTCTTTGCTTCCAGTTCGTGAAATGATCCTCTATCCATGCTAATACATTGCCCATAATGCCATGCACCTTTATCTTTTGCAGCAGCCTTTTGTGCAGTACACTGTTGAAGGCCTTTTGGAAATCTAAGTTCACCATATCTACTGTGTCCCTGTTGTCCACCATGCTTGTAATGTCTTCACAGAGATCCAGTAGATTAGTTAAGTATGACCTGCCCTTCATGAATCCATGCTGCATCTGCCCAACAGACAATTTCTATCTTCTTCCTTGCTACTTCTTCCTTGATAACAGACTCAAGCATTTCCCCACTACAGAAATTAAGCCAACTGGACTATACTTTCCAATCTTTTGTCGATCTCTTTTTTTAAACAGTGGCTTCACATTTGCTGTTTTCCAATCTGCTGGAACTGTCCCAGAGTCCAGTGAAGTTTGGAACATTACCACAAGTGCATTTGCTATTTCTGCTACCATCTCCTTTAATACCCTGGAATGTATTCCATCAGGACCAGGAGACTTTAGTGCCATTGGTTTGCCCAACACTGCCTCTTTTATGATAATGATTATGTTCAGGTCCTTACCCATCTTCGTCTCTTTGTCAATTACGAGCATGTTATTCGTGTCTTCTATAGTGAAGACTGACGCAAAAATACCTGTTCAATGCCTCAGTCATTTCCTCATACCCCATTACTAAAACCCCCCTATCATCCTTTAAAGGACCAAGATTTACTTTAGCCACTCTTTTTCATTTTACGTATTTACAGAAAATTCTGTTATCTGCCTTTATATTCTGAGCTAGTTTATTATCATTATCCATCTTCCTTTTCTTTAAAGCATTTTTGTGGCTTTCTGGAAATCCTTAAAGTAGTCCCAATCTTCTAGTTTCTAACTGATCTTGATTTGGAGATGCCGGTGTTGGACTGGGGTGTACGAAGTTAAAAATTATACAATATCAGGTTATAGTCCAACAGGTTTATTTGGAAGCACTAGCTTTCAGAGCGCTGCTCCTTCATCTGGTGGTTGTGGAATATAAGATCGTAGGACACAGAATTTATAGCACTAAGAACAAAGAGTAAAGAAAATTTACAGCCCAGGAACAGGCTCTTCAGCCCTCCAAGCCTGAGCCGATCCAAATGTACTGTCTAAACCTGTCGGTCAATTCCTAAGCACCTGTATCCTTCTGCTCCCCACCTACTCATGCATCTGTCCAGATACATCTTAAATGAATCTACGTGCCTGCCTCTACTACCTCTGCTGGCAAGGCTTTCCAGGCACCTACCACCCTCTATGTAAAATACTTTCCATGTGTAACCCCCTTAAACTTTTCACCTCTCACCTTGAACGCATGACCTCTCGTTAGTAAATCCCTCACTCTGGGATAAAGCTTATCTCTATCCACCCTGTCTAAACCCTTCATGATTTTGGAGATTTCAATCAGGTCCCCCCTTAATCTCCTTTTTTCTAATGAAAATAAACCTAACCTACTCGACCTCTCTTCATAGCTAGCACCTTCCATCCCAGGCAACATCCTCGTAAACCTTCTCTGCACCCTCTCCAAAGTGGCCAGAACTGTACAATTTTAATATGACCCGCCAGCTCTTATATACAATATCCCATTCAATGAAGACAAGCATACTATATGCCTTCTTTATCACTCTATCCAGCTGTGCAGTAACCTTCAGGGTACAATGGACCTGAACTCCCAGATCTCTCTGCTCATCATCTTTTCCCAAAGCTCTTTCATTTACTGTATAATTCGCTCAAGAAGAAGACTTCCCAAAATGCATCACTTCACATTTGTCTGGATTGAACTCCATCTTCCACTTCTCTGCTCAACTCTCCAGTCTATCTATATTCTCCTGCATTCTTTGACAGTCCCCTATGCGTTCTGCTACACCACCGACCTTTGTGTCATCTGCAAACTTACTGTTCATTAATGTATATCACAAACAACAGAGGCCCTAACACTGATCCCTATGGAACACCACTGCTCACCTTTGTCCATTTCGAGAAACTCCCTTCAACTACTACTTTCTGTCTCCTGTTGCTCAACCAGTTCTTCATCCATCTAGCTAGAACACCCTGCACACCATGTGACCTCACTTTCTCCATTAGTTTACCATGGGGGACCTTATCAAACACCTTACTAAAGTCCATATATGTGACATCGTTCATCTATCAACTTGGTTACTTCCTCAAAGAACTCTATTAAGTTGGTACAGCAAGTCTCCCCCACACAAAACTATGTTGCCTATCACTGATAAGCCCATTCGTTTCCAAATATAAATAGATTTTATCCCTCAGTACCTTCTCCAGCAACTTTCCCACCACTGACGTCAAGCTCACTGGTCTGTAGTTACCTGGAATATCCCTACTACCTTTCTTGTACAGGGGGACGTTACCAACCCTCCAGTCCTCCGGCACCTCACCTGTGTTTAAGGATGCTACAAAGATATCTGTCAGGACCCCAGCTATTTCCTCTCTTGCCTCTCTCAGCAACCTGGGATGGATTCCATATGATCGTGGGGATTTGTCCACCTTAATAGCCCTTAGCTTACCCAATACATCCTCCCTCTGATGTCAACATGATCCAGAGTAAACAATCTTCTATCTCTAATCTCAACATTCATCATGTCTCTCTCCTCAGTGAACACTGCTGCAAAGTAATCATTGAGAATCTCACCCATTTTCTCAGGTTTGACACACAGCCTTCCTTCATTATCCTTTAGTGGACCAACCCTTTCTCGATTTACTCTCTTGCTTCTTATATATGAATAAAAGGCCTTGGGATTCTCCTCAATTCTGTTCGCTAAAGTTATTTCATGAGCCTTTTTAGCCCGCTTGATTCCTCGTTTAAGATTGGTCCTACTCTCCTGAATTCCTCCAAGGTCCATTCTGTTCTTAGCTGCCTGGACCTTATGTACACTTCCCTTTCCTCTTGACTAGTCGCACAATTTCTCCTATTACCCACAGTTAATGAATCCTGCCTTTCCTACCCCTTGTTTTCAAAGCGATATGCCTATCCTGCACAATCTTCAACCTATCTTTGAAAGCCTCCCACATGTCAAAAGTGGACCTCTCTTCAAATACCTGCTCCCAATCTACATTTCTCAACTCCTGCTGAATTTTGATATAATTGGCCTGGGCCCAGTTTAGTACTCTTCCCTTAGGACCACTCTCATCTTTGTCTACGAGTATTCTAAAACTAACAGAATTGTGGTCACTATTCCCAAAGAAAATCCCCACTGAAACTTCTACCATTTGGCCTGGCTCATTGTTCAACACTAGGTCCAATATGTCTCCTTCTCTTGTCAGACTATTGACATACTGCTCTAGAAAACTTTCCTGGATGCCCCTTACAAATTCTACCTGATCCAGACCTCTGACACAAAATGTATCCCAGTCAATGTTGTGAAAATTAAAATTCCCCCATCACCACCACCCTGTTGCCTCTACATCTTTCCATAATCTGTTTACCTATTTGTTCATCTACCTCACACTCACTGTTGGGAGTCCTGTAATACAGCCCCAACAATGTAACTGCCGCCTTCTTATTTCTTAGCTCTACCCGTAATGCCTATTACCCAAGCCCTCCATAGTGTCCTCACAACTGTGATATCATCCCTGACCAGCAATGCAACTCCTCCCCAGTTTTACTTCCCTCCCTGTCCTGTCTGAAGTGTCTACATCCAGGAATATTTAGTTGCCAACCAAGTCCTTCCTTCAAACAAACTCTGGCTTTCGGAGTGCCGCTCCTTCATCGGGTGGTTGTGGAGTATAAGATTGCAGGGCACAGAATTTATAGCAAGTTTATCGACGTTTACAGTGTGATGTAAATGAAATTATATATTGAAAAAGACCTGGATTGCTAGTTAAGTCTCTGATCTTTTAGAATGGGCATGTTGGTTTCAGTTCTTCCAAATGTAAATTCCAGAACTTTCTTAAAGTTACATTTTCAAGTGAACTTGAACAATAGGTGCCATGTCGGCCCAGATTATGCTAGTTTTTGTTCCCTCTTTATGAATTCTGATACTGGATATCATGGAAAATTCATGACTGGATAAAGAAGAGTAGAATATTTAGCAAGTCAGAAGGGATAAATTCAGCTGTGGCCCTAGAAGAATACAGGGCGTGCAAGAGGGAACTTCAGAAAATATTTAAAGAGCAAAAAAGGAAGCATATAAAAGGACTTATGAACAGGATTAGGGACAATCCTAACATATTTTATAAAGTCATTCAAGGGAAGAAGTTAACAAAGAGAGTAGGGCCCATTACTTACCAAGGGGACAACCTGTATGTGAAACCGCAGGATATTGGAAGGGAGTTGAATGAATATTTCTCTTCAGTTTTCACCCTGGAAAAGGAGAATGTCGGTACGGAATTCAGGAAAAGGGACTGTAAGGAATGTACACTGTTTGACACAGGAAATGGGGAGATGTTGGAAACATTTTAGAGCTTAAGACAAATTCCTTGGTCTGAATGAATTGCATCCTGGGTGGGTGTCAGGTAAGGTAGGAAATTCTTCTCTGGCCCCGGGGGGAAGTGTTAGAGGACTGGAGGATGGCTAATGTGGTTCTACTTCTTAAGAGGTATAGTAGAGATGCACCAGGAATTACAGACTAGTGAGTCTCTTGTCAGTGTTACTGAAGTCCGAAAGAGTAAATTAATACTCATCTTGGAAAGACATGGGTTAATTAGGGAAAGTCAACATGGCTTTGTCAAAGTGAGGTCATGCCTCGCTTAGTTAAAATTTTTTGAAAATGTGACCAAGTGTATAGAAGTCCAGTTGATATAGTTTATATGTATTTCAGCAAAACTTTTGAAGAGGTCCGACATGGGAAACTGATCGAGAAGGTTGAAGCACATGGAATTGAGGGAAACTTCATGAGATGGATCAGAAACTGGCTTAGCAACAGGACACAAAAAGTAAAGGAAGAAGTCGAGAGTGGGATGCTGGAAATGCACAGCAGTTCAGGCAGCATCCAAGGAGCAGGAAAATCGATGTTTCGGGCAGGAGCTCTTCATCAGGAAAAGGCTGTTTGAGAGACTAGAGGTCAGTGTGCAGTCGTGTTCCATAAATTTTAGTACTGGACTATTTTTTGTGATACACACAAATTACATTGATAAAAATGTGGGGGGAATGATAATCAAATGACACCGAGATTGGTACAATGGTACATAGCAAAGGAAATGGTTGTGGTTACAGGAAGATATTGATGGGTTGGTCCGATTGGCAGAGCAGTTGCAGATGGTATTTAACTCTGATTAGTGCGAGGTGATGCATTTTGGAAGAAGAAGCATCATGAGGGAGTATTTAATGAATAGCAGGATACTGGGCAACTTAGAGGAACAGAGGGATCTTGAGGTAATTTTTCACCATTGCCTGAAGACTGGAGGGCATGTGCATAGGAGAGTTAAGAAGGCATATGGGACACCTGCTTTCATCAGTCGTGGCATAGGGTAATGAGGTATGTCGGAGTGTTAGTAGGTCACAGCTGGAGTGCTATGTGCAGTTCTGGTCACCTCACTACAGGAAGGATGTGAGAGCACAGGAGAGGATACAGAAGAGGTTTACCAGGACATTGTCTAGGATAGAAAAATTGAGCTTTAAGGAGAGACTAGATAGGCTTGGATTGTTTTCTTTCGAGCATAGAAGACACAGCGGGCACACGATTGAGGTGTACAGCAGGCAGTGAAGAAAGCTAATGGCATGCTGGCCTTATAACAAGAGGAATTGAGCATACAAGCAAAGAGGTCCTTCTGCAACTGTACAGGGCCCTGGTGAGACTGTAACTGGAGTATTGTGTGAAATTTTGGTCTTCAAATTTGAGAAGGACATTCTGGCTATGAGGGAGTGCAGCATAGGTTTGTGAGTTCAATTCCAGGAATGGCGAGACTATCATATGTTGAAAGACTGGAGCGACTGGGCTTGTATACACTTGAGTTTAGAAGGATGAGAGGGTATCTGATTGAGACGTATAAAATTATTAAAGGATTGGACACTTTGGAGGCAAGTAGCATGTTTCCATTGATGGGTAACTCCAGAACCAGAGGACACAGTTTAAAAATAAGGGGTAGGCCATTTAGAACAGAGTTGAGGAGAAACTTCTTCACCCAGAGAGTGGTGGGTGTATGGAATGCTCTGTCCCAGAGGGCTGTGGAGCCCCAGTCTCTGGATACTTTCAAGAAAGAGATGGATAGAGCTCTTAAAGATAGTGGAATCAAGGGTTATGGGGATAAGGCAGGAACAGGATACTGATTGAGGATGATTAGCTATGATCATAATGAATGGGGGTACTGGCTCGAAGGGCCAAATGGCCTATGCCTGCACCTATTGTCTATTATGAGGGGTATGGACAGGGTAAATAAAAGTAGACAGGCAGCCGTTCCACTTGGTTGAGGGATTAATTACAAAAGGACATTGCTTTAAGATAAGAGGTATGAGATTGAGGGATTTTGAGAAGAAAACCTTTTCACTTAGTGGGTGGTGGGAATCTGGAGCGTAGTGCCTGGGAAGATATGGGACGCTGGAAACCTTACAACCTTTATGGTTTTGGGTAACAATGTTGAGGAAGTACAGCCAAATGTAGTTAATCATTTAGAAGCATAGAAAATAAGTAGAAAGTGAGGACTGTAGATGCTGGAGATCAGAGTTAAGGGTGTAGTGCTAGAAAAGCACAGCATCCGAGCAGCAGAAGAATTGACGTTTCAGGCATAGGCCCTTCATCCCGATGGTTTGATTCTCCTGCTCCTCGGATGCTGCCTGACCTGCTGTGCTGTTCCAGCAACACACACTCGACTATACAAACCTTTGAGCCTGCTCCACATTCAGTATGATCATGACTGATCATCCAAATCATTAGCCTGTTCCTGCTGTCTCTCCATAACCTTTGATCCCCTTTAACCTGAACAACTATATCTAAATCCTTCTTGAAAACTGTCAATGATTTTGTCTGGACAATTTCTTTGGCCTTTACCACAAATTTTTGCATCTTGTTCCACTTAAATAATCATCCAATACCTTCAGCCTTAATTGGAACTGCCTCTACTACATAGCCAGACAGTGCATTCCATATCCAGTTGTGTTTGAGAATTAGCAGAATTTGAGTAATAAAGGTAGTGCAGTGATATTAACAGCAACAGTCCCTCGAAGCTGTGTAGCTGTAACCCCTCTGATGTCCCAGACATGGAAGTGCGGATATAAATTTCAGAACTCAGAGGTCCAACTGCTAATGAGAAAATTAGAGGAGATTGCTGACTGTCACTGAGCAAGTAATCCAGCTAAATGGGAGCTGGCTGAATTAAATTCAGTTCCTTAATAAATCTGGTGTATAAAGGAGTCTCTGTCATGGTGGCAATGAAATTAGTAGGAAATGTTGTAAAAATCCATCTGGTCACAGATGTCCTTTAGGCAAGGGCAATTCACACCTTATCTGGTCTGGCACACATTTGACTCAAGGCTCACAGTTGTGTAACAAACAAGAACAGAAAATGTTACAGAGACATCTGTGAAGACAAAACAGAACTAACATTTCAAGTTCAGTGACCATTCTTCAGTAATGTGGTTGGGCTGATTCCCAACTGTCCTCTGAAATGCAAGCCATTTAAATTCAAGGGTAATTAGGGACGAGCAAGAAATGTGTGTGCAGCTGCTCCAAGGTTCTGTGCACAGCAATGGCATCAGCGTGCACTCACGGCACTGCCATACGGTTCTGGAAGTTGCTGACACACACAGACCTCGTAGAATGCACAGCCAGAAAGAAAATTAGAGGGAATGCTCTCCTTGCACTGAGATTAAAATAAAAGCAGCAGGTTTACATTAGATACAAAGAAATATTCGAAAATAGGACCATAAATCAATGATTGTAAATATTTAGCTAAAACACTCCTCTCTCCACCAGAATGTGTATAATAATAGACACTGCCTAAAGATGCCAATGCAGGACTTCCAAAACCTGCAACCTCCACCCCATAGAAAGACAAGGCAACAAGTACAGAGAAGTGAGCAATGCAGAAAAGAATATGTTTTTAAAAAATCCTTTACTATTGATATCCACAAAGTTGCAAGTTAGATATAAAGCACATTCTGAGAAGTGATTACACCACAGTCAAGGGGCTGAAGGAAAGAATGGTATGGGTATAGACAGTCGAAAAGAATCAAGCAGGTCATGCAGGAGTCCCTCACCGTCCTGCTCCCAAATCAGTTTTCCATTTTGGAAGCCTCTGGGAATGCTGTTTCCTCAAGAGAGTGCAGACAGAGCCAAGCTGCCTAAGTGTATAGAAGAGGGGAAGAAAGAAAGCAGGAGAGATAGTAATAGGAGCTTCATTAGTTAGGGGAATAGAAGGTTCTTTGAAGCTGCAGATGTGAGTCCAGAATAGGATGTTGCCTCCCCGGTGCCAGGGTCACAAATGTCATTGAGTGGCTACAGGGCATCCTGAAATAAGACAGATTGTTGCGTTTATCCATTCAAGTGAGGTGGGGATCACTAGCTGGTCAGTATTTTATTGCCTTTAGAACTGAGATTAGCAGGAATTTCTTCAGCCAGAGGGTGGTGAATGTGTAGGATTCATTACCACAGAAGGTTGTGGAAGCCAAGTCACTGAGTGTAGTTAAGACAGAATTAGATAGGTTCTTGATTAGTAAGGGGATTAAGAGTTAGGAGGACAAGGAAGGATAATGGAGTTGAGAATTTATATCAGCCATGATTGAATGGTGGAGCAGAATCAATGGGCCGAATGGCTTCATTTTGCTCCTATCTCTTATGGTCTTATAATAAGTGCAAAGAAAGCTAATCAACAGAGACTGTATAGAAAGCACAGGGGTGAATCTAAGAAAGCCATGAGGAGAGCAAAGGAGAGGCATGAAAAAAATCACTGGTAGGGTGGGCAAGAATAGGGAAACTCCCAAGATATTCTATAAGAGGAATAGAAGGGGAAGCAAATGACCAGGGAATTAGCTGGGCTCACAGGGATCAAGTGGAAAATTTATATGTGGAGGTGCAGGGCACTGGAAGAGTGTTAAAAGAGTCTGTCATTACTTGGGGGAAGAAAGTTATAGATGCAGAATTCAAGAAGATGGTTTACTGAAGTTCTTGAGTGGTGTCCAGGTCTGGATGAGTTGTGTATCTGGCTGCTGTGGGAAATGAGGGAGGAAATTGCAAGGGCTGTGATGAAAATTGTTAATTCCTCTCTAACCAAAGAGGACTGGAGTACAGCTAGTGTGATTCTAATTTTCCAGAAGATGATAGTGAAGGATTGATGGTGATAAGTAATAGGCATATCAGAGGCAGATGCAATTTAACCCCGATAAGTGTCAGCTGATGCACTTTGGAAGAAGTAACAAGACACGCGAATACTCATAGAATCATAGAAACATACAGCACAGAAATAGATCCTTCAGTTCCACTTGTTCATGTCGATCAGGTAGCTTAAATAAATCTAGTCCCATTTGCCAGCATGTGGTCCATATCCCTCTAAATCCTTCCTATTCATTTACAATACAGGTGCCTTTTAAATGTTGTAATTGTACCCACTTCCATCAGCTATGCTGGCAGTTCATTCCATGCATGCACCACTCTCTACTTGAAAAAGTTATTCCTTAGATCCCTTTTAAATTTTTTCCCTCTCACCCTAAATCTATGCTCTCTATATTTGGACTCTCCCATCTCAGGGAAAAGCCCTTGTCTATTTACCCTATCCATGTCCCTCATGATTTTATAAACCCCTGTAAGGTCACCCCTCAGCCTCTGACGCGACAAGGAAAACAGCCCCAGCCTCTTTCTCAAGGCCAAAACCTCCAACCCTGGCAACATCCTTGTAAATCTTTTCTGAACCCTTTCAAGTTTAACAACATTCTTCCTATAGCAGGGAGACCAGAATTGCACTCAGTATTTTAACAGTGGCCTAATCCATGTCCTGCACAGCCACAACATTTCTTCTCAACTCCCACACTCAATGCTCTGATCATTAAAGGCAACCATCCCAAATGTCTTCTTCACTATCCTATCTACATGCGACTTCACCTTCAAGGAACTGTAAACCTGCGCTTCAAAGTCTCTTTGTTTATCAACACTCTCCAGGACCTTAATTAAGTGTGTAGGTCCTGCCTTGATTTGTCTTTCCAAAATGCAGCACCTCACATTTATCTAAATTAAACTCTATCTGTCATTCCTTGGCACATTGGCCCATCTGTGAGACACCAGGTAGCTCAGAGGAACAGAGGGATCTTGCAATATTTGTTTACAGATCCCTGAATGTGGCAGTATATGTAAATAAGTAGTTAAGAAGGCTTGGGATCACTTATGGTATCAGTTGATGCACAGGTGAGAAGAACAAGGAGATTATGTTGGAGCTGTACACGAGCTTGCTTTAGTGGAGTACTGGCACAGTTCTGGTCAGCACACTACCAGAAGGATGGAGATGCTTTGAAGAGGGTACAGAAAAGGTTTACCAGGATGTTGCCCGGTATGGGGGATTTTAGCAATGATGAAGGGCAGCTTGATAGAGGTTGATAAGATTGTGAATGACATGGATAGAGTGGAAAGTATGAGGCCTTTTGCAAGGGTGGAGGGGTCAATTACTCAGGGACACAGGTTCAAGATGCAGGGTGGGGGAGGGGAATTGTGGGGGGGGGGGGTCGGGGGGGAATGTGTTTAAAAGAGGTGTGCAAGGTACATTTTTCACACAAAGGGTGGTGAGTGCCTGGAACGCACTGCCAGAGGAGTTGGTAGAAGCAGACACGATAGCAGCATTTAAGAAACATTTAGACCAATACATGAATAGGAAGAGAATAGAGGGACACGGATCCTGTAAGTGAAGACAGTTTTAGCATGGTAGGGCAAAATGTATCTGCACAGGCTTTGGGGGGGGGTGGGGGGCGAAGGGCCTGTTCCTGTGCTGTATTTTTCTTTGTTCTTTGGGTTTTACCTGCACTTCAGTCAATCAAGCCTACTGTATTCAATCCTCACAATGTGGGCTCTTCTGCACCGGGGAGATGAAACATAGACAGGAATACCCAGGTTCTGTCTACAAAAATGCCCTCAAGCTTCCAGTTGTCTCTCACTTCACATTACTGTGTACCCTGGCCAACCTTTCCGACTTGGGCTTGCTGCAGTGCACCAGCAAAGTTCAGTGCATGCTGAAAGAAGCGTTTAAGGAACCTGCAGCCTTCATGACTCAATGTCCAGTTCAATAATTTTAGAACCTGAACACCTTCCTTTGTATCCTTTAATCCCACACCCTTGGCCCTGTTCTGACAATGGCTGCTTTCAGCTATTTACACTTTGTTATGGTGTCCATTATCAACTTGTCTTTCTCTTTGGCTTACAATCATCTCTTTGTCTGTCTATCTGCTTTTCTCTCTCTCTGGGCTCCGTCTCTACCTATTTATTTACACCAATTTCTAATTTAATAACAATATTCCAATTGCAGGGTGAGCAGAACTGTACACATCACTCCTAACAATCGATCATGAATTAATCAAAAGGGTGCGTTATAATCTTGAAGATCATTATAAAATCACCCCTTAAGATCTTCAGCCACATAAGCCACAACATCTCAAGACTCTCCTGATAACTATAAACTCTTCACCTCTAATAACATCTCCTTGACTCTGGGCTACATCTTTTTCATTGTTTCACATACTAAACTATGGCTACCTTTCATAAGTATTTGATTAATAGTAAACCAATTGAGACCTCTGATAGAGAAATGTTACTTTCTTTTTTATATCCTCAATAGATGGATGCCAAATTATAATATAAATAAAATACAATGGTGTAGGACCTCACTGGTTGCCTTCGAGTTACACAGAAGTCACATCTCATTTAAAAAGATAGCTATCTACAGGAACTGACTATGCCCCTGAATTTGAAGATTAAGACATACCCTGCTGATATGGTCTCCAAAACCTAGGCTTCACTGACTGGTGAACATGGTCAAGCGTCTTCCCATTGGATTCACATCACAGGTGCTGGAGCCTTAAATCCTACCGACTCGACCTGATAGATTGGACATCAGAACCCTTTGTGGATAGGGAGGTATACAAGGAGCTGTGGGAACTAAAAGGTGGGAAGGAAAATCAATTTTACATGAGTCAAATACTTTACTAAAGAGGAAAACAGACTTCTGTACAGTAAATGAGACAGAAAGCTCCATTATATGTTTCTGTCAGAATGTTGCAACAGCTGAAGAAATTTTCCTACGGGGCTAGAGGAAGGAGAACAGTTCTTGATTGTTGAAAGAAAGTTTAATGACTGAGATGAGAGGAGCACACTATGTCTCTCCAATCCCATTACAGTATTCCATGGATTGCAATATAAAAGTCAATGTTTGATGTAATTATTGACATGGCCAATTAATGTTCCATCAATCTTATATTTACAATAAAAGATTATTTAATAAACAACAAAACTATGATTTTTCTGTGAAAACAAGTGTGATTCAGCAAAAAGGCAAAGCTGTTTAGCACACAGTTTCAAATGAAAGGAAAGAAATCCACCATTTGGAATACCCCAACTGTATGTAAACACTGCACATAGTCCTTGTGGAGACAGAGTTCTGTGTTCACATTGAGGACACCCTCCATTGTGCTAAATATGATAGATTTCAAATGCACCTCGCAACAAAAATCTGGGCATTCGTGAGGCGCTGTGCGTCATCAGCAAAATCATACTCCAACATAATCTGCAACCTCATGGTCTGGTGTATCCCCATCTCTGTCATTGCCATCATGCCAGGAGATCAACCCTGGTTCAATGGAGAATGCAGGAGGGCATGCCAAGAGCAACATAAGGTATACCTAAAAATTAGATGTCAGCAGGGGAAGCTACAAAACTGGACTATTTGTGTACTAAACAGCATAAGAAGCAAGTGACAAAAAGTCATGAATAGTGCTGGACAATTGAACGACTAACTGGAGGGAGAAGGTAAGGCTGTGATGTTCACAGCAATCATCAGCCTGAAGAGCCGAATGCATGATTGTTCTCAGCCTTCTCCAATGGTCCCCCGTATCAGAGATGCCAGCCCACAAACAATTTGATTCACTCCACATGAAATTAAGAAATGACTGAAGGCATTGGAAAATGCAAAGTCCTGATGATAGCAGTGAAGATTTGTGCTCGAGAACTAGCTGTGCTACCAGTCAAGCTGTTCCAATACAGCAATGACAGTGCCATTTAATCGATAATGTGGAGAATTGCCCAATACTCTGGACACAGAAAGTAGGACAAATCCAATCTGGCCAGTTTTGACCCCAGCAGCCTACCTTGATGGTGCTAAGCTTGTTGTGTATTGTTGAAACTGCACTCATTCAGATAGTATTCCATCACACTCCTGACTTTGTCTTGTAGGTAGTGGACAAGCTTCTGGGAGTGAGGAGGTGAGTTACACATGGCAGGATTCCAAGCCAAATACTTAAAGGAATAAACACGGTAGATGCAAGTCAGATGTTTCCCCTCTTTGGGGAAGTTTAGAAACAGGGAGTATAATCTGATATAAGGGGGATGCCATTCACCATCGATTTGAGGATAATTCTTTGAACTCAGAGGATTGAGAAGTTTTGGGTTCTCTGCCCGAGAAGGTTGTGGAGGCTCAAACTTTGAATATACTTAAATTGGAGGTTGACAGATTTCTGATTACTAATGGTATAAAGGGTTCTTGGGGTAGTGTATGTAAAAGACATTGAAATGTTTTATCCTCTGTAATCACACAGGAACAGGCTTAACGGGTTGAATGGCCTACTCCTGTTCGTCTATTCCTAACTTCTGACCAACATTTATATAGTTCAACTTCTAATCAATTGTAACTTTGAGGACATTGACAGTGATGCTTTCAGTGATGGTCGTGTCATTGAATGTCAAGGGCCGATGATTACATTCTCTCTTGTTGGAGATGGGGCATTGCCTGACATTTGACACATGATTAAAAATATTTAAAACTCAGTTGCAATTCTGGGGAATTTTCAGAAACAGGGTAATTGGGCTGGGAGGGTTCTTTCCTTCAGCTGGTTGGACACCAACACTGTTGCATCCACAACACTGTTCAAACAGAAACCAGCTCTCTCAGGCAAGAGATATCCAGGAAACCATTCCAGCAGTTTAATGAAATTGCGAATCAGAACTTGAAAAGTTTGATCAAAGTGACATTCATGCAAAGCAATGAGCTGATTGCTAGGTAGTGGCTAAGTTTTTTTGTTTACTTTAAAGCTGTATTAAGGAAAGCTCTGAGTTCCAAATTCTTCTTTAAAATAAAAAACATACTTAGTTTTCTACTTGTTTTCTACATATGTTCTGTGTACTTGGTTAAATTTAGGATAAATGTCTTTTTAATGAAGATAGGGCAGATGAGCTCAGTCCCATGTGTAGCTCAGCCTCAGTATGTGGGATATCTCCAATACTCCTGGCAGTGTGCATGACCACAGCTGCTGGAAGTGCCACTGGTTGATCACCTTGAGTGCCAGGTTTTGAAGTCCAGAGACACAGAGCATCCGTGATGTTGAAAGTTACGTAGACAGTATACTTTGAGACATGGTCACCCCACAGCTGAGGGGAGTGCAGTCAGGGAAGGAATGGTGACTACCACTCAGAAAAAGGGAAGCAGGAAGATAGTCAAGAGGGCCCAGAGGGCATCTCACTCAAAAACAGAACTTCTGCACTGGAAAATGGAGAGAATGATGGCTCCCCCGGGGGTACAGTCAGAACCCTGCTAAGCAGGTAGAGATTCAAGAGCAAGTGGTATAGACAGGTGTTTCTGTACCCATAGGTGTGACCCCATAAAGAAATGTTGCTTCTTTGGGGCCAGGGTCGGGATGTTACTGAATGTATGCACAAAATTCTGAAAGAGGATGGCACTGGACAAATGTGAAGAGTTGGAGTAGGAAGGTAGGCTTTAAATTCCTGGATCATTGAATCCATTTCTGGGGAAGGTGGGACTTGAATAAGCCTGATGTGTTGCACCTGAACTGAATAGGGCAATCATGCTTCTTGGTTGCAGAGCAGGGTTTAACTTGTGCTGCTCAGAACATAAGAACATGAGAAATAGAAGCAGGAGTAGGCCACCTGTCCCCTTGAATTTGGTCCACCATTCAATAAGAACATGGCTGATCTTTCGGTTGACTATAACCCTTAATTCCTTTACTGTTCAAAAATCTATCTTTGCCTTAAAGACATTCAGTGAGGTTGCCTCAACTGTTTCAGTGGGCAGGAAGTTCCATAGATTCATAATCCTTTGGGTGAAGATGTTCCTCCTCAACTCAGTCATAAATCTGGTCCCCCTTATTTTAAGGCTATGCCCCCTAGTTCTAGTTTCACCTGCCAGTGGAAACAACTCTCTGCTTCTATCTTATTTATTCCCTTCATAATTTTACATATTTCTCAAAGATCCCATCTCATTTGTCTGATTTTGAAGGAGTACAGTCCTAATCGAATCTCTCCTCATTAGCCAACCCTCTGAACTCCAGAATAAACCTAGTGAGCCTCCTCTGTACCCTCTCCAATGCCAGTACATCCTTTCTCAAGTAAGGTGACCACTGTACCCCAGCTGTGGCCTCATAAGTATCCTATGCAGCTGCAGCATAATCTCCATCCCTCTCACAATGAAAGACAATGGTGGATAATGCAAATAATTGTAGAAGAAAGCCAGGTCAGTCTTCATAGAGAGGGATAGGACTGGCAACTCAAGATTCCACACTATGGAACCTTCAGGCGAAACAGGGACGGGTGAAAAAGAGCAAGTGGTATTGCAGTATTGGTCAGGGAGTAAATTAGTACAGTAAGGAGAGATGACATCTAGGAAGGCTCCTCAATTTAATTCACATGATTTGAACTTAAAAACAAAAGAGGGAACAATCACATTCTTGGGAATGTATTAGCTGTCTCTGAACAGTCATACAGAGATAGAAAACTAGATATGTAGGCGAATTTCAAAGAAGTGAAAAAACAATAGGAGATTTCAGCCTTCCTAATATTTATGGGATATCCCTATATTATGGGAGAGGAAAAAATGTGAAAGGCTTAGAGGGTGCAGATTTCTGAAATTAAATCCAGAGAGCTTTTTTAAGCCAGCGTGCAGAAAGTTCAACAAGATACAGAACAGTGCTGGACCTTATGTTAGGGAAATAAGTCAGGAAAATGGTAGAAGTATCAGTGGAAAAGCATTTAATGATAGTGATTGAAGGGTTGAATAAGTTCCAGTAAGTTAAAGGTTAAATTTTCAATCATACTATAGAGGTAGTTGGGAACCAAAAATCAATTTCTGATGAAGGGCTTATGCCCAAAACGTCAATTCTCCTGCTCCACAGACCTGCTGTGCTTTTCCAGCACCACATTCACAACTCTGACCTCCAGCATCTGCATGCCTCACTTTTTCCCATGAGATTTAACCTTACTCAACAACCTACAATGCAGTACCTTGTCAAAGGCCTTGCTAAAATCCATGTATATAAAGTCTACTGCATTGCCCTCATCTACTTTCTTGGACACCCCTTCAAAAAGTACAATAAATTCTTGACATATGATTTCCCACACACAAAGGGGTGGCACGGTGACTCAGTGGTTAGCACTGCTGCCTCATAGTGCCTAGGACCCGGGTTCAATTCCTGCCTTGGGCGACTATCTCTGTGGAGTCTACAGGTTCTCCCTGTCTCTGTGTGGGTTCCCTCCAGATGGTCCGCTCCAGTTTCCTCCCACAATCCAAAGATGTGCAGGTCAGGTGAACTGGCCATGCTAAAGTACCCATAGTGTGAGGTGCATTAGTCAGGGGTAGATATAGGTTAGGGGAATGGGTCATGTGGGTTAGTCTTTAGAGGGTCAGTGTGGACTTGTTGGGCCGAAGGGCCTGTTTCCATACTGAAGGGAATTTAATCAAAGCCATGCTGATGATCCCAAAACATTCTTTGCCTCTCCAAATGCCTGTAGATCCTGTCTCATAGAATCCCCTCAAACAATTTAACCACAACAGACATTAGGCTCACTGATCTGTAGTTCCCAGGCATTTCCCCGCAGCCTTTTTTAAAAATGGCACATTAGCCATCCTCCAATCTTCATGGAACTTCACCACTAGGAGCCCCACAATTTCCTCCCTAGGGTACCACAAAGTCCTGGGATACATTTCATCAGGTCCTGGGGATTTATCTGCCTTAAATCAGTTTAAGACTTCCAGCCCCTCCTTTTCTGCCCTTAATGTATTATAGAATCACTTTGGGATCTCCTTTACCATATCTGCCAAAGTTATTTTGTATCCCCTTTTAGCCCCCATGATTTCTCTCTTATGTGTATTCCAACACCTTCTATTCACCTCAAGGCTCCTGAGGGACAAGACTTACATGTATTTGGAAAGGCAAGGACTAATTAGGGAGAGTCAACATGGCTTTGTGCATGGAAAATCATGTCTCACAAACTTGATTGAGGTTTTTGAAGAAGTAACAAAGAGGATTGATGAGGGCAGAATGGTAGACATGATCTATATGGACTTCAGTAAGATGTTCAATAAGGTTCCTTATGGTAGACTGCTTAGCAAGGTTAGATCACATGGAATACAGTGAGAACTAGTCATTTTGATACAGAACTGGCTTGAAGGTAGAAGACAGAAAGTCTTGGAGGGTTGCTTTTCAGACTTGAGGCCTGTGACCAACGATGTGTCGCAAGGATCGGTGCTGGGTCCATTGCTTTTTGTTATTTATATAAATGAGTTGAGTGTAAACATAGGAGGTGAGGTTCGTAAGTTTGCAGATGATACCAAAATTGGAGGTGTAGCGGACAGCAAAGAAGATTGCCTCAGAATACAACTGGATCTTGATCAGATGGACCAATAGACTGAGGAGTGACAGGTGGAGTTTAATTTAGATAAATGTGAGGTGCTGGATTTTGGAAAGACAAATCAGGACAGGACTTATACACTTAATGATAAGGTCCTGGGGAGGTCTTGCTGAACAGAGAGACCTTGGATCGCAGATTCATAGTTCCTTGAAAGTGGAATCACAGGAAGGTAGGACAGTGAAGAAGGTGTTTGGTATGCTTGCTTTTATTGGTCAGTGCATTGAGTATAGGAGCTGAGAGATCATGTTGCGGCTATACATGACATTGGAAAGGCTTATCTTGGAAAACTCCATGAAATTCTGGTCTCCCTGCTATAGGAAGGATATTGTGAAACTTTAAAGGGTTCAGAAAAGATTTACAAGGATGTTGCCAAGGTTGGAAGGTTTGAGCTAGAGGGGAATAAGCTATTTTCCCTGGAGCATCAGATGTTGAGGGGTGACCTTACAGAGGTTTATAAAATCATGAGGGGTAAATAGACAAGGTGTTTCCCCCAGGATGGGGAGTCCATAACTAGAGGGCACAGTTTTAAGGTAAGGCAGGCAAAATTTAAAAGTGAAATAATGTGCAACTTTTTCACACAGAGGGTGGTACGTGTATGGAATGAACTGCCAGAGGAAGTGGTGGAGAATAGCGCAATTACAACATTTAAAAGGCATCTGGGTGGGT
Organism: Hemiscyllium ocellatum; assembly: GCF_020745735.1. Classification (NCBI taxonomy): domain Eukaryota; kingdom Metazoa; phylum Chordata; class Chondrichthyes; order Orectolobiformes; family Hemiscylliidae; genus Hemiscyllium; species Hemiscyllium ocellatum. The sequence continues at coordinate 7,477,818 of NC_083401.1, read as the reverse complement.
ATATAAATAGGAAGGGTTTAGAGGGATATGCTGGCAAATGGTTCTTGATTAATTTAGAATATCTTGGTGGACTGTTTTCGTGCTGCTCATCTGAATGACTCTATGACTAGATCCCAGCTGCCTGTTCATGTCACATGTCTCCTTTTATCTCTTGACCTCAATAACTCTCGTCATCTAGGGCTCCCTATTCCTGCCAGCCTTCCTTCACACGAACAGGAACATGCTGGCCCTGAACCCTCATTAACTCACATTTGAAAGCCGCCCACCTACCAGACTTTGCTTGCAAACAGCCTCCCCCAATTAACTTTTGAAAGTTCCTGTCTAAGACCATCAAAATTGGCCTCGTACTTGTGGACCAGACCTATCGTTTTCTATATCTATTGTTGTGAAGTTGTAAGTGTTTTCTGAATATTGAAGTAAACTTAAACTGCAGGCTCAGCTGCCCGAATAGGAGGGCTGGGAGACAGGCTGTTTCAAAATAGATAAATGTAACAATTGACTGTTAAATGAATACCGGAATTTTGGTTGCTGTTTTGATAGTAAAATGTAGGGTATGTAGGTTAGTTGGATCTTGGAGTGGCAATTAGCACAACATCAAGGTTGAAGGGCCTGTACTATGCTGTAATGTCCTATGTAATTTGAATTTAACCAATTAGTTTAAATTATGCCCAGGATACTAAAACACAATTGAGTTTGAATTTATTGTTTTGTTAACATCAGAACAATGACAGAGTACGATGTTGGGGGTTATAAAAAAAGTGGGCATTTTGAACGTTGGTCAGAGCAACTGCCATCGCACAGCAGAGCAACTGCCGTACAATCGAAGAATGAACTGCCCAACTAAAGTCTTGCTCTTAAAGAAATTAGGAGGCACTCTATATCCTGTAAAAAATACTTGCAATAAAACGAAAGAAGATGACCCAGGGAGATCATCAGATGGAAGATTGAAGAGAGGAGAAGACAAAAACTGTGGGGACTTCAGATTAAGTTAATGTAACGTTTAATAAGAGTGTTCTTGGAACAGCATATTAATAGATTGTGTTCAGTTAAAGAAAGAGTGTTCAGTTTGTTAATAGTTTTGTTTAGTGTTCACTATTAGAGTTAGGAAAATAAATTGTTATTTTTTCTTTTAAATAGTGGAAATGAGGAGTTCTCTGTTACTCCCTCACATTTTAACAGAATGCGAGGTAAAGAGTGCTTTTCTGGGTGTTTGGCTTTAATTAACAGAGGAGTTTGACCGCTGCGTTTTAACAGTTTGGGGCTCGGCATCCGGGATTTGGACAGGTTTAGATGGATCTGGATGGAATTGGACAGATTTGAAAACATTTGGGGTGCCAAAGATCCCCAGCAGTGAAACACTTGGCGATTAGTGTCCTGGATCTTTAAATATAACTTAGGTGAGAAAAATTGTTTAATGTTGGTTACTTGTGGTTAGTTAAATTAAAAGTGAGAGAAATGTCTCTTATGATTGCTAAAGAGGTTCTGGGATTTGAAGATGTTTCCTAAATTTGCCAAGGAAGTTTAGAAGGAGAGAGTAAAGATATACTTTTAGAATTGGAGGTGTAGTGGACAGCGAAGAGGGTTACATCAGATTACAACAGGATCTGGGCCAGATGGGCCAATGGGCCGAGAAGTGGCAAATGGGGTTTAATTTAGATAAATGCAAGGTGCTGCAGTTTGGGAAAGCAAATCTTAGCAGAACTTATACACTTAATGGTAAGGTCCGAGGGAGTGTTGCTGAACAAAGAGACCTTGGAGTGCAGGTTCATAGCTCCTTGAAAGTGGAGTCGCAGGTAGATGGGATAGTGAAGAAGGCATTTGGTATGCTTTCCTTTATTGATCAGAGTATTGTGTACAGGACTTGGGAGGTTATGTTGCGGCTGTACAGGACATTGGTTAGGCCACTGTTGGAATATTGCGTGCAAAACTTGAAAGGGTTCAGAAAAGATTTACAAGGATGTTGTCAGGGTTGGAGGATCTGAGCTACAGGGAGAGGCTGAACATGCTGGGGCTGTTTTCCCTGGAGCGTCGGAGGCTGAGGGGTGAATTTATAGAGGTTAACAAAATTATGAGAGGCATGGACAGGATAAATAGACAAAGTCTTTTCCCTAGGGTTGGGGAGTCCAGAACCAGAGGGCATGGGGTTTATGGTGAGAGGGGAAAGATATAAAAGAGACCTATGGGGCAACTTTTTCACGCAGAGGGTGGTATGTGTATGGAATGAGCTGCCAAAGGATGTGGTGGATGCTGGTACAATTGCAACATATAAGAGGCATTTAGAAGGGTATATGAATAGGAAGGGTTTGGAGGGATATGGGCCGGGTGCTGGCAGGTGGGACTAGATTGGGTTGGGATATCTGATTGGCATGGACGGGTTGGACTGAAGGGCCTGTTTCCGTGCTGTACAACTCTATGACTATGCAAAAGCAATGATTGCATATGCTGGAAATCAGATTCTGGATTAGTGGTGCTGGAAGAGTACAGCAGTGCAGGAAGCATCCAAAGTGCAGCGAAATCGACGTTTCGATCATAGACTCCACTGTCACTATTCCCACTCCCTAGAACCCCGAGGGGAACACTACCCCTGCTCATGACTCCACCCCCATTCCCTCCACCATCTCACCCACTCCAGTTACTGGCTCTGACCCCACTCCCAGCTCCACACCCACACCAGATCCCAGCTCCCAGCCCTGCAGAGTTTTCACCATCCCTTCAGAACTCCCCCCTCACTGAGGACGAACGATCAGTCCTCAGCAAAGGACTCACCTTTATCCCCCTTCGTCCACACATCAATGAATTTAATACACGCCGTGACGTCGAACAATTCTTCCGTCGCCTCCGCCTCCGAGCTTACTTTCACAATCAGGATTCCCGCCCACCTTCCAAGGACCCCTTCGCCCACCTCCAACACACTGCATCCACCTGGACACCCCGCGCTGGCCTATTACCTGCCCTCGACCTCTTCATTTCCAACTGCCAACGGGACATTAACCGCCTCAACCTGTCTACCCCCCTCCCCCACTCCAACCTCTCACCCTCACAACGCGCAGCCCTCCAATCCCTCTGCTCCAATCCCAACCTCACCATTAAGCCAGCGGATAAAGGGGGCATAGTGGTAGTCTGGTGCAATGACCTCTACACCGCTGAAGCCAAACGCCAACTCGAGGACACCTCTTCTTACCGCTCCCTCGACCATGACCCCACCCCACATCACCAAACCATCATCTCCCAGACCATACAGAACCTCATCACCTCAGGAGATCTCCCACCCACAGCTTCCAACCTCATAGTCCGGGAACCCCGCACTGCCCGGTTCTACCTCCTTCCCAAGATCCACAAGCCTGACCACCCTGGCCGACCCATTGTCTCAGCATGCTCCTGCCCGACTGAACTCATCTCTACCTACCTCGACACTGTCCTATCCCCCCTAGTCCAGGAACTCCCCACATACGTTCGAGCCACCACCCACCTCCTCCAAGACTTCCGTTTCCCTGGCCCCAATGCCTCATCTTCACCATGGATATCCAATCCCTCTACACCTCCATCCGCCATGACCAGGGCCTCCAAGTCCTCCGTTTTTTCCTCTCCAGACGTCCCCAACAGTACCCTTCCACCGACACTCTCATTTGTTTGGCCGAACTGGTCCTCACCCTTAACAATTTCTCCTTTGAATCCTCCCACTTCCTCCAGACCAAAGGGGTAGCCATGGGCATCCGTATGGGCCCCAGCTATGCCTGTCTCTTTGTTGGCTACATAGAACAGTCCATCTTCCATAATTACACCGGCACCACTCCCCACCTCTCCCTCCGCTACATTGGTGACTGCATTGGCACCACCTCGTGCTCCCGTGAGGAGGTTGAGCACTTCATCAACTTCACCAACACATTCCACCCTGACCTTAAATTTACCTGGACCATCTCTGACACCTCCCTCCCCTTCCTGGACCTCTCCATCTCCATTAATGACGACCGACTTGACACTGACATTTTTTACAAACCCACCGACATGCACGGCTACCTGGGTTACACCTCTTCCCACCCTACCTTTTGCAAAAATGCCATCCCGTATTCCCAATTCCTACGCCTCCGCCGTATCTAATCCCAGGAGGACCAGTTCCACCATAGAACACACCAGATGGTCTCCTTTTTTAGAGACCGTAAATTCCCTTCCCACGTGGTTAAAGATGTCCTCCAACGCATCTCATCCACATCCCGCACCTCCGCCCTCTGACCCCACCCCTCCAACCGTAACAAGGACAGAACGCCCCCTGGTGCTCACCTTCCACCCTACCAACCTTCGCATAAACAAATCATCCGCCGACACATCCGCCACCTCCAAACAGACCCCACCACCAGGGATATATTTCCCTCCCCACCCTTTTCCGCCTTCTGCAAAGACCGTTCCCTCCGTGACTACCTGTTCAGGTCCATGCCCCCCTACAACCCACCCTCCCATCCTAGCACTTTCCCTGCCACCACAGGAACTGTAAAACCTGTGCCCACACCTCCCTCACCTCTATCCATGGCCCTAAAGGAGTCTTCCACATCCATCAAAGTTTTACTTGCACATCCACTAATATCATTTATTGTATCCGTTGCTCCCATGCGGTCTCCTCTACATTGGGGAGACTGGGCACCTCCTAGCAGAGCGCTTTAGGGAACATCTCCGGGACACCCACACTAATCAACCACACCGCCCCGTGGCCCAACATTTCAACTCCCCCTCCCACTCTGCCAAGGACATGGAGGTCCTGGGCCTCCTTCACCGCCGCTCCCTCACCACCAGACGCCTGGAGGAAGAACGCCTCATCTTCCGCTTCGGAACACTTCAACCCCAGGGCATCAACATGGACTTCAACAGCTTCCTCATTTCCCCTTCCCCCACCTCACCCTATTTCCAAACTTCCAGCTCAGCACTGTTCCCATGACTTGCCCATACTTGTCCTACCTGCCTAGCTCCTTTTCCACCTATCCACTCCGCCCTCTCCTCCCTGACCTATCACCTTCATCCCCTCCCCCACTCACCCATTGTACTCTCTGCTACTTTCTCCCCACCCCCACCCTCCTCTAGCTTATCTCTCCACACTTCAGGCTCTCTGCTTTTATTCCTGATGAAGGGCTTTTGCCCGAAACGTCAATTTGGGTGCTGCCTGAACTGCTGTGCTCTTCCAGCACCACAAATCCAGAATCTCTATGACTATGACTAATTAGCAAATAGATTAGAATTGGGTTTACCCAGGGACAAAAGGAAAGCTGATATTGTAGTGGAGTTGGTCAAACACTTCGGTTTATGAGAGAAACAGGCAAGTGCAGTAGAGTTAGAAAAAAATTAATTGCAAATTAGGCAACTAGAACTAGAAGGAAAAGAGAGGGGAAGAAGATTCTTAGCTGAGCAAAAAGAGAGAGAAGAAAAAGAGAGAGAAAAGTGAGAGATGAAAGAGAGAAAAAAGAAAGTCAGGGGACGTTCTTAGCTGAGTAAAAACAAATAGAGAGAGAAAGAGGGAGAGAAGAAAGTGAAAGGGAGAGAGAATTTGAACTTTAGAAGTTGCGAATGTCAGGGAAGTCAAGTTAACATGATGGAGATGAATGGACAAGGTAGGGATGTATACATGTCAAAACATTACCACATTTTGATGAGAAAGATGTCAAAGTCATGGATAGCTTAGGCATACATCACTTAAAATCAAGTGTGTACCATCCTGAATCCCAGGGAGCCTTGGAAAGTAGGCATCAGACCCTTCAAACCATGTCAGGGTGACCAAATGATTGGGATAAAGATATCCTGTTCGTATTGTTTGCCATTACAGATGCCCCAAACAAATCAAAACAGTTTACTTCCTTTTAGTTAATATTTGGACATTAATTTAAGAAAAAACGATAGGACCCAAGTTGAAGATCTCACATTTGGATTATGTATCTGAAGTGAGGAAGAGATTAAACAAGGTAAGATGAATTAGCTAACCAGCACCTGTACAGGGCACATCATAGAATGAAGCAGGTGGCAGATAAAAACTCTAAAATTCAGATGCTTTCCCATGGGGGTGACATATTAGTACTGTTAACAGTGGTGGGAGATCCCTTCAAAGCTAGGTTTAGTGGACCCTACCAAATTGAGAAAAACTATCTGGTAAAAATACTGGATAGAAAAAAAAACTGTGTTGGGTATGTCATGTAAATGTCTTGAAACCTTATTATAATAGAGACAGGGAACTGGAGACACAGGTGTTAGTTACTGCCCTGCTGAGTGAGGAATCAAATCCAGATGGTGTGGATTTTGATGTGAGGAAGTCTATGAGGAATGAGATAGGAGAGTGAGCTCTCTGTCTCAGGAGCAAAGAACTGAATGAAAGGTTTGTTTCAGCAGTATGAGGATTTTTGCAAGAATAGAATAGGGAAGACTAATAGTATTGTGCATGAGGTGTGTGATGATGCTGCTCCTTTGACGAGGTTATTCTGTCCTTGGTTTTCTTTCGAGTGGGGTCGTAACCACATAGGTTTCAATGTGTCAGGTTTGTAAGGTTTTAGGGCCAATTTTATTATAGCTAACAGATACTACTTCAGGCAAAAGGCTTTTATGTTTTACAAAAATACGCTTGTACAATGAAAGGGGAATGAGCAGTTCTCCCTACCTTACTCTGGTTTTAGTTTGGATTGGTTTTAGTAAGCAGTCAGTTTATGAGGTTGCTGGTCAAAGAAACAGCCCTATGCTGATCCTCTCTGTCTCTCTGAAATCTCTCCTGTAAGAACCTTGTCTGATTTTATCTTTTTGCCAAAGGGGTGTTTATAGGGATGTTTCAAGTATTTGGAACAGCATCATTAATGTAATATAATTAATATAATATGATAGAGTTCAGTCTGCATTTCGAAAGCGAGAAGGCAAAAATTGGATGTAATGGTGTTACTGTTAAATAAAGGTAATTACAGAGGCATGAGAAAGAACTGACATAAATTGACTGGAAGCAGAGCCAAGTGGGGAAGACAATAGAGCAACAATAGCAGGAGTTTCTGGGTGTAATTGAGGACACAGTACAGAGGTTCGTCCCAAAGAAAAGAAAGATTACTGGGGGCAGGGGGTGGGGGTGAAATTAGACAGCCATGGCTGACAAAAGAACTCAGAAAATGTATCACAGAAAAAGAAAGAGTCTATAAAGTGACCAAGAGCACTGGGAAATCAGAAGATTGGGAAGATTACAAAGACAAACAGAGGATAACAAAGAGAAAAATAAGGAAGAAGAGGATCAAATATGAAGATAAGCTAGCCAGTAAGATTAGAAAAAGTAGTAAAAGTTTCTTTCAATACGTAAGAAACAAACGAGAGGCAAAAGTAGAGTTTAGACTGCTCCAATTGATGCAGGAAGGCTAGTAATGGGAGGTAAGGGAATAGCTGAAGAACTTAATAAATACTTTGTGTCAGTCTTCACAGTGAAAGACATGAGTAATATCCCAACAATTATGGAGAGTCAAGGGGCAGAGTTGAGTATGGTGGCCATTACATAGGAGAAAGTACTTGATAAGCTAAAAGGTCTAAAAATTGATAAATCCCCTGGCCTGAATGGGCTACAGCCTAGTGTTCTGAGGGAGATGGCTGAAGAAATAGCAGAGGCATTGGTTGTAATCTTTAAAAGATCACTGGAGTCAGAGAAAGTCCCAGATGACTGGAAAATTGCTGTTGTAACCCCCTTGTTCAAGAAAGAATCAAGACAAAAGATGGAAAATTATAGACTGATCAGCCTAACCTCATTTGTAAGTAAAATTCTCGAATCCATCATTAGAGATGAGGTTTCTAAATTCTTGGAAGTGCAGGGTCGAATTAGAACAAGTCAACATGGATTTAGTAAGGGGAGGTTGTGCTTGACAAACCTGTTGGAATTCTTTGAAGAGGCAACAAGTAGGTTAAACCTATCCAGTCTATAATGGCAGCTGGTAACAAGTGGTGTCCCGCAGGGTTCAGTGTTGGGGCTGCTGTTGCTCACTTTATATATAAATGATCTGGATAAAGAGACTGAGGGCATTCTAGTGAAGGTCGCTGATGAGTACAAAGTTAGGCGGACAAATAGTTCTGAGGAGGCAGGGAGGCTACAGAAAGATTTATATTGTTTGGGAGAATATCCCAGGAAATGGTTGATGAAATTCAATGTGAGCAAATATGAGGTCTTGCACTTTAGCAAAAAGAACACAGATATGTACTATTTTATAAACAATGAGAAAATGCATAAAGCTGAAGTACAAAGAGACCTGGGAGTGCTAGTACAGGATTCTCCAAAGGTTGACTTGCAGGTTGAGTCCATGGTTAAGAAAGTAATGTAATGTTGTCATTTATCTCAACAGGATTGGAATATAAAAGCAGCAATGTACTACTGAGACTTTATAAAGCTCTGGTTAGGCCCCATTTAGAATACTGTGTCCAGTTTTGGGCTTCACACCTCAGGAAGGACATACTGGCACTGGAGCGTGTCCAGCGGAGATTCACATGGACGATCCCTGGAATGGTAGGCCTAACATATGATAAGGATCCTGGGATTGTATTTGTTAGAGTTTAGAAGGTTGAGGGGAATCTATTAGAAACTTACAAGATAATTCATGGCTTAGAAAGGGTGGATGCTGGGAAACTATTTCTGTCAGGCGGGAATATGGGGAGTCATGGGCACAGCCTTTGAATTAGAGGGGATCAATTTTGAACAGAAATGAGGAGACATTTCTTCAGCTACAGAGTGATGGGCCTGTGGAAATCGCTGCCACAGAGTGCAGTGGAGGCCGGGACGTTAAATGTCTTCAAGGCAGAGATTGATAAATTCTTTATTTCGCAAGGAATTAAGGGATATGGGGACAGTGGGGGTAAGTGGCGTTGAAATGCCCATCAGCCATGATTGAATGGTGGAATGGACTCAATGGGTTGAATGGTCTCACTTCCACTCCTATTTCTTGTGGTTTTATTAAGTTGTGATAGAGTCGATTGGGTTCTCAGATAAGTGATGTTATTCTATATTTGGTTCTCTTTTGTTCATGTTTAAATAAATCCTGTTTTGTTTAAAATCAAGTGGTTGGGCCAGCTGCGTCACTCCTGATATAGAACACTTTTCACCTCCTTAGAACAACTAGAAAAGTTAGGGTCTGGGCTACTTTCTTGAAATGTTTTGAGGGGTCTGCCCTGGTTCATAACAACCTGGGGGCTCTTTACAGGATTTATTCTGTAGTTCCAATTTGGGATTGGAACTCAAAGGCAGCACATGGTAGATGTTAGTGTGTTTTGTTCTGGGCGTTGAACACAGCTGGTTTAAACAGTACTTGGTGTAGCTAAGGCTCATTCAGTCACGAAGAGTTTTCTGTGGCTGCAAGAAGTGACTTTGAGGACTTTACAAAAGGTGAACAAGGAAAAGCTGCTGGAATTATGGGACAATCTGGAGTTGGAGCTGCTTCCTTCCACGAGGAAAGGAGAGATAATTACAGCATTTCAATTTGCTGGAAATGCCATCAGAATCTTTAGAGACAGCTTAAGTTCAATTGAAAATGAAGCAGCTTGAGTTCAAGGCAAAGGTCACGGTAAGGGGAAAAGAAATGAAATTGTTTGAATTGTGATTCAAAGCAAAGGAAAAAGAAAAAGAACAAATCGCTTTCAGAGAACAAAAAAAAGAGAGAAAAAAAGAACAGACAGGAAAGGAAGAAAGAGGTGTTTGAACTTCAGAAATTGGCACTTACACAGGAAGGTCAGCTTAAAAGGATGGAGCTGAAGGCTGAAGGTAAGACAATAGACAATAGGTGCAGGAGTAGGCCATTCAGCCCTTCGAGCCTGCACCACCATTCAATATGATCATGGCTGATCATTCCTAATCAGTATTCTTTTCCTGCCTTATCTCCATAACCCTTGATTCCACTATCCTTGAGAGCTCTATCCAACTCTTTCTTAAATAAATCCAGAGACTGGGCCTCCACTGCCCTCTGGGGCAGAGCATTCCACACAGCCACCACTCTCTGGGTGAAGAAATTTCTCCTCATCTCTGTCCTAAATGGTCTACCCCGTATTTTTAAGCTGTGTCCTCTGGTTCGGCACTCACCCAGCAGCAGAAACATGTTTCCTGCCTCCAGAATGTCCAATCCTTTCATAATCTTATATGTCTCAATCAGATACCCTCTCAGTCTTCTAAACTCAAGGGTATACAAGCCCAGTCGCTTCAGTCTTTCAGTGTAAGGTAATCCCGCCATTCCAGGAATTGACCTCGTGAACCTACGCTGCACTCCTCAATAGCCAGAATGTCTTTCCTCAAATTTGGAGACCAGAACTGCACACAGTACTCCAGGTGTGGTCTCACCAGGGCCCTGTACAGCTGCAGAAGCACCTCTTTGCTACTATACTCAATCCCTCTTGTTATGAAGGCCAGCATGCTATTAGCCTTCTTCACTACCTGCTGTACCTGCATGCTTGCCTTCATTGACTGGTGTACAAGAACACCCAGATCTCTCTGTACTGCCCCTTTACCTAAATTAATTCCATTGAGGTAGTAATCTGCCTTCCTGTTGTTGCCACCAAAGTGGATAACCATACATTTATCCACATTAAACTGCATCTGCCATGCATCTGTCCACTCACCTAACTTGTCCAGGTCACCCTGTAATCTCCTAACATCCTCATCACATTTCACCCTGCCACCCAGCTTTGTATCATCAGCAAATTTGCTAATGTTATTGCTGATACCATCTTCTATATCATTAACATATATTGTAAAAAGCTGCGGTCCCAGCACCGATCCCTGCGGTACCTCACTGGTCACTGCCTGCCATTCCAAAATGGAGCCGTTTATCACTACCCTATGTTTCCTATCAGCCAACCAACTTTCAATCCAATCTAGTACTTTGCCCCCAATACCATGCACCCTAAGTTTACTCACTAACTTCCTGTGTGGGACTTTATCAAAAGCTTTCTGAAAGTCCAGGTACACTACATCTACTGGATCTCTCTCGTCCATCTTCAGAGTTACATCCTCAAAAAATTCAACAAGATTAGTCAAGCATGATTTCCCCTTCATAACCCCATGCTGACTCTGACCTATCCTGTTACTACTATCCAGATGTGCCGTAATTTCATCCTTTATAATAGACTCCAGCATCTTTCCCACCACTGAGGTCAGACTAACTGGTCTATAATTTATTGTTTTCCCTCTCCCACCTTTTTTAAAAAGTGGTATAACATTAACCACCCTCCAATCCTCAGGAACCGACCCCGAATCTATCGAACTCTGGAAAATAATCACCAACGCATCCACGATTTCCCGAGCCACCTCCTTCAGTACCCTGGGATGTAGACCATCAGGCCCCGGAGACTTATCAACCTTCAGACCTAACAGTCTCTCCAACACCAAATCCTGGCAAATATGGATTCCGTTAAATTCAGGTCCTTCAGCCACTGTTATCTCAGGGAGATTGCTTGTGTCTTCCCTTGCAAATGTAAGCTGAGTGAGGAAGAGAGTGAGGATGAGAAAATCCATGGTAACCAAAGGTCTTGTGAGGATCTGTTTAAATATAACCAAATATTGCCTAAATTTGATGAGAAGGATATAGAAAACTTTTTCATCTCATTTAAGAAGGTGGCTAAACAAATGCAATTGAAAATGTGTTGCTGGTTAAAGCACAGCAGGTCAGGCAGCATCCAAGGAATAGGAAATTCGACGTTTCGGGCATAAGCCCTTCATCAGGAATGAGGGGAGAGTGCCAGGCAGGCTAAGATAAAAGGTAGGGAGGAGGCCCGGTTACCAGGTGTATTTTGTCGATCCAAACAAGGAGATAGAGCTAGTGAGGTATTCGCATCACTATCAGAGGAGGGATCTGGGGCCTATGAGGAGGTGAAGAAAGCCATTTTAATTGCACATGAGCTTGTGCCAGAAGCCTCCAGACAACGTTTAAGGAATCTAAGAAGGGACCCTGGTCAAACTACACTGAGTTTGAAAGGTTCAAACAAATAGGTGGACAAGGGTATTAAAAATAGAGCAATCCTATGATGCTCTTAGAGAGATGATTATTTTGGAAGAGTTCAACAATTCATTTCCCGAGGTAGTGAGAACCCATGTGAAAGAACAAAGAGTTAGAACAGCAAGTGTAGCAACTGAAATGGCTGATGAATATGAGTTGGTCTATAAACCAAAGTTTGGTTTCCACCATCAATTTCAATCCATGAGGGATAGAAATTGGAGAAAAAAGAAATCACCACATGGAAAGGGAAAGCTGGATCTGAGTGAAGATCATAAGGATAACTTACCACTATGACGATGCTATTCCTTTGACATGGTTATTCTGTCCTTGTTTTATTTCAAGATGGGTCATAAACACATAGATTCTGATGTGTCTGGTTTGTATGAGTTTCAGGCTAATTTGATTGTAAATAGCAGATATTGCCTCAGGCAAAAGACTTTCAAGTTTAATAGAAACACTTGGACTGTACAATGAAAGGGGAGTTGGCAGTTCTCCTAGCTCAGCTTTTCTGTTTGATTTGGGAGTGTGGTGCTGGAAAAGCACAGCAGATCAGGCAGCATCCGAGAAGCAGGAGAATCAACATTTTGGGCATAAGCCTTATGCCTGAAACATTGATTCTCCTGCTGGTTGGATGTTGTCTGACTTGCTGTGCTTTTCCAGCACCACAATTCCGACTCTGGTCTCCAGCATCTGCAGTCTTCACTTTTGCCTGGTTTCCTTTGGTTTGGTTTTAGCAAGCAGTCAGCTTTTTGAGGCTGCTGATCCTCTTGCTCTCTGACACGGTGGCACAGTGGTTAGCACTGCTGCCTCACAGCGCCAGGGACCTGGGTTCAATTCCCGCCTCAGGCGACTGACTGTGTGGAGTTTGCACGTTCTCCCTGTGTCTGCGTGGGTTTCCTCCGGGTGCTCCGGTTTCCTCCCACAGTCCAAAGATGTGCGGGTCAGGTGAATTGGCCATGCTAAATTGCCCATAGTAAGGGGTATATGTAGGGGTGTGGGTGGGTTGCGCTTCGGCGGGTCGGTGTGGACTTGTTGGGCCGAAGGGCCTGTTTCCACACTGTAAGTAATCTAATCTCTCCTGTGAGAACTTGTGTTTCATTTTACCTTTTTTTTTGGCAAGGGGGTCTTTATGGGAATGTTGCAAGTATTTTGAACAGCATCATTAAGTTGTGGTAGAGTTGATTAGGTTTTCAGATAGGTTATGTCATTCTATATTCCGTTCTCTTTTATTTTTGTATAAATATATTCTGTTTTGTTTATAACCAAAAGGTTGGGGCCAGCTGCATAATTCCTGATGAAGGGCTTATGCCTGAAACGTCGAATTTCCTGTTCCTTGGATGCTGCCTAACCTGCTGTGCTTTAACCAGCAACACATTTTCAGCCAGCTGTATCACTCTTGATACATACACTATTCACCTGCTTAAAACAACTACAGAAGTTCGGATCTGGTGTCCTTCTTGAAATGTTTTAAGGGGGTCAGGCCTGGTCCATAACAGGTGGAAGTAGGGATTGCTGTTCCAATAAAACAACACACCTAAAGGCTTAATCCTCTCAAAGCCACACAAGTCCAGAAGGAGGCGAATACTATGCTCAATGAAGATATCACTGAACTGAGTCAGAGATAGTAGTGCTCGCAGATCGTTCATTCCCAATCCTGATGGGACTCAATGATCTTGAATGAACCATTGGAAGGTCAACACTGTATCTAAATCAGACTCCTATCCAATACCAAGGTTTGGAGGTCTGTATAGAAACAGTTTGACATGTCATTTACATCACAAAGTTGGACTTACTGCAGGTTATTGGCAGGTACTTTTATCACAGAAAGTGAAATATAGCTTCTGCATTTGTAACTGAAATGGACTAGATCAATTCAAAGTGATGCCCTTTGGAATGAAGAATGCAGTAGCCACATTCCAAAGACTCATGAACAGAGTTGTGACAGGATTAAAAAATTGTGCAGTTCATCTGATGATGTAGTGATCTTTAGCGAGTCATGGATAGCTCTTTGAGTGATTAAGAGAAGCAAAACTGGTTAAAAAAAACTTAAGGAAAACAGAATTCGTAAAGGCAGAGGTGATGATCTTAGGACATAACATTGGACATGGAAGTTTGACCCCAAGGAACATGAAGACGAACATGATCGAGGAAGTTCCACCATCATCCTTGAAGAAAGAAGTGCTTTGATTTTTGGGACTGAGTGGATTTGTTCCAAACTTCAGCAGCATGGTGGCACCACTGATGGATTTACTAAAGAAGAACACGAAATTTTACTGGACATAACAGTGCTAGGAAGCATTTGAGAATTGAAAAACCTTATATAACACTGCACCGGTTTTAGCTACACCAAAGTTTTTGAAACCCTTCAAAGTTGCAATCGATGCTTGTGATACTGGAGTTGGAGATGTATTGATGCAGGAAGATGATGATGGAATTGAACAGTCAATTAGCTACTTTTTAAAGAAACTCAATATACAGCAGAAAAGTTACTCCACTATTGAGAAACGATTATTCAGCTTAGTAGTGGCCATACACCATTTTAATGTGTATGTGACAAACAAGTTTTTGGAGATGGTTGTGTACATGGGTCACAACCCTCTCACAATTTGGAAAGATTTAAAGACAAAATGTGTGACTATTTCGTTGGAGTCTTATGTTACAGACTTTTAATTTACAAATTGTACAGGTGGCAGGTGGTAATAATGTGATTGCAGATGCATTATCACGGATTTAAAAGAAAAGGTGTTGTTAAGATTGGACCGTATTCTACATGTGCAGAATTAATATAAGAAGTATAACTTAGATTAATGACATTTGTATTACACAGTACAGAGAAGTCTCGATTATCCAAAGGACACGGGTGAGGAGTATTTTATTTGATTAATCAAATTGCGGATAATCGAACGCTGGATAACATAGTTTAGCTGAGCATCGGGACCTTGTGATCTTGCTGGATAATACGATATTCAGATAATCGAGGTTCGTCTGTAATGATATTAAGAATTAGAGAAAAAAAGTTAAGCCATCTTTTCACTATGATGATTCTTTTTTTCTTAAGGGATGAGGTATTACAAAGTCAAAAGTGTGTGTGTTCACTTTAAAATGGAGAGTGCTTTCTGAATATTGCAGTAAACTTAAAGTGCACGCTCAGCTGCCCTAATGGAAAGGCTGGGTGATGGGCTGTTCCAAAATAGATACATGTAACAATTGGCTGTTAAATATACACCTGAAATTTAGTTGGTATTTTGACAATAATTTGAATTTAACCAATTAGCTTAACTTATTTTTGGAATTTTTGGTGTTGACAATATTGAATCAATGACAGGGAATGATGTTTGGGGGGGGAGCTGGTATAAGAAACGTGGGCATTTTGAAAATTGGTCGGAGCAACTGCCACGAACAGCATAGCAACTGATGGAGAGCCGGAGAACTAACTGCCCATCTAAAATCTTGCTTTCAAAGAAATTAGAAGGCACTCTCTATCAAAAGATATATTTTCCTGTAAAACTTACTCACAGTAAAAAGAAAGAAGATGACCCAGGGAGATCATCAGATGGAAGACTGAAGGCAGTGGAGAAGACAGAGACCGTATGGACTTGAGCTTAAATTAATGTAATGTTTAATCAGTGTGTTATTGGAACAGTATATTAATAGGATTGTATTCAGTTAGGGGAAAGAGTGTTCAGTTTGTTCATAGTTTTGTTTAGTGTTCACTTTAAAGTTAGGAAAATTAATTGTTTTATTTTCTTTAAATGGTGGAAATTAGGAGTTTTCTGTCAGTCCCTCACATATTAACAGATTACGAGGCAAGGTGAGCTTTTCTGGGTGTTTGATTTTAACAACAGAGGGGTTCGACCTCCATGTTGTAACACTATTTTAATACTAATGGAATTGTGGTCCCTGGTTCCCAAGGTGCTCCCCCACAAACCCTTCAGTCACTTGCCCTGCCTTATTTCCCAAGAGGAGATCAAGTTTTGCCCCTTCTTGGTAATGCCATCTGTATGCTGCATATTTCATGAGCTGCATATGTCATGAGTTATTTCATAAGCATCTGACAAGTGACCATTAGACCAAAAGATAATAGGAGCAGAATTAGATCATTCAGTCCATTGAACCTGCTCCACCATTTGATTATGGCCGAAATGTTTCTCAACCCCATTTTCCTAATCTTTGATTAACTTACCAAACAAGTACCTAGCCATCTCTGTCTTAAATGCACTCTTCAGTGATTTGGCCTCCTCAGCCTTCTACAGCAATAATTTATACAGATTCACCAGCCTCTGTAGACATTCTTCTCATCTCAGTTCTAAAGGGTCATGCGTTCACTTTGAGGCTATGCTCTTAGGTGCTAGTCTGCCCTATGGGCAGCATGGTGGTACTGTGGTTAGCACTGCTGCTTCACAGCGCCAGAGACCTGGGTTCAATTCCCGCCTCAGGCAACTGTCTGTGTGGAGTTTGCACATTCTCCCCCTGGCTGTGTGGGTTTCCTCCGGGTGCTCTGGTTTCCTTCCACAGTCCAAAGATGTGCAGGTTAGGTGAATTGGCTGTGCTAAATTGAATGTAGTGTTAGGTAAGGGGTAAATGTAGGGGAATGGGTCTGGGTGGGTTGCTCTTCAGAGGGTCGGTGTGGACTTGTTGGCCCAAAGGGCCTGTTTCCACACTACATAATCTAATCTTCATATAACAGGCCCTTCATCCCTGAAATCATTCTTTTAAACCTCCTCTGGATCCCTTCCAAGGTCAACAAATTCTTCCTTTGATACAGGGCCCAAAACTACTTTCAACATTCCAGTGTGATCTGATGAGAGCCTTATACAGTCTCAGCAGTATATCCCTGCTCTTATAATGTTGCATTTGTTGAAATGAATGTCAAAGTTGCATTTGCCTTCCTAACTACCAACCGAACCTGCATGTTAACCTTAAAAGAATCCTGAATTGGACACCTAAAGCTTCTTTAGATTTAAGAAGCCTTAGCCCCTTTAGAAAATAGAGTAAACCTCTATTATTCCAACCAAAGAGTGGAACCTCACACTTTCCTACAATGTGTTCCATCTGCTATTTCTTTGCTCATTCTCCTCGCCTGTTCAAGTCCTTCTGTAGTCTCCCCACTTCTTCAACACTACCTGCCTCTCCACCTATCCGTGTCATCTGCAAACTTTGCAACAATCTCTTGGGTTTCTTTGTCAATAACATTAATGAAGAACAGGAGTAGTTGTGGTCCCAGCATAACCCCTGCAGAAGTCCTCCAATCATTAGCTGACATCCTGAAAAAGACTCCATCACAGTAATCTTTGCCGTCTGCCAGTCAGCCAATTCTTTATCCATGCCACTACTTTTTCCATACACCACTGGCTTTTATCTTATATTGCAGTCTTCCACGTGGCACCTTGTTAAAGCCCTATTGCCTCTTTCTTAGTTTATATATAAGTAAAAAAACTCTTGCAATCATTTTCAATCTTACTAGCTAGCTTATTCTGATATTTATTTTCCTCCTTTGGGCTTTTTTTAAGTTATCCTCTTCTGGTTTTTAAAGGATTCACAATCCTCTGGCTTCTCAATAATCTTTACCATATTTTATGCTTTTCCTTTTGCCTTTCTGCTGTCCCTGACTTCTCTTGGGAGCCATTTTGGCCTCATTCTCCCCTTAGTATGTTTCTTCTTTCTTGGGAAAATTTCTGCTTTGCCTCCCGAGTACCTTCAGCAACTCCTGCCATTGCTGCTCCACTGTTTACTCTGCCAGGGTCCTCTTCCAATCAACGAGGTAAAAACAATGACTGCAGATGCTGAAAACCAGATTCTGGATCAGTGGTGCTGGAAGAGCACAGCAGTTCAGGCAGCATCCAAGGAGAAGCCAATCAACTCCGGCCAGCTCCTCCCTCATGTCTCTGTTGTTACTTTTACTCGATTGTAATGCCACTTCATCTGATTCAATCTTCTCCCTCTCAAACTGCAGGGGGAATCTGATCAAATTACAGTCACTGTACGCAGGGGTTCTTTCACCTTAGAACCTCTAACCAAGTCTGCCTCATGACACATCAACAAATCCAGAACTGCCTGTTCTCTAGTGGGGTCTACCACATGCTACTTCAAAAGATCTTTTTTATTCATTGGAGGAAGTGGGCATCACTAGCTGGCCTGCATTAATTCCCCATCCCAGATGCCCTTGAGAAGGAGGTGGTGAGATGCCTTCAGAACACATGCTGTGGCTTGCACGGCAAATTGTAGGTAGTGATATCTCCATGTATATGCTGCCCTGGTCTTTCTAGACTAAAGTGGTCGTGGATTTGGAAAGCTTTTAAAGATGCTTGGTGAATTTCTGCAGTGCATCTTGCAGGTGGTACACATTGCTGCTGCTTGGATGGAGAGAATGATGTAAATGTGGTGCCAATCAAGTTGTCCTGGATAATGTCAAGTTTCCTGAGTGTTGGTGGGACTGCATTTATTAAGGCAGCTGGGGAGTGTTCCATCGCCCTCCTGACTTGTACCCTGTTGATAATGGGCAGATTTCGGGGAATCAGGAGGTGAGTTACTTGCCACAGTATTCCAGCCTTTGACCTGCTCTTGTCATCACTGTGTTTACGTGGTGGGTTCAGTTGAATTTTTGGTCAATGATAGCCCCCAGGACATTGACAGTGGGGGATTCAGTAATGGTAACATAATTAAATCTGTCATTGCTGGACATTTGTAATTAGGGATGGGCAAAAAATGCTGACTCATCTCATGAATTTAAAAAAACATTATGAAGTATGAATATTACTTGCCACATGTCAGCTCAAGCCTGGATATTGTCCAGATCTTGGTGTATTTGAATATGGACTGCTTTGGTATCTGAGG
The DNA here is from genome assembly GCF_020745735.1 of Hemiscyllium ocellatum. Taxonomy (NCBI): domain Eukaryota; kingdom Metazoa; phylum Chordata; class Chondrichthyes; order Orectolobiformes; family Hemiscylliidae; genus Hemiscyllium; species Hemiscyllium ocellatum. The sequence goes on along the minus strand of NC_083401.1, from coordinate 7,459,024 downwards.
AGTCATGAACTGTGTTGAATGTTGTACAATCATCGGCGAATATTCTTACTTCTGAATTTGTGACGGAGGCAAGGTCATTGATGAAGCAGCTGAAGATGGTTGGGCCTAGGAGACTACCCTGAGGAACTCCTGCAGAGATGTCCTGGAGTTGAAATGACTGACCAACAACAACTGTGACCATCCTCCTAATGTGCCAGTTATGACTCCAAACAGCGGGGAGCTTGCCCTCAACAGCCATTTATTTCAATTTTGTTAGTGCTCCTTGATGCCACACTTGGTTGAATGCAGCCCTGAATTCAAGGGCTGTCCCTCTCCCCTCCCCTCTGGAATCCAGCCCTTTTGTCCGTGTTTGAACCAAGGCTGTAATCAGGTCAGGAGCTGAGTGGCCCTGGTGAACCTCAAACTGGGCGTCACTGAGCAGGTAATTGCTGAGCAGGTGCTGCTTGATAGCTCTGTTGATGACAACTTCCATCACTTTATTGATGATGGAGTGTAGACTGACTGGGTGGGAATTGAAAGGGTTGCACTTTCCTGGTTTTTGTGTGCAAGACATGCCTGGGCAATTTTCCACATTTTTGGATATTTTTGTAGTTGTACTGGAAGGTCGTAGAGAGGGGAGCAGCAAGTTCTGGAGTACAAGTCTTCAGTACTATTGCCATAATGTTGTGAAGGTCCTAGACTTGGTAGTATCCAGTGTCTCCAACTATCTCTTGTTATCATGTGGAGTGAATCAAGTTGGCTGAAGACTAGTATCTATGATGCTGGGGATCACTTGAGTAGGCTGAGATGGATCATCCGCTTGGCACTTCTGGCTGAGGATTGCTCTGAAAGCTTCAACCTTATCTTTTTCACTGATGTGTCGGGCTCTTCCATCAATGAGGATGGGGATATTTGTGGAGCCTTCTCCTCCTCCAGTGAGTTGTTTAATTGTCCACGACAATTCATGCCTTGATGCAGCAGGCCAGCAGATCTCTGTTGGGTCTGTGAGCACTTAGCTCTGTCTATCACTTGCTGCTTATGCTGTTTGCCATGCAAGTTGTACTGTTGGGTAACTTCACCAGGTTGACACCTCATCTTTATGTATCCCTGGTGCTGCTCCTGGCACGCTGGCCTGCATTCATCTTTAAACCAGGATTGATCCCCTGGTTTGATAGTAATGGTGGTGGTGGTGGTGGTGAGAGGTGGTAATGTGCTGGGCCATGAGGTTACAGATTGCGCTGAAGTACAATTCTGCTGCTGTTGATGGCCCACAGCACATCAGGGATACCCAGTTTTGAGTTGTCAGATCCGTTTGAAGTCTGTCCCATTTGTTGTCCAATCTGCTTGTTCAATCTGGTCTGATGTGTACAAGTTGGGCAACCCTGACCTAAACAGGAAATCCAGGTACAACCTTTGTAAAGTCATCAGGGACACCAAGAGGTAATACCAAACTAAGCTCGAGACCCAGACCAACCACGTGGATACTTGTCATTTGTGGTAAGGCTAACACAATCTCACAGGCTACAAAATAAAGTTGAACAGAATAATTGGCAACAGTACATCCCCACCTGACAAGCTCAATGCATTTCATACTTGCTTTGAACAGAAGCTCAGTGATACGATGTCACCTATCTCAATAGCCTCAGATGTACATGTACCCATGGTCACCACTGCAGACCTTTGTAGTTGTACTGGAAGATCTTAGTGAGGGGAGCAGCAAGTTCTGGAGTACCAGTCTTCACTACTATTGCTATAAGTCTTCTTGAGAGTGAACCTACAGAAAGCGATTGGCTGGGATGAAGTTCCTGTCCATGTACTCATCCTGCGTAGACGAGTTGGGGGGAGTATTCAGACATCTTTAACCTCTCCTTACCATTATCTGAGGTCCCCATCTGCTTCAAGAAAGTCACCGTCATTCCAGTGCCAATGAATAATCATGTAGCGTGCCTCAATAACAATTGCCCGGTGGCTCTGACCTCCATAACTATCAAGTGCTTCACAGGTTAGTCATGGCTCACATCAATCTCCCAGCATGCCTTGCTTCATTGCAATTCACCTATCGGCATAACAGGTCCACAGCAGAAAACATCTCCCTGGCTCAACACTCATCCCTGGAATGTAAGGATAATGAGGATATCTACCTCAGATTCTGACTTATTAACTGCAGTTCCACCTTCAACACCATAATTCCAAACAAACTTATCACTAAACTTCGAGACCTGGGTCTCAGCTCTCCCCTCTGTAACTGGATCCTTGACTTCCTGACCCATAGACTGCATTCCAGTCAGAATAATCAACAGGTCTCCTCCACCATAATCCTCAACACCAGTGTCCTGCAAGGCTGTGTGCTCAGCCCCCTATACTATACACCTTATACACTCCTGACTGTGCAGCCAAATTCAGCCCCAACTCCATTAACAAGTTTGCTGATGACACCACCGTTTTGGGTTACAGCTCAAACAACAATGAGACAGAATGCAGAAAAGAGATTGAGTGTTTAACAGCATGGTGTAAAGACAACAATCTCTCCATCAACATTAGCAAAATGAAGAAGCTGGGTCATTGACTTCAGGAAGTGTAAAGGAGGGCACACCCCTATCAATGTTGCTGAGGTGGAGAAGATTAAGAGCATCAAGTGCCTGGGAGTGATAATCACCAACAATCTGTCCTGGTTCACCCACATCAAAGTCAGGATCAAGAAAGCACAACAAGGTCTCTACTTCTTCAGGAGACTAAGGCAAGTCAGCATGTTCACAATTCAGCACGACTCTTACCAATATTTATAGACGCACCAGAAAAAACATTCTATCCAAATGCATCACCATGTGGTATAGGAACTGCTCTTCTGAAGACTGTAAGAAACTACAGAGAGCTGTGAACATAGCCCAGTCCATCACGCAAACCAGCTTTCCATCCACTGACTCTGTCTATACTCCTGCTGCCATGAGAAAGCAACCAACATAATCAAAGACCCCTCCCACCCTGGATATACTGCCTTCCACCCTCTTCCAGTGGGCAGAAGTTTGTATACACGTTTGAAAAGATTCGAGAACAGCTTCTTCCCTGCTGTTTGAACGGATCTCACAATGTAAAACCTGATCTCTAGCTCTCTCTCTCTGCACCTTCTTCGTGGTTGGAATGCTGTATTCTGCACTTTATTCTGCTACCCTGATGCACTTTGTATGTATGAACTGCCTGCAACAGCACATAAAACAACACTTTTCAGAATATCTCAATATGAACTTTATTTTTTTCTCATCAATCTGTTCAGTGATATTATTACACACCTCCCGTGCAGGTGGGGCTGAAACCTCCCAATCCAGGGGCAGGGACACTACCACCATGCCACAATGGCAGTATATATGATAATAATCATTCATTTAATCAATCAAACATTGTAGTTTGGTGATAGTGCCACATAACAATCTTGTCGACATGCCATAAA